>NW_004524621.1:5810440-5863131 GCF_000260255.1 Octodon degus | reverse complement strand
TATCTATATCTATATATATCTTACTGTGCTGAAGCCCACCGAGTGAGAGTAGTGTTAAATGGCAGGGATGATGAGGTTGATGAGGTTAGCCCCCTGGTCATCTCATACTGCTTTTGGAGACACACAGTTTAGGGTGTTCTCATGAACAAAAATTTGTTTGTTTTTGTTTCTGGAGGCTGGGAAGTCCAAGGTCAAGAGGCAGTGCCTAGAGAGGACCTTCTCCTGTGCACTTCATTGAGGAAGACATCACATGGGGGTGGAGAAGGGGCTGAGCTCACACCTACAGAAGGGACCTACTCCTGTTGCATTGGGAATTAGTTTTCAGGCTGAGCTCCAGGTTATACATTCAAACCACAACAGACAAAGTGGGGTGAGGTAACAGCATTTGAGAGCTGGGGACATGGTTTTGGGAGAAGGAAGACAGAGAAAGAAGTACCGAAAAAGTTGAGTCCCAGACTAGGTTTCATGAGCAGAGGTGAGTTGGTGACACATAACAACATTCCAGACCTGGAAGGTAGGGATGAGACAGGGCTAGGAAAGGAGGTGGCAGAGGTGTGGATAAGGAGCAGTTAGTTCAGAGTCCTTCCTTATCTGTGCAGTGAGGTGGTAGCACTTGCTCACTTGTCCTTGTGGCCATACAGAAGCTCCAGACCCATGGGTCTGAGTACTGCAAGAGGCAGCGAGGAGGACCATGCCAAGCCCACCAAGTCTACATTCCAAGCATGAACAGTTCAGTTTAGTAAGTGTAGCTCGGCCCATGTACCGATGCAGGAGAATTCATTTCAAGAAAGCTAGTGGTCCCAGGAAAGGCCTGTCATGTTTTCTTCCACAGAAGAGGATGAAGAAGGTACTCATCTAGCTTAGGAAAGGGACTGTTTAGTTTTAGAAGATATATGTCCTCCTAAAACCTTGAAATAGGACCTTTTTTTTTTTCCAATTGCCTTGTTAATAAGGTAAGGTGCTTATGGTGAGAGAATGCTAAATTAAGGGAGACCCCCAATCTGATAGTGTCTTTATAAGAGACAGACAGGGAACAGACAGACACACAGGAGCAATGGAGGCAGAGTGGGAGGGACTCAGCCTCAGGCCAGAGAATGGCAGTCATTACTAGGAGCCACTAGAGCTTGGGCTGGGACAAGAAACCTCCCTCAGACCTCAGAGTGAGCTGACCCTGCCAGAAGTTTGATTGTGAAGTGTTGTGTCCTGAAGTGTGAGTGAAGCAGTCGATGTTGTTTTGGGCAGCCCTAGGAGGCAGGAGGCAGGCAGAGAAGCTCGACTGGTGTTGTGCGTGCATGCACAGGCCAAAAGCTTCCTAATACCATGTGGTGTTTTACAGTAGGTGTTATTACTCTGATGAAAAGTAAAAATTGATTAGACCTTGGAAATGAAGGAAAATGCAGAACAGATGTAGAGCTGAAGAGCAGACAAAAACTTTAGAAGCCGGGGCTCAGAGCTTGGAGTCTTCTGCTGAGAGCAGAGATAGTGACAGGAGCCGGAACCTGAAGATGCAGGTCAAAGCCCACTGCCTTCAGGGGTGATCAGAGCAGGGGAAGGACTCAAAGAGCAGACCTAAAGGTTCCCAAAGGTGGGCCAGGATGACAAGGAGCCTTCTGAGTGATGCGCAGATGAAGAGAAATCACATACCAGACCAGGAGATCAGGGAGGGGTGAGAGCCAGGTACACAGTTTAACAGCATGTCAACATGGCACTAAGTACAGTATTTGCAGTGTACTGAGGGAAAATCCTTCTGCCCTGGAATTCCTCAGCATTGACCCTGCTGTGGGGGGAAGACTTGGTTGCAGCCCCTCTCAAGCCTTGTTGGCAAGACTAAAGGACTTAGGCTCCTGGCTGTGGGCAGCTGCACAGGACTGCTCTTTGCTCTTGGGAGCACTGCAGGAAATGGGGATATCTTAAGGGTGCATCCTGCAGAGAAGATCAGCTTCAGTCTTTTTGGGGGGTTGAGTACTCAGGATTGAAACTAGGGTCTTTATGCTGAATTATGTCTCCAGCTCTGTTTTTTACTTTTTATTTTTGAGTCAGTGTTTTGTTAAATCACTGAGTTGTGCAGGCCAGGCTTGAAATTAATTAATTAATTAATTTTTACGTATTTAGTACAATGTCTATAGGATCTCATTATACAGATCAGACTCCTAGTGATCCTCTTGTTTTCAGCCTCCCAAGCACTGGGATTACAGGCTTGCACCACCATGCCCAGTCTCAATCGCCATCTTGCCACCCTGGGGGTGGGACCAGCACAGCTTGTGGTGCTGGGAATCCAACCCTTGTCCCTGTGCTCTACTTAAGCAGGTGCTTTAGTCCCCTGAGGTATCTGGCTGGTTCTGGGCTTGAATTTTTAATTGTCCTGCTGCAGCTTTCCAGAGTGCTGAGGCAACTTGTAGGAGCACAAAACTGCACCCATCTTGACTTTAATATTTATTTGAAAAACTCAACATTAAACCTTAGATGAGATGCAGCTTGTAGCTTGCAGGATATTTAAGTAAAAATTTCATAGAAGAATAGAAATAGATGGTTAAGCTTTGAAGCCAGCAGATCAGAGGGTGGAAAAAGAAAACCTGATTGTATTTCAGAAATGACAGGAAAAAATAGAGAACTTGCAAAGAGAAAATGCCTAAATTTATAGAATCTAACATATAATGTTGTTACAGTGAAGTCTCATCAGCCACACTGCTCTTAGGTAGCGTCTTTTCCCTGGGCATTCAGATGCCTGTCCAAGAACCCATCCAGTGTGCCCAGAAACTTGAAGTCTGAGAAGAGACCTCCTTGGTTTTCTAAAATGCATGGCATTTTTCATTGATTTTTTTCTGTTACAGTCATTGTTCTTACAGTAAATTGTTGTATTTGGCATCATTTCTCACAGTAAATTCTATAAGAAAATACATAAGTTTAGACAGACAAATATTGTGATAAATATGATTGGTGCTCAGTGCACATAGAGCATCCTCTGATTGGATTTATTGAAAAGACATTGCTACTGGAGGTAGAGAAAACTGTGGGAAAAGATGCATGGCCTTTTGGTATTCTAGGCATATAGAGGGGCGAGCTCTGTGCCTTTTTTTTTTTTTAGTTGAGATAAAAAGAAAGGTTTGTACCCCTTTTTGCTCATGACAAAAACCTGTTATTTGCCACCAAATAATCCTGTTTCTTGGCTAGTACAGGTTGTGCCAAGAGCATTAGTGCCCTTGAAGGCTTGAGTAACTTAGAACTGCGCTTTTGACTGGGAACACTTGCTTTCTGTTTTAGAGGGGTGAGTCTATGGCCTTGGCTAGGCTGGACATGCAGTATGACATGCAAATAATTCACACAGTGCTTTTGAACAGAATACTTGCAGTTGTAGCACATGGTTAATACGTAGGTGCTTGAACTCTCATATTGAATATTTACTGGTCCACCCTTTCCCTGCCTCACATCATCTGGCAGTTGTCTCATGGCTCTTACACTGTCTACAGGTCCTATGGCCGAGCCCCCAAGATGATCCACCTCGAGTCAAACTTTGTTCAATTCAAAGAGGAACTGCTCCCCAAAGAAGGAAACAAAGCTCTGCTCACTTTTCCCTTCCTTCACATTTACTGGACGGAGTGCTGTGTGAGTATTTACTCCAGGGAAAGAGAGTGTTGGGGTAGGGCTGTATGTTGTGCATACGGGCTGGATAGGACAAGTGTGGTTTTGGGCTGTGCTCTTTCTCAGGGGTGCTCCCCCCCCCTTAATTTTATTGAGAAACAAATAGCAATGAGACAGTTTCAAACCAAATTGGTAGGACAGTTTCAGTAATTAACACATTGCATTAGGGGTGCTCGACCTTGTCCCTAGGACACAACACGGTCCTGTGTGTTTCTGCTTCTGTCAAGTACACAGCACTGGGAGGGATCTCTGTCCTGTGTCTGGAGCTGTCTTACTGTGCTTGGTGGCCACCAAGTGTACAGTCTGAACTGCGAGTGGAATCCTTACTTTCAGTTTTGTTTTCACACAGCTAATTCCCTCCCATCCCATTCCAGCCTCTGTTGTCTTTGACAACCCTTTTTTCTGCTTGGCTGTGTGGACTGTCTATGTCCTCTTATCCAGGACTTCAGTGGTGCTAGGCTACGGTTTTCTGTGTATTCTACAGCTGTGTGTTCATGAATTCAGGCAGAATTCTCTGCTGAATGAAAATTCTGGTATTCATTTCTTCCTGTTTTGACTAATTAAAAAAGGATTAAGATGTGTTATGTACATGTAGCAACTCTCCAGAAGGAATGTAATTACTTTGTGCTGCAAACGTGAACCAGTAAACATTTAGCAAGGTGCGTGCCTGTGATCCTAGCACTTGGGGAAGCCCCTGGCAGAAGGATCACCAGATAGAGCCTAGTGTGGACAGCTTAGTGACTTAGTGGGCACTGTCTCAAGGGGGGGCATGTATCACTTAGTGTGCAGGCCCTGAATTCAGTTCCCAGTATTAACAAATACAAAAACAAACTAAATTACCACTTAGCAGTGTGTGTTTGGTGGGTATACATTGCAAACCGGGACCATTTACTCATATGTGAGGCTTCAGAGATCAATTTTGTGATTTTAATATGGCAGGCTTAGGAGGCCTGTTTCTGGCTACTCCTACACTTTACCCTGTGCCTCTCTCCAGAGGAGTTGCCTGGAATGGGTGATGACTGAGGTAGCACATGAGAGACATTGTCTGCTGGGCAGTCATGTTAGACTCTGTTCAGGGTTTTAATTGAGAATGGTAACAGCCCATCTACCTGGCACATACCAAAATTCTAGAAGGAAGCAATGTTGAGCATATACTATGTTGTATGTATATACAGTGTGGCCTGGGAGGCCTCTTGCCATAGGCTAGTGGGAAACCTCCCACCTGCCAAGTTGTGCCTGTACCTGTGCCATTATGTGGACTGAAAGGCTATCCTGGGCCTGCTGCTCCAAGTCATCTTCTCTCTGTGACCCCTCATCCAAGCATTCAAGTGCTTGGTCAAGGAGCTGTCCTGTTTTTTCATGGTCAGCTTCCTGATTTTTCTGGGTGACTAGTAATCTGTGTCTAGTCACCCCAAGACCTTATGAGTACCTTGTCCTCACATGGCAGTGATAATTTTTTCTCCAGATCCAGTCTTTGCTAACTGTGCTGTCTCTTCCCTGAGAAACAGCCATGTTCCCCACACTTAGAGCTCATGCTGTGATGCCCAAGCCACCCAGGTCAGGCCAGTGAGGGGCTCTGCAGCTGGCTCCTCCATGCTGTTCTAACTTTTTGGCTTGGCAGGATACTCCAGGTCCTTGAGCTGCTACCCTTGTGTTGGAGTCAGCTGTGTATCAGGGAGTGCTGACCCTCAGGCACTGGTGCGCTTTTTGCTGTGAGAATGTGGCTGTTTTTCTAGCCTTTCTGTAAACAGAGCTCACCAGAGATGTGTTTTACAGATCTTGAGCTGGTACTGATACCTGTGGTTGTAGCTAGCCCCCACGGCCTTGCTTTGCTGTACTTTTCCTTGTTTGCATCTACGCTCTTTGGCATTGACATATGTGCTCATTTGCTTCTTCCTACAGTATGCAAATCACTACACACATGAGGACTAGAAACAAACCTAAGGGGAACACAAGCTCTGAGTGCGAAGTGTGTTTCTGAGAGGGTACTGGTGTTCCCTCCACAATTTTCATAACTACTTTTGCAGGTTTATTTTGCTATTTCTGTGGGGGCTTGAGTTGTGTTTATAGATGGTGGTATGTAGAAGCTGTTTGGGTGAGGTTGAAATGCCCCAGCCCTGAACAAAGTGTCTTCCCTATGTGTGTTATACATTTTTTATTGCACCCTCCTACCCTTGCTCCTTGCCTTCCTTTTTATTTTTCATTTTTTCTCTTTATCATGGTTTATTTTTTCTTATAAACAAATGTTAATAGTACAAATTAACATGATTTAATATGCTATTTCTATAAATTTAAACGTTTCATTTTACATTTGTTACCCCGTTGCTGCTATTGAAAATGGAACTTTTGCTTCCATTGTATTTTCTTTTCTTTTCTTTTCTTTTCTTTTCTTTTCTTTCTTTCTTTCTTTTCTTTTTTTTTTTTTTTTTTTTTTTTAGACAGGGTCTTGCTTTGTAGCCCAGGCCAGCCTTGAAATCAAGGCAATCTTCCTGCCCCAGCCCCCCAAGTGTTGGAATTACAGGTGTCCACCACCATCTGGCCCATTATATATTCTGATTATATTTACGAAGACTATTGATAACCTTGCTAAATACTTTGATTGTATGAGTTAGTTTTATTGTAAGTTCTCTAAGCTCCAAAGTCTAGGGTTTTCCATATATCCATCATGTCCTTTGCTTCTCTTCCCTCATCCTCCTTCCTTTTTTTTTTTTTTTTTTTAATGTATGTAACTTTTGATATAGGTTTGAGCAGAGTTTCATGGAAATCATAGCCTTCAGTTTAAGGGTCCAGTGTTTTTAATTCTATTTGTTTGTTTATTTGGTACAGGGTCTCACTAGGCAGCTTGGACTTGTAGTGATTCTCCTGTTTCAGCCGCCACACGTCTAGAATTACAGATGAGTGCCACCATGCCCGGTTTCGGTGGTCAGCATGGCATGTGGTACCGGGGATTGAACCGAGGTCCTTGCACTTGCTGGATAGGTGCTTAGACTGCGAAGCTGTCTCTCCAGCTCCGTCCGTCCTTTTTTTGTGTGTGGTACTGGGGATGAAACCCAGGGGGACTGCCACTGAGCTACATCCCTGCCTTTCTCCTTTTTTGGATTTTGAGACAAGGTCCCACTAACCTTGAGGACTTGAACGTGTAGTCTTGCCTCAACTTCCCAAAATACTGGAACACTACCTATTGTCCAGTTGTCTTCCCTGACCTAAGACACCATCAGACAGTGGGGTATCAAGGTATGGGCATCTCTGCTTTGTGGCTGACCTCCTAGAAGTGCTGCAGGAAATGGGTGTCAGATTGAGATTTGTGCTCAGCTCAGGGGAGGAAGTGTTCATCCTTTCCCATTTTCTCCAGAATGTTTGCTAGGAATATAAGATGAGTTTTATGAAAGGTATTTTCAGATAGGTAACTACAATTTCCCCCTTGTGTCTGTTGATATATTGAGTTGCTTTCTTTAATTTCTTACATAGAACTAGACCTGCATTCCTGCTGTAAGTTCCACCTGGTCAGAGCCTGTGTTTCTTAGTGTGTCTGGTCATGTTAGGATTTTCTTCTTCTTTTTTTTTTTTTTTGCAGAACCGGGGATTGAACTCAGGCCCGTGCACTTGCCAGGGAAGCGCTTATTCTACTGAGCCATCTCCCCGGCGCCATGTTAGGATTTTCTGTATCTATATTCACAAGTGATTGGTCTGTAAATTTTGTGCTGTCTTTATGAGCATAAGTTATCAGTATTGTACTTTATTCATAAGAGGACCTTGGGAGTTTTCAGTTATTTTCTGTTTCTGAAGCAGTTTCTGTTTTCTTGTGGCTCTGTGGCCTTTCAGGTCAGCTGGAATTCTGTGAAGCCTGCCGGGCAGGTACCTTCCGTGAGAGCTTTCTGAAAATTAGTCTGTACCAGCCATTTGTTAATTTTAATACATGATATGTTTAAGAGAAAGTATGCACTTCTGTTAAGTTCTAAAATTTATTTTCGGAACTGGTAAGATGGCTCAGTGGTCTAAAGCACCTACTTAGAACAAGCTTAGCAAAGCACAGGGACCACCGTTCAATCCCCCAGCACCACATGCCAGCCAGCCCCGCCCCCTGGTGGGCTGAGCTGGCCACACACACACACACACACACACAAATAAATAAAATTTTAAAAAAATTTTATTTTCATTGAGGTGTGCTCTTTTTTGACTTTGAAAATGTTGCCTAAATTATGTGATTATTTCTTACTTTATGTATTTGTTCTTTCCTTTTTTCTTCCTTTAAATTAGTAGTAGTTTGTTGATTTTTTTTTTCCCAGAGAACCAAGATTTTTATTACTGTTAGCCTGTTTTCTGTGTCTTCTTTTTTTCACTTTTGTTATTTTATTTTTTTGTTGTTTATGGTTTGCTTTGTTCTTTTTATGTTTCTTTTGTTGTTATATTGTTTTTGTTGTTGTACCCAGGGATTGAACTTGGGACCTTGCACTTACCAGGCAGGTGCTTGTGCCACTGAGCTATCTCGCCGGCCATTTTTTTTTAATGCATTCATTTTCATTCTTAAATTTTTATTGATAACAAGCCTTTAAAGTTATGAATTTTCCTCTGATTATTTTAAATGTGTCCCAGTGTTTTATCATTTTTCAGAAATTATTTTCTGTTTATATTTCTCATTCTACCTACTAGTAGTTGTTTAGCCATTTATTGGTTTCCGGGAAGAGAAATGTAACACATTTTCATTAATTTTTTTTATGTTTTCTTGCATTGTAATCAGAATGCTTTGGTTTATAGTATTTCTGCTTTATGTACCTTATGTTTTCAGTGATGTAGTAACTGATCAGTTTTGTGACTCTGCCATATGTGCTTGAGAATGTTTTTACTCCATGTTTAGACTATAGTGTGAAAATGTGTATCCAGAAGATCTTTCTGCCTATACTGCCAGAGTCTTGTACTGTTCAGCTCCTGTCCAGTTGGCTTATCTTTATTATTCTTTTTTTCTTTCTTTTCTTTTCTTTTCTTTTTTTTTTTTGCACTGATAATTGAGCTTGGGATGTTGTGCTTGCCAGGAAAGTGCGATACCACTGAGCTATATCCCCACGTCCTTGACTTGTCTTTAGTGGACAGTGGAGTGGTAGTGTTTTGATGCTGGTGTTTCCCTTTCTTGAGAATCTTCGTAGAGATGTGGGTGTAGTCATCTGGCATGCAGTTATTCTTAACTATCAAAGTTTTAATCAACTGAAATCTGTCACTTATGAACATGGTTGCTAGATACTGTATCTTGCTTATGGAGTTATTTTTTAAATTTTTAAGTGTTTATTTGGTCCAGGATATTGCTATGCAGCTCAGACTCCTAGTCATCTTCCTGTCTCAGCCTCTCTAGTGCTGAGATTACAGGCATGCACCACTGCACCTGGTTTCAGTGGCCTGCACAGCACAAGGCTGGCATACCATGTGCTGCTGGGGATTGAATCCTGGTCCTTGTGCTTGCCAGGCAAACTCTTAGACACCTGTGCTATCTCCCCAGGCCCAAGGAGTTCTTGTCTGTATTGAGGAGAGTGATTAGTTGTTTTCCGGTGTGTTCTTGTAATTATTTTGTGACTTCTTTGGTATGGTAGTATCAAGTTGCTTTTCTCTGGGGAGGAAATGGTGCACCCAGGATTCCAGGGCCAGCACAACATATGGTACCAGGAATCACACCTGTTTCCTTGCACTTCTCAGGCAGGTGCTTAGACCACTGACCTATCTCCTCAGTGACCTATCTCCCTCAGCCTGTGGGGTTGAGGGTATAGAGAATCCAATTTTCATGTCTAAATGAGCAGCTCATTAGCTCAGTGCCACTTCATAGTCTTAAGTCTAGTTTTCCCCCCTTATCAGAAATTTCACTTTTATCTGAAATCAGCATCCTGTATTTACAATACAGGATCTATATACAAGCTACACTCAACTCTTGATCATTATCTATTCCTGACCCGAGTCAAATTTCTATTACATTTTTATAATATGTGTGGAAATCTGTTTCTTTAGAGTAAACTTCTTTGCTTATCCATATCTCCTTCTGAGGTTAAGGGTGCAGATTGTGTTTTTGATCCTGGCTTGGGCCAACCCATCTGGTCCTGCCTGCTTCTCTGTGTGTACTGGTGCCTTCTTTCATTGAGAGGCCAGGTTTGTGCCCCCTCCACCTGCACTTGGGTGACTTCTGGTTTGCAAAAATGATACTCATTTTTAAGCTCAGTCAGAAAAGCTCATACTACCAGGCATGGTGGTGCACACATCTAATCCCAGTACTCAGAAGGCTGAGGCAAGAGAATCACCATGAATTTGAGGCCAACTTGGGCTACATAGTGAGTTCAAGGCCCAGAGCCCAGAGCCCATCTAGCTCTTGCAGAGTCTGCCCTGCATGTCCCCTCCCAGCCTGAAAAATACCACAGCTGCCCCTGTGGGTGCGGAGGCCACCTGACCCCACTGTGGCTGGGTTGCAGACCCCAAACTGAGGGAGTCCTGGAAGCCACTGCAGTGCGAGTGGTTGCTGTTTACCAACAGTAAGTGGGATGGTAGAGGTAGGAGATGAGAAGATATTTTAATTCAGTTCATTGCAGAGGAATTTAAACTGTGTAAACCTCAACTCCTGGAATCTCCACTTTTTATGCCTTTTTCGGCCTTTAGTAGTCTCTCCTTTTTGTTTCTTCAATTTAGTTTTGTGGCTATTATAAACAGGAATTTTTTTTTTCCTCACCTTAAAATAATATTCTAGGACTGGGAGATAGGTCAGTGGTCTAAGTGCCTGCCTGACAAGTGCAGGGACATGGGTTTGATCCCCGGTACCATATGTTGTGCTGGCCCTGGAACCCTGGGTGCTCCATTCCAGCCACCAGAACTGGGCATGGTGGTGTACCTCTGTAATCCCAGGGCCAGGGAGGCTGAGACAGGAGGGTCACTAGAGTCTGAGCTGCATAGTGAGACACTACCAAATAAAAAATAATTTAAAAAAATTAAATATATTCTAATAGGAAGCCTCATCTACAACTATACCACCCTGAAGGTGCCCAATCTCATCTAATAGGGAGCCTTTTAAAATATGTCTTGATTACTGCCAATTGAAAAAGTACCTGCAGTAAGCTGATAGTGTTAGGGCTGTAGTGAAGGTAGCACTGCTAAGTTTCTTAGTAGTTGCCTCAGGATGGAGAGTCTGCCTTGCTGGATCGGCTTCTTGGAAGTCTTCCTTGCTGGAAGGGCTCAAGGCTGGTTTATGTTTACGCAGCATATCCTGCCCGGGGCTTCCCATGGCTCCGCGCTCTGAACCCTGCAATGTGTGCATGGGTCCTGCTTCTGCTTTAGGCAGAGATGTAGAGTCAGCCAGTGCCTGCCTGCTTCACCAGGCTGTGGTTTGCACTCTCTTTGCAGCTTTAGGCTTCCCTTTGATGTGAGTTTCCTTCCACTGAAAGGTTCAGGTCTTTGTATTGCAGGTTGGTCAGTGGTCAGTTCTCTCAGCTTTTATATATGAGCAGGTCTTTGCTTCCAGTTTTGAAGAATATTGTCATAAGATAGGGAATTCTAGTTTGACAGTTTTTCCTCTCCAGGTTTCCATTGTTTGGACTGAAAAATTTTTTCTCTCTGTTACTTTGTACATACACGTCTTTACTCCTTTGAATTTTACTTTTTTTTTTTTCCTTTCCATTATCACTGGTTTTTAACAGTTTGATTTGATTTGGAAGATTTCCTAAGTTTTTTGTGATTGGGATTTTGGAGTTTAAAATTTGCAAAAATTTGGAAAAAAATTTTGTTATTATTTCTTTAAATGTGTTTTTCTATCTTTTCAGGTACAGAGATGGTCTGAGACCGATCAGTTGACCTGTCAGTCAATTGATCTACAGCCCCTTGCAGTTCCCAGCTCACTGCTGTTTGGCTGTTTTCTGAGGCGTTTTCTGTCTGTACTGTGTTTGGATGATTTATGGCACTTATCCTAATGTTGGCTGGTCTTTCTTTTGCATTGTCTAGATCTCTCTAGTTTCACCCAGTGTATTTTTTGTTGTAGTTTTAATCTCTAAAAACTAGTACCATGTGGGTTCCTTGCTTCCTCTGTTCAGGCCCAGTCTTTGGTCTCTTTGAGCTTGTATGATATGCTATATCACAAGGAGTGTTTGACTAATTAGAATTAGAGTTTATAGCCTAGATTTTTGGTACATGCGTACATTTATAAAGTTATAGGGCTGAGTATATAGCTTAGCAATGCAGTGCCTGCCCAGCAACTGTTCAGTTCCCAGCACCAAAAATAGAAAAAAGAAAAGATAAATAAGTTACAATTAAAAAGGAGAGTACTTGTTTCCTTGGGATTCACTGCAGGAGACCTGAGCTGGCCCATTGCTTTCATGCAGAGGGACACTTTCTCTGGCAGGCTGTGGAAGGAAGGAGAGGGGTGGTCTAGCTCTGATGATTGTGTGAGTTGGGAGGTGTTAAGGGTGTTGAACCACAGGTGGTTTTCTCTCAGCTTCTCTCTGGAAGCTGCAGTGCCTCTGGTATGGCCTGTGAGGGCCTCAGGCTCACAGCAGGTCCCAATGCTCTCAAGAGTTCTACCTATGGGTGGCACCAAGAGCTGGACAGCCACCAGAGGCATTGTGGCTATTCTGGCGGGCACAGTCTTTACTGGAGCAGACTGAGGCTGCCCCACCCTACCCTGCCTTGAACCATGCTACCTTGGAGAGCTTCCCAGTGCTCAGAGCCCCAAGGTGCTGCCTTTGGGGAGAGCTCCATGCTGTGGCCACCAACCATCATCAGATGTGTTGTGCCACATAATCTACAGGGCATTGAAGGACTAGTGTTCACAGTGATTTATTTATTTTTAGGATACAGAAGTGTACAAAGCTACGGTAAAAGATGACCTTACCAAGTGGCAGAATGTTCTGAAAGCTCACAGCTCTGTGGACTGGTTAATAGTGGTAGTTGAAAATGATGCCAAGAAAAAAAACAAAACCAACATCCTTCCCCGAACTTCCATTGTGGACAAAATAAGAAATGACTTTTGTAATAAGCAGAGCGACAGGTAAGTGCAGTTTCTCTCACCTCCTTTGACTACTGTTGGGCTGGTATAGGTTGCTGACTTTCTGGGCTTATGGAGGTAGGGCCCATTCCCTGGAGTTCTGGTCTGGTCGGCAAGCATTAGAGGCAAGGGAGACCACACAGTGGCCTATCTCTGAAGCCTGGCTCTGGAAACCCTGCAGTGCTGGTGGGGTGTGGGTTCCTTAGATTCTGCTGTTGAATAGGACATTGCTGTATTACTAACATAGCACTGTGTAGGAGTGCCTGTGTGCTGGCCCAGACCCCTGCTCTCCTGCTGTGCATGCTCCCTTTTTTTCTGGTGTCCTTAGACAACACCATTACTGGGCCCAGACCTGCAGGCTGTTACTTGCCCTCACCCAGGAGCCTC
This sequence comes from Octodon degus, assembly GCF_000260255.1. Taxonomy (NCBI): domain Eukaryota; kingdom Metazoa; phylum Chordata; class Mammalia; order Rodentia; family Octodontidae; genus Octodon; species Octodon degus. The sequence goes on along the minus strand of NW_004524621.1, from coordinate 5,850,107 downwards.
GTCCCTCTTCCAGTGGCTACCATGTGGTAGGGACTGTAGTGCTAAGAGGCTGCAGGAGTCATCCTTGAGTGCCACATCTAGAGACCCCAACTGTCTCATTGCGTGGTGATTTCCATGTCATTATCACCCAGAGGGCTAACGGGTCTTTGGGTAGAGCACAGAGTGGGTCCTTTTCCTGATCTTCCTAGTCCTGAGCACATGGCACTGTTCAAACCAGCTTCATGGATCCTGGCATATATTAGAGTAATTTCATGCAGTCTGGACTTGTGGCTTTATAAGTTAGTTGATCACAAGAGGTTAGTGTGACAGGTTAACAAGGTGCTACATAGAACTGAGATTCCCTGCCAGGGCTCAGGCATGCTTACAACTCTGTTCTGAGCTGAGTGTGGAAGGAGTATAGTCACCACTGAGGGAGCACCGGTGGTCATGGACAGGGCTTCAAACCTGGGCAGAACTGGAGAGTTCTGGGATGAGGCAAACGCAAAGCATTGCTGGGTGGGGCAGTGGTCAGTAAGTGGTGGTACTGAGGTGCATTAGTGTGAACTTGGGGAATGTTGCAGGTGGGTGAGTGGTAGTGTTTTTCAAAGTACATAGTGCTGCCTTTTGAGTCTGATTAATTTTATCTAATTGATGGAATTGTGTTTCTATCAAGCCCATTAAAACTACCTTGGTTTTTAATGCTGTTCTTTGTGTTAAATTCAACACACTAAAATTTTTAACATTTCGCTCTGTATAGGTTAAATGTGCCTTAGACCATTTTGATCTTCATTTCTAAAGCTGTTTTTTAATAAAAAATCTTTTTTTAAAAAAAAATAGACTTGGGGGCCAGGGAAATGGCTCAGTGGAATAAGTGCTTCCCTGGCAAGTGCAAGGGCCTGAGTTCAATCCCCGGTTCTGGCAAAAAAAAAAAAAAATAGACTTGATCAGTTTCTAATAAATTTGAATTTAGTATACTTGGTTAGAAAACTTGCTTCATTACAGAATATAATTTGGCTTTTGAAAATATTGGACCACATAGCCCTGAGGTGCTGTTTTTCTGAGCTTTGTATGTGTTTAATTTTTGACTGTTATGTGTTCTTAATAGAATTTTTTTAAAAAGGTAATGAATAGAGAAGAAATGTATGTTACCTGAGTATTGCATTGTCTTCCCAGCTTTTTCTCATTATGCACACATAGGCGTGTGTTAAACCACACTATATATAATATTATTCCTACCATTTTCACTTGCTAGATAAGTAGTAAGTGAAGATCTCTGAATAGTAGATGATTTTTGTACTGTCACTTCGTGGGTGGGTGATATTATAATTTATTAATGTGCTACAGCCTCTTCCTGTCATCCTCTGCAGGGCTGATAGGTTATTGCCTACCTCTTGACCAAAGCAACAATATCATAAATATTTTTGTAGCCCAACTGTTGTGAACATCTTGATCACTTCTTTAGGAAAAATATCCTTAAAAGAAATTGCTTAGTACCAGGTTTTGTGCATTGTCAGGCTTTTGGCAGCATAGCTGAGTCAGTTTGGCTCATTGATTGTAACAGCCACAGGGGCAGTGAGTGCCTTGCAGAAGTCCCAACCCCTTGCTCCGTCAGTGGCTCTCATGGCCATGACTTGTGCCTGAGGACACTGACATCATGGGTGGCTCTGGCCTCCCGTTCTTGGGTGACCATGTGCTATGAGTTTCTGAAGCAGGGCTTTTTTTGGTAGAAAAAGATGACCCACAGGTGGTGAAAGCTAGGGAGTGTAGTGTAGTGAGCATGTTATGTCTGATTGATAAGCACTGGCTTACTGCAGGAAGCTGCGGTCTCAGTGGTTAGCATGGCAGTTTCCCTCTCACTCTCCACAGAGAATTAATGTCTGGTCAGCAGGAGTGGTGCTGATTACAGCCCCGGAGAATGCTGTAGGAACAAGCTCTTGCACCCAAAGACTACTCCAGCTCAGAGAGCAAACGTGTGTGTTCTATCCTTGGACACCTGCCTGTCATTGAAGAATCTGTTTGGGGTGAAGTGCCTGGGGTGGATGGTTTTCAGTTTTCTTCTTGGTTCTAATGATCCACATGGTAGACTCTGTAGATGTTACAGTGTCTTTTTTTTTTCTTTTTTTTTTAAGACAGGGTCTCACTCACTATGTAGTTCAGGCTGGCCTTGAACTTTTGAATCTTCTGCCTGAGTTTCCTGAGTGCTGGGATTACAGGCTGTGCCACTTTTTGTCCGCTGTTGTGACTGCTTAGATTTAGTCAACTCATCATTTCTGTAGCGGGTGTTCTAGGGCAGAGAACATCAAACTCATTTTTCTGTTTCTTGGTAGCACAGGTAAAATATCACTAAGGAGAGGTGTCAGAGCTCAGAGTATCAAGATTTCAAAACCATTTCTGAGTTCAAATTTATTCATCTTCCTTCTCAATTACTATTTCCAAGGCTAAAGAAAAGTAGCATTTCCACCCAGCAGGCAAATACAGTTCCTTTCCAAACCATGGAGGCTTTCTTATAATGTGATGACTGATACCTTTATGCCTTGCTCATGCCTCTGTGTGGTTAGGCCTATCTGTTGAGCTTTAGCTGTGTCTTTAGTAATGCTGGCTCTGAAGAGCTCAGTCTGGTGAAGCAGCAGATCTTCCAGGAGGGAAGGAAGGGTGTTCCAGGGTATCCTCAGGTACCAGTGTGATCCCACAGTGAGCAGGTGGCTGTCAGCAAAGGTGACAGTTGAGTGAGTTAGGAGTGTGTACCTAAGAATGTGTAGGAGGACTGAAGGTGTCAGTGGACTGGCTGGGGTAGGAGAAGTCACATGCAATGCTTGGACCACGGACCCCCCTGTGCAGAGTTGAGAAATGTACATTTCATCTGGCCAGTAAGAGGAGCTAGGCAGAGACTGTGAGGGCAGGCCTGAGCCTTCATGCCTTGAACTCCTGGCCCTCTCTCTAGGCTGCTCTGAAGCAGATCCCTGGGGCTTCTATAGCACTTACTGTCCCAGCAGTGAACTGCTTGGCCCTGCCCAGGGCTCTGGACAGTAACAGAAGGCAGCACTCTGTGATGGGGACTTTAGACATGCCTTCATGTCTTTACAGGTGCGTCGTGCTCTCTGACCCCTTGAAGGACTCTGCCCGAACTCAGGAATCCTGGAATGCCTTCCTGACCAAACTCAGGACGTTGCTTCTTATGTCTTTTACCAAAAACCTAGGCAAGTTTGAGGATGACATGCGTACCTTGAGGGAGAAGAGGACAGAGCCAGGCTGGAGCTTCTGTGACTACTTCATGGTCCAGGTACTTGGCCAACTGCATCTTCTTACTGTCTGAGAAGGCAGCTCTTTGGGGATTCTCACAGCCCAGTTTTCAAGACAGTACAGTAACCAGAGCAGGCTTTTCCCTTCCGCAGCTGACAAAGCCCAGAGATTAGACACCTCTGCGCATTTGTCTGCTGTGAAGTCAGCAGACGAGGCTGTACATGGGTGTTTGTTCACAGCCTGCTGTGCCGTGGGACTGAAGGTTGGCTTCTGGGGACATGGCCTCTGTGGTTCTGTGTCATGACCTGGGTTCCAGCACAAGACTGTGTTTACTATAATTCATCAAAATGTTATCCTTTTTAAAATATAATTTTAATCCCTTCTAAGATGAAAAGTCTTACATGAACAGAGGAATGGGCATTGGTCACCGACAGGAGTGCTGCTCTCAGGGTCCTTGGTTTGTATTCTGCATCTCTTATCAGAGAAAAGACATAATTTCATACCAAATGTCCATTGTTTTAATTTCTGAAGAAACATGCACTTTGAATAAACAAAAGAACCATTCTGGTTCTTTCCTGTTTTGAGGCTCTCTCTGGGATACTTGTATTATTTGGTACATGTCCTCACATTGGAATGTATTAACTTGCTATGTGATTGATATATGGTAAACCTTTCTGATTTCTTATCTCTTAACTCTTTTTAAGTTGTCAGGCTTAGTCTGCTGGAATTATAGACAGGCAGAGGATAAAGGAAACCAGGATGTGGGGTTGGCAGTAGTGTCAGTGTGAACTGTGAAGTGATGGGTAGGTAGATTCAGGATAGACAGGAGTGGACATGCACATAGAGTCAGTTTGGGTTTTTGCTCTGTACTCTGCTAGCCCGAAGCAAAGGCACCCCAGTAGCAAGATGTGTGCCTAGTGCTGAGACCCTAGTTTCTGAACTAATACTCCACTAACAGGGACCAGAGCTCCTTGAAAGACGGTTGATGACAGAGCTGGGGTAGCTTATATGCAGGTTGGGTGTGGAATATCTCACAGAACCAGGAAGTAATGAAGGTCACAGAGATCTGGATCTACCCTAGGGAGGCTACTGAGGGCCTGGGGCCAAATGGGTAAGGATAGAATGGGTTCTTGACCAGGGACTAAAGCTAATATCCATGCTTCTGTGTGATGGAAACAGGTAGGTGCTTTAAAAAGGTCAGTGGAAAAAGTTCAGCTCTCCCATGTAGCATTCCAGTGAGTAAATGTGGGTGAGAAAAACAAAGTTCCCTTCAGGTAATGGCACAGTGAGAACTTAGGAGGCAGGACACTGATGAGTGCCAGAGTTGTGGGCAGAGATCTGGGATGGGGCTCTGCCATCTCCCAGCCTTTGTCCCCTCGTATGGCTGTGAACAGTGTCTATGTGATGAGGTAGTTGGGTGTGCTGAGAGACATGTGAAGCCCAAGTCCAGGAGCTGAGCCTCACAGTCTCAATCAGAGGCCAGCAAGCATATGAAGAAACAGCTACAGGGCTGGGGAGGTAGCTCAGTGGTCTAAGCACCTGCCTGGCAAGTGCAAGGACCTGGGTTTGATCCCTGGTACTGCATGCTGTGCTGGCTCTAGAACCCCAGGCACACTGTGCTGGCCACAGAAACCAGGCATGGAGATGCATGCCTATAATCTCATCTCTGGGGAGGCTGAGATAGGAGAATAACTGTGAGTCTGAGCTTGTAATGAGACCCTGTGCCAAATAAATAAATAAATGAAAGATTTGAGGGGAAAAAAAAAAAAAAAAAAGCAGCTGTGCCACTTGAAGGGCTATCAGTAAAGTTCCAGGCAGGATATGGCCACAGTGTCCTGTGCCACCAGTGGCTCACCTGTCTGTCACATGCTTCTTTCTGGGCCCATTCATGTTGTGTTGTGCTGTAGTGTTGTCAGATGGATCTGCATGTAGGTGGCATGAACCTCCTCCCAGTGTTACATGCTCTTGCACTCTGTGGCTGCAGTGGCTTGGAGAGCTGACCTGTGTTCTCTGGGCGAACAGGAGGAGCTTGCTTTCGTCTTTGAGATGCTGCAACAATTCGAAGATGCCCTGGTGCAGTATGATGAGCTGGATGCCCTGTTCTCACAGTATGTCGTCAACTTTGGAGCTGGGGGTGAGTAGCTGCTCCAGCGACGTCTTCCCCTGTGGTGTTGTTGCATCCGTACTCTGGAGGATGAGCTATTATTATTTATTTCCTGTATCACCTTCACTTTTAGAAGAATCTCTAACAAAAGCCCTTAGCTGTTTTCACATCCCAAGCAATTAACTGACTTACTGGAATGCTGTCTCAAAATAAGAAAGGGGCTGGATTTTCAGCTCAGTGGGTTCAGTTCCCAGTAGTTGGGGCACGTACACACACACACACACACACACACACACAGCCATTTTCAGGTGTGGGGTGTCACTTCTGGTTCCACATTGGTGTAGCAGCTTGCTGGTGGGTGGTTTCTGATTCTGTGCCCTGTTAAGATATGTGTTGTCCACAGAGCTTTTTGAAGAGTTTTGTATGATCTATTGTAATAGGTCTTGTAAAGTTTTAAACAGTATCTTAAATTTTTCTTTTAAAATCACAAAATTAACAAGTGAAACCATATACAAAATTGGTATTTTTTATGGATGTTTATTTTGATATAAATGTAGTCATTTTCTGGCTTCTTTTGTTAGCTGAGTTGTCCTGGACTCTGTAAGCCATCAGGTCATCTCTGAGGTGTTCTGGTAGTGGATCTGAGTTTATCTAGCTGTACCCTGAAGTTGGACAGTGGGGTCGTTTTCCTCTCCTGACCTCCATGCACAGGGCTATAGCACCAAGTCACCATGTGTGGAGGGAGGGGTAGTTCTAAGAGCCTATGGGGATGATGACCTGCAGAGTAGTGGCTTGTCGCCTGCTGCCTGTGCTGAAGGAGGTTGGGAGGGAGGCTCCTGACCCTGCTCTAGGCTGCTCTTGAGGAACCTTCTGGTGAGACATCTCATGCAGTAAGATGCAAACGGAAATGTACAGCCAAAGCCATGTGTTCACGAGGCTTTAGAAATCATATTATGTAATACCATAAGTTGTGTACTTTTTAAATATCTCATATTTCTTAGATTTCTCATACTTTTTTTTTCTCAATTTAAAAATAAATCTGGGGCACCTTAAAATCCAAAAGTGAATTTGGACAAAGAATTGCAGCTGAGGGATAAGACTGCTTCACTGTGTCATCAATAGGCCACCAACCCCACCAACTGCAGGTCTGAAGAGGCTGTAGAATAGTGGGAGCAGAGCAAACCTCTTCCTCTGTGAAGCATAAGTGAGAGGGATAAATACATAGCCATGCTGTTGGAAACAGGGCAGGGTATAAAGAGGACGTCGGGAAGGGCATGAGTTCAGACAGCAGCTCCATGGGTTGGCTTACACCTGAGATCTCAGTGACTCTGGAGGCTGAGGCAGGAGACTCACAGAGCAGCCAGGTTGGCTTCTTGGAATGTATACGGGCACAATGATGTGGGTGCCTTGGAGTGGGGCCTAGCCAAGGACTGTCCCTGCAGGGTTTACCTGTCTGTCCCTGAGCCTTCCCAGGTGAGGTGCTTGGTAATGAGGACACCGTGTGCTGCAGTCAGCTTCTGATGTCTGCACAGTGGCATTGAGCTGCTTCCTGATTGTAGCAGGAGCAAACTGGCAGCAGGAGTGGGGAAAAAAATAGATCTAACAATTTGTTTCTTAAAAGATTGAATAACTTTTTATTGTAGATTCTTTTTTTTTTTTTTTTGGTTCCCAAATTTTATTCAAGAACTCATAAAATATATTCCAAAGGAGCTTTACTCCTCCTCTTCCTCTTCATCCTGGTTAATCTGAAAGTAACATAATTTGTAACTCTCTTTGCTGCTAGCAGCTACACTCAGCCAGTCACACAGATTATTCTTCAAATATTTTTTTGTGAGCTATTTCTTTTTTTTTTTTTTTTTAAATGTATTTAGTACAGGGTTTACAGGGTCTCACTGTACAGATCAGACTTGTAGTGATTTTCCTGTTTTTAGCCTCCCAAGTGCTGGGAATATAGGTGGGCACTACCACGTGCAATCTCAGTTGCTGTCTTAGTGTACCCTGGAGGCGGGGCCGGCATGTCAAGCTATTGGGATCTATCCCTGATCTACCTAAGCAGGCACTTTAATCCGCTGAGCTGTCTGGCCGGCCTCATGGTTATCTTTAATTGTATTGCCTCTCTGTGTTTTCTTTTTCTTTTTGTCATGAATTAAGTTTATTGGTACAGTATAGATGGTACAGTATAGATGTATATTCATCATAGAGACCTCGTATTGTACAGGACATACCCTGATTCTTTTTTTTTTTTTTTAATGTATTTAGTACAGGGTATACAGGGTCTCACTACACAGATAGGACTTGTGGTTCTTCCTGTTTTTTCAGCCTCCCAAGCTCTAGGATAACAGGTGGGCACCACCACGACCTGTCTCAACGCTGTCTCAGTGAGTCCCCGGGGTGGGGCTGGTATGCAGGCTGGGGATCAAACCCCTGGCTCCTGCATGCTTTAATCCTCTGAGCTATCTGGTCGGCCCTCCTACCCTGATTCTTATGTTTTATTTTGCCCATTCCCTTCCTCTCCCTTCTGCTTCTCTCCCCTTTGTTATTTACACAAGCTTTGTTTCCATGTCATCCTTCTTTTCTCATTTTTTTTCATGTCCCTTCCTTCCTTTCCCCCTTCCTCTCCCAGTTCCCTTCTCATTTGGACATTTTCTTCCTACTTCATAGTATCTATTACACATTTTTGTTCCTTATTTATATTTCCAAATGGGCATGATGGCTGGCACACCTGTGATCCTAGCACTCGGGATGCTAAGGCAGAAGGATCACTGAGAGTTTCAGGCCAGCTTTTGAGCCCAGCCTGAGTTACACTGAGTTCAAGGCCAGCCTGGACTACAGAGCAAGACTCTGTCTCAAAAACAAACAAAAATCTAACAAAGGAAGCAAAAGCTCCTTACGTTGAAAACTACAGGGCCAGGTATGTAGCTTAGTGGCACAACTACCTGTCTGGCATATACAAGGTCCTGACTTTGAGTCCCAGATAAAGAGTGCTCTACAGATTTATACCTGTCATTACCTAGGAAGCTAGGGAGGGGAATACACCTATTCAATTGTTCTTTTTGTTTTATTTTGTTTGAGACAGAGTCTCAATATGCAGCTAAGGCTGACCTTGAACTCTCTGTGTAGCCCAGATTAACCTTGGAACTCCCAGTGATCTTTCAGCCTCAGCTTCTAAGTACTGGGATTATAGGCATGTCTGGCTATCCTGTTGATACAGGGAACCTCCAAATGACACAGTGAGAAAAACTGATTTTCCAACCTAAAAGGTACCTGGGATGAGTTCATGTTCTCTAAAACCAAAGAATGAATTTTAGGAACATGAGAGGTTATGAGAAACGGAGGTTATGAGAAAAATATATTTACTGAGAGAAAGACAGCTCCTGTCTGATAGAAGGACAAGAGGAGGGCCCGAGTGGGTTGTCTCCTGGTAAGATACTTCAAATATCTTTTGGAAAAAGGCACTTTGGAAGTCACGGTGATCTTGCTCTTGCTCCTTTCGATGGTGACCACCCCCCACCAAGATTCCCAGCTTTGCCATTTGCCTTGTTTCCTGGAGAAACTGCTTGAAATTAGCAATATCCATGATTGCATATTCCACAGTTGTGTGCAATCAGGGGTGAACTTCAGGACCTGCTTTTTTTGCCCCTCTTCACCATAAGCTTTTTCACGGGTGCTGTGCCAGGCAAAGAATCAGAAAAAAGCTATTGTAGATTCTTACACAGCTTTTTCTTACAGTACCAGGGATTGAACTTAGGGCCAGGCAAGTGCTTATTCTACTGAGCTGACTCCCTGGCCCCTGTTGATTCTTTAAGTCATTCAAAGGTGTTTTTTTTTGTTTTTTTTTTTTTAACTGGCAGTACTGAGCTGCATCCCAGCCCTTTTCTTTTCTTTTGAGATGGTGTCTCACTAAGTTGCCTACCCAGTCTGGCCTCTAGCTCACAATCTTTGTGCCTTTCTTAGCCTCTTGAGTGCTAGGATTAGTCATGTGCCATTTGTGCTTGACTGAGATCATATTTGAGTCTCAGAGCTGTATACTCTGTTGAGAACCTTGTTGAAGCTTTGACAATTGAGGGTTTCCCCTCTTCTTTATGCCCTGTTCTCTGGAGTGCCACTCAGGTAGGTCATATGGTCAGGTTAGGAAAACAATGAGGCTTAGGACACATGAACCTGTCCACCTATCCAGATGGATAGGAGCTGGCCAACTCCAGGCTCTGACCAGGGGCTTCCTCAGCATGACTAACACCCAAAGTGTCCCCAGCTCCATGGCCTTCCTGTCCCAGGGTGGCTGCCTAACCTAGTCTCTCCATCTCAGTACCTCTTGGGCAAGATAATACAGTGTGTGCTGCTGCCTGGGATAGCCATCTATTGCTGGACCCGAGGGGCTGTCATTGTGGGAGCCTTCACATCAGGGTTCCCAGTACAATATACAGCTGTGAGATTCAAATATAATCTTAGCCAAGTACACTTTGGAAGTTATGGTGATCTTGCTCTTGCTCCTTTCAATGGTGACCACCCCTCCACCAAGATTCCCAGCACTTGTGAGACTGAAGCAGGAGGATTGTAAGCTAGAGGCCAGACCAGGCAATTCAGCAAAAATCTGTGCTGTGCAAGCTGATGGATTGGACAGGGCAGGGAAACTGCCTGTTCTCCCATGGGACTTAGGGCCCGAGCAGGTGCCTCAGCAGGTGAAGTACCTTGTTCCAGCGCCTTTCATGTGTGTGTTTGTTTAGATGGTGCCAACTGGCTGACTTTTTTCTGCCAGCCAGTGAAGAGCTGGAATGGTCTGGTGCTCCGCAAGCCCATAGACATGGAGAAACGGGAGCTGATCCAGAGGCGGGAGGCCACCCTGTTGGACCTGCGCAGCTACCTGTTCTCGCGTCAGTGCACCCTGCTCCTGTTCCTGCAGCGGCCGTGGGAGGTAGCACAGCGTGCCCTGGAGCTGCTGCACAGCTGCGTGCAGGAGCTGCGGCTCCTGGAGGTGAGTGGGCTTGTTTTTGACAGAAGTGTTTCAGCCCTGCATCTGGTAGAGTGGGTAGGAAGAGGGCTGCTTCTTCTGATTGTCCCTGTCCTCTAGTTTATTGTTTGCATGGCTACTTTTATGTTGACCTACTGTTTAGCAGCAGTATCTGCTCTCAAGGGGATGAGGCTCAGTGGCTTCACAGGTCAGTTTCATTGTGTGTCTTTAAGAGTGATGCTGGTTTACACAGGGAGGCCTTCTCTGCTGGAGTCTGGCAGGGAAGGATACTCCACTAGGCTGGATGGACATGGGTGTGGTTTCAGAGCAGCTTCTCTGATAGCTCATCTGTGCATGGACACAAGCAGCAGTGTGGATGACACTGGCAAGATGAGCCTGGGTTATGGGGGCATGGAGCTTAGTGGAAGACATGGGTGTAAAAGAAGCCGGTCAGTGAGAATGAGGCACTGAGTTGTTTTATCTGAACTTGTTGCTTTCAAAGATTCATTCCCAGCCAGTCATGGTGGTTTATGCCAGTAATCCCAGCTACTAGAAAACCTTAGTTCTAAAGAAAACATCTACTGAACCCTTTTACTGTCCATAGAATCATGAATGTATTAATGATGAAAGGGTTTCAGTGGCCTCTACCCAGAAAGCCTCACACGGGCAGGTGAAAGACCTTGGGTGTAATTTAGAGGACACTTTACATCCTACCTGCTGTCCAGTCAGACTTCCAAGTGGGCTGGTTGACTCCCAAAACCCTGGCACAGAAGCAGACTGTCCAAACCCTGTCTTGATCCACACAGTCATTGCCTTGTTATTAGGCCCCTTTATAACCAGCCTTGGAGTAATTGTTTCTTTAAGTAGAACATTGGTAGGGTAGTAATTTATAATACAGCAGTGTATTTTTGTGTATCCCAGACAGGATACTCAGTAACTGGCTAATAGTTTGAAGTACTCTTGAACATGTTCCTGCCAGCTTGAACCACTGGCAGTGCACTTGTGACTGTCCCATCAGGTTCTTTACTACTGGTGGTATAAACAGACCTAATCACTTTTATTGGTCTTGATCTAGTAAAATTAATAAAGTTGCATGATGGGAGAGTCACATGTGTACCATTGATGGATGGTTCAAGTTGCTTGGCAGCAAGTCATACAAATTGCAGGCCCGTCATGAACATGATAAAAGATGGACACCTTTTTTAACCTAAGTGAAGTGAAATTATTTTAGTTTATCTCTAGACGAGTCTATCATAGTTGAAGCACAAAGTTTCAGAGTCTATCATAGTTGAAGCACAAAGTCAGGAATTTAAGAATTTTTATCAAATTAATTTTCTTGTCTTGGAAATGTAATCAAGGAGGTAAGAAAGATACTGTTTTCCAGCCGGAAACAAGATTCCTTTGGGCAAGTAGAACAATGTGATACAGGGACTCCACTTTGGCTGGTGACCCTTCGAGTACGGCTGTGAGATGGTTGTGCATCAATAGGTCATGCGTGCCTGGAGATTTCCTATGAGTTAAGAGACTTTCATCCTGTTATTTGCCTGCAAAAACAATCAGGGTATGTATGAGAGTCGGGGTGGTTCAGATATGCATTTGCTCCAGGCTAAGCCCTGGACCTTACTCAAAAGCACTGTGGCCCAGCTAGGCCATTTTGCATACTGAGTGCTGGGTCTTGGGGTTTGCATTGTACAAGCAGTAGGAAGGTGTGTGTAGGCAATACAAGTATAAGTGCTCCTACTGTGTCACTACCTGCAGCAGCGCTTTCCTCCTGCATGTAGCCTCTGAGTTACTCCCTGCATTCCATGATGCCTCTGACATTGTCAAGCAGAAGGCTGGACATAGAACAGATGAAAGCAGTGGAAGTCACTTGCTTTCTCTGGCATGTCTGGGCTTTGAGCACATGGTATCTAATACTGTCAGGGGCCTATTTCTACTTTTTTTTGGCAGGTTCAACCCACCCTGAGGGTGGTGCTGGCATAGCATGTGGTGCCAGGGATCGAACTGGGGTCCCCTGCACCTGCCTAAGCTTGTCTAAGCATGCACTTTAGGCCGCTGAGCTATCTTGCTGGCCCCCTATTTACTTTGTATCAGTAGCTTCTTGTCCCTTTTGTTGCTGTTGTCTTGACCTTCCTTGTGCAAAAGCTATCTCTTGCTTGAATCATGTTTAGCACACTGCTTTGCGCTTTCTAGCTGAACAAAGTTGCATGTTGTGGTCCAAGTGAGATCACACAATCCATACTCCACTTCTACAGTCTCTTTCATAGTCCATGGTTTGTTCTTTGTCTCCAGTGCCACATACAGTTGAGTGCTCTTGGGTCACCTGAACCTGGCCTCCACAGTCCCTTTGACCCTTTTGGCCCCCTGTGTGATCACTCCATATGTGCTATTTACAGAGGAATTTCCTTTCCACAAACTGCTCAGTCCTGGGCTCTAAGGTGTGACTCAGCCTTATGAGGCCAGGTGACCTCTCCCCCAGGTCATTATGTTTAGACCCTGCTCTGTTTTTATTCCTGGAGACTGTGAACCATAACTTTGCCCTTTCAACTCCCTTTTCTTCATCCCTAAGGGAGGTCAGTATCAGCTATTATTTAGGTGGTGGGGACCCAATGAGGTGACATATTTGAAGGGCAGCTTGGCCCAAGGCCTTGGGGCTAGTTGTATGCTGCTAGACCATCAGTGCCTCCAGCACTGGTCCCTCAGGTCCCTTTTAGCCTGTGGCCTTTTCCAGTAGAGCCACAGTTGTGTCCTTGTCTCAAGCACTTGTGTTGTTTAGAAGCCTTTGCCATCATAGCAGTGCATTCTCATCATGGATCTCATGAGAAAGTATGTGCCGGGGAACTCACTTTACTGCCATGTGCCCTGGATCCCTGATATGTACCTATAGAACTTAATGTTTACCCTGACAGGTTTTAGTCTTGCTTTGGTCCTATTCTTTTCTGTCTCCCGATTCCTCCTTTTTGGATTGGAGATATTTACCCTGTGCCAGTGTCCCTTGAGATTGTTTTTTATTTTTATGGGGGTGCACAGCTAAGAGTTGTCTTGAGTCTCAGAGGAGATGCTGACTTGGACATTTTAATATTGCTGGGGCTGTTGAGACTTTTGGAAAGGGATTATCGTGTTATTGTGTTTTGGTTTTATGCAGGGTACTTATATCATGTTAGGTAGAAATATGATCTCGTGTATTTGGAGATTAACTGGGTTCAGGGAAATGTGTCTGGGTGTTCTGGGTGTCCAGTTAACAAAAGGTGGGATATGGCAGTTAAACTGGATTGTTAGCTTGATTAGCTTGTGAGCTGTTGAGGGGGCTGGTAAAACACACTTCTGATGTGTCTGAGTGGATCTGGGGAACATGATCTGGGTCAGGCCCTGGAATACTGGCCCCTCACCTCTTCCTCTCTAGCACAGTTCCTTTATTTGACTTCCTGGCTGCCACGAGGAAAGCAGCATTCCTTTGTAATGCCCCTCTACCATGATGTTTTTTGCCTTGGAGCAAACCAATTTTGGTCTGAATCCCTGAAACCATGAGGAGATAAGCCATCTTCTGCCTTACATTGTTAACATCAACTTTTGGTCCTAGCAGTAGGAAAGCTAACCAGTACTGAGTAGATTTTAAGTGAATGGATTCAACGATTTCTTCAGTAAGTGCTGCTGAGCTTGCTGGGTACTCACATAGAAAAAGTCCTAATTCTTCACCACAGAAAGAAGTAGTTCCAGCTGGAATTTTGACCTGAAACATGAAATTACAATATAAAGAGAACTCTAGAAGGCAACACAGGAGAGTATCTTTGTGATCATATGGTGAACACATTTCTTAGGGCACAACAGTCCTATCTGTCACTGACAGATACCCATGAAGGTAGGAGTGAAAAGAGATAGGCAGTGTGTGTAGCCAACAAGACACATGGATGTAGGAAGAGCTCCTGTAAGCACACAAACAGATGGACAGATACGTCAGGAGGCTGCCTGGGTCTCCACTTAGCACACATGTACATGTTCAGTCTCCCCAACCACAGAGAAGTCCAAGCCAGAACTTCCTCAAAACTCCAGTGCTTGCTGCCTGCCAGGTGGTTGCAGTAAGCAGGCTGGGCAGGTGTGAGTGAGAGGGGGCCATAGCTTACCCACTGACGGCAGCGAGAACATGAATTCTGGCCCTACTTGAGGAAGGTGCCTAGCAATCTCTGCTGTGGCAAAGCATACACGTACTCCATGTGCACAGTCCCACCCACCCCAGTGTACACAGAAGCTGTGTTCCCACCACATAGTAGCAGGTAGGTGCAGGAATGTGCACGGGTGCGTGCCTTGTGACTTGATGCAGGTAGAGCCTCCATATCCAGCACATGCAAAGGATGCTGTTATCCTGCTTTGTTACGGAAACAGTCTGTAGGGTGGAAGGTCAGTCTTACCAGTGTTGAGTCCTGCTGAGGAAGCCAGGCACAAAGAACAAATAATATCTCCTCTTGGCAAAGGTCTGTATTAGGCAAAGTGCTCTGTGGTAAGTTGTAAGCAGTGAATTGTGGAGGGACAGTGATGGCTTGGGGCTCCAGGACACCGGGTATGTGATAGTCACGGGAAAGGGTAAAATGATATATTTAATTTTATTCTTTAAAATAGTTAATGGCTCCTGGCACTACTAATATCAGAAGAAACAGGAGACAAAGACTTTAAGAAAAGTTACACTCTGTGTATCAAATTGGTTGAAGAATCTGCCATTTTCAAATGATGGGAATCAAAATGACTAGGAAGAGTGTGGAGGTGTTTGGCATCGTGTTTCATTAGGGCACTGGGAATGATGAAGAGATGGTGAGACCCCCCCCCCGCCCCCGACCCCCCAGTCCTGAGTGAAGTGACAGAACTATGATCTCTCCTAGGCAGCTTGAGCTTTTGAGGCAGAGCAGCATCCTGCCTGCTTTTTCCAGGAATGTGTGGGTTCTGGGCTGGCGCTCTTCCCAAAGAATATGGGCTGGCCCCAGGTAGAGCGGAGGCTGTTGGGGCAGCCCTGTGTTTCATGTGCCCCCTCTGTGTTCAGGCTCTATTTACACTGGCCTTGTGTGGGAAGTGGCTAATAGAGGAGGCAGTGAACCTCCTATGGACAGCTTCTTTCTCTCTGTGTGTCATGGGTAAGGGACAAACACAGAGGCTGCTTTGGCCTCAGGTGGATGGGCCTGCTTCTGTGTCTGTGAAGGCTTCCCCATAGCTGGAGCAGCTGAGCAGATAGTGACACTCAGAGTGGATGAGCATTTCAGCAGGCTGGCTAATGGTCTGTTCACAGAAGGGGACTGTGGATGCTCAGCCAGGGGTCGTGTCATGTGTGTGATGCTCAGGGGAGGAGCTTTGATTGGTGCAAGTGTGCCTTCAAGGAAAGGCAAGCTTTGATTTCCTTAGGCAGTGATTACACATGGAGGAATTTATTTAGCACTGAATTTAGCATTTATGCCCCTGTCTTGGTTAATTTTCTCTTGTGGTTGAGACAAAATACCTGACTCCCCAGATTAAAGAAGGGAAGTTTATTTAGCTCACCGTTTGTGGAGGTTTCAGTCCATAACCAGCTGGCTCCAAAGCAGGATCACATGGCACAGTGGTAACAGTTCAAGGTGAAAAAAGGCAGCAAAGAAACCAGAGCAAAATAGGGGGAGAACAATCCTCTTTTCCTCCCTTATATTGTAAGCAGGCTACCTACCCCGCAGGCGGGGGGAGTGTAGCACTCACTCAATCTCCATGCCCTCCTCCTCTTGTACAGGATGAGGATGTTTACAAAGGACCCTGGCTCTTTGCTGAGTAGCTTAGTTATACTTCCCAAGTTGACAGAATTTATCAGGCGTGCAGCCCTTCTGAGTCCCTCAATATGTAACTTATTTTTCAAAGCAATACAAAGGTATTGCTGTAATTATGCTTTCACTAAATTTACTTCATTAAAATGTCTAGAGTCTTAGGTGACCTACTGCCCTGCAGTCCACCCTTGTCAGGCCCTGGAATGCTGGCAGAAGGGACAGAGTCCCCCAACCCCTGGTGAGTTCCTCTGGAGGCCAGGCTGCCACACAGTGCATAGTAACGTGAAAAGTGAGTGGCCTTTGCTGTGCCTTAGGCACATCTGGTGTGAACTCACATGTGTGTCCTTTTGTTCAGAAGAAGCTTGAATTTAGAATGGTACCTTAGGAAGTAAAGGAAGCTACAGGGCTCTCTGAAACAGTTTCTGAAAGAAACTCAAGAAAGTCAGGGCAGTGCCAGCTTGCAATAGATGCTAAGGTGTATGTTCAAGAGGTGGGGCTTTCTGGGCGGCTCTGGCTTTCAACTAACAAAA
Organism: Octodon degus; assembly: GCF_000260255.1. Taxonomy (NCBI): domain Eukaryota; kingdom Metazoa; phylum Chordata; class Mammalia; order Rodentia; family Octodontidae; genus Octodon; species Octodon degus. Next base: position 5,833,535 of record NW_004524621.1, on the reverse strand, counting down.
TGAAGTCTGAGTTTGTTCCTTGTGTGTGTTGGCTCTAGGATGAGGCTGCTTCAAGCTAGAGGTTTTTAAGTTGTATCCTCAGCAGCCTGTGACTGCAACGAATTTGGCAATTTTGACCCTCAGAAAGGCCACTGCTATGTATCATTTCACTTCCCTAATGATGCTTACTCCATGGAAACATCCACACCAGCCTGGGTTGACTGTGGGTTTGGGGTGTGCCTCTGCTGTGCAGGCTCTGATGGGGGGCACAGCGGGGTGCTTTGTTGGTCATGCCTACACCCCAGGTCCCCAGGGCCCTCTGGCCTGTACTCTGCCTCTGTGCTGTCTTGCCCTCCTTGAGTTTGTCTGAGTTAGATGACTATTACCCAGGCTGCTGTGTAGAGTTCAGCCTATACAAGCCTTCAGTTGTTGGAGGAGGGTTTTTTTTGTCCCCAGCTAGTGATCAGGGGAGTGGCATGTTCACCAAAGCATCTTGGAATGGGGATCAAGTTGTCTCAGAAGAGCCCCTACCTGTCTTAGTTTGATGGATGAGGGCACTTCTGGCTAGAGTGCCATGCATTGTATGTTCAGTTTTTTCTACACTGATATTTTTTTCAATTATGTAAGCCATTTATCATGTCTTTTAAAAGTTGGGCAGTTTTTCTCTCACAGAAACATTGAGGGCACTCTGGTTCTCTCCAGTGGACTCCGGCCTATTACTTTTATGGGTGCTTGTGGTGTCTCTTGGGAGGCTTCCTGAGAGTCCCTCTTCAGCACTAGGCACCTTCACTTGTTCACTGATGTAGAATCCTGATCATGTCCCCACTTATAGTGTTATCAAGCAATGTAGTTCACCAAAACTGAGATACCATCTTGAGTATATGATGCAATCAGTGCCATCAGGAGCAAGCTGCCTTTGGTGGTAAGACATGTTCTTGCTTCAAAGTGGTAGAATGTGAACAAATAATGTTAAAGCAATAAAATCAGATTCTTTTGCATTTTTGATAATGTATATCTATTGTCTTTTTTTAAAAAAAGCTGGGATATATGCAGAGCTAGAGAGGATATTCATAGGGACTGCTCAGTGTCCACCAGCAGCTGGGACATTTAGTGGTATATGGCTAGGTTTTTCTTTCCTGTCCACCCCTTTTAATTAATCCCCAGGCAAACCCAGATGTTGTGTTGCATTTGTCTGTGAATATTCTACTGCCTACCTGAGCAACAATAATTCCTTTGCACAAGTATACACACCTGGCCACATCAGGTCACCTGTCATTCCTCAGTGCAATAGAATGGCCACTCGCCTTCTTTCCTGCAATTGAACACGATCTGCCCCAAATGCATCTGCACAGTTACCCTTCCCTCACTCCGTACAAAGAGAGATGTGGGTAGTTCTTGTGTGAGAGCTGGCCTTTTTGTAGGTCGCTTCTTAATCAGGTTGAGATTATGCAGCTGTAAGCTGTCTCTGCCGAGTTACTCTTCTCATCAAATACTGAATTGCTAAAGACACATTTGGGGGCTGGGTTCAGTGGGATAGTGCCTGCCTGGCAGATGTGAGATCCTGTGTTCAGTTCCTGGTGGGGGAAAAAAAAAAAATGATGCACTGCCTGCACTTGTGCCACACAGGTCTCGGTCCCACTGGGCGCACTGGACTGCTGGGTGTTTCTGAGCTGTCTGGAGGTGCTACAGAGGATAGAAGGTTGCTGTGACCGGGCACAGATAGACTCCAACATCGCGCACACTGTGGGGCTGTGGAGCTATGCCACAGAAAAGGTACCTGCTGCCTTGCCCACTGTTCATGTTGTCCTTTTGGGTGCCTAAGTGACAGGATTTTGGCTCCTGTGACCTTGCAGCATGTCTGGATGTGGTGTGGAGGTCATGGTTTCTGCTGCTTACTGTTGTGCAAGGGGCTCTATGCCAGGCTGGGTGGGTCAGCAGGGCTGGTGGTGCTCATGGATATGTGTGGCAGGTGGTTGCGGGGCTGGATTTGAAGTTTTGTATTTAAATTCATGAATTCCCTGCTGACTCCTATGGCAAAGTGATTGAAATTAGGGTTTATTTTAACAGCTAAAGTCGTTGGGCTACCTGTGTGGACTTGTGTCAGAAAATGGACCTAACTCTGAAGACCTGAACAGGACCGTTGACCTTTTGGCAGGCCTGGGAGCTGAACGACCTGAAACAGGTACTGCTGTCACTGAAGTGTGTAAGTAGCACAGGTGGGTGAAAATCCTTTTGTTCAGCGGACTTCAAATAAGTCTTCATGGCACACTGCTTGGATTTGAGCCATGAAAGAAGATTGTAAGAGTAATCCAGTTGGTTGGAGTACATATCATAATGCATTTCTGAAAAGTCTAGTCTCAATGGTCAGAGCAAAGTATTTTATGAAGGATTTAGAATATTTCATGAATACATTAATTGGAAAACAATAGACATAATAATGTTTCTTTTGGTGTGGCTTTGTTTGAAATTTCAACAAATTGAGATGAGAGCCAGGTGTAGTGACACACACCTGTAATCCCAGTACCCTAGGAGGCTGAGGCAGGAGATTCACAAGTTTGAGTAACTTAGTAAGACTCTATCTCAAGATCAACATATTTTAAAAGGACTGGGGATATAGCTCAGTACAAATGCCCTGGCTTCAGTCCCTGATATTTGATTTAAAAAAAAACCAAAAAACAAAAGCACGACCCCCAGCAGTGTTGGAACGTGAGTATGAACCCTTGCAACCCATGGCTGTGCATGATGCAGATGAATAAGGACTTTTTTCTCTTTCTGTTAAAGCCAACACAGCTCAGAGTCCTTATAAGAAACTCAAAGAAGCGCTGTCATCAGTGGAAGCTTTTGAGAAGCACTACTTAGTAAGTGTTGTGAGCCTTATCCATCAGCCTGGGATGCAGCTCTGCCCCCCCAGTAGGCATTGTTCTTTGGCAGGGACTTTGGGGGTGCACTGGCACTTGAGACCTCTTCCCAGGCCCTTGCTAGGTCCTCACACATGCTAGGAATCTGTGGACAAAGATGGGGTGGTTATTCATTAAATATTTATTGGCACCCCAGATATTTTTGTGGCATACCCCACAGTTAGGCATGAATGCGTCCTTGAATATTTGTAATTTTAAGAACTAGAAATTGGGAGAGGGAAGCATGAGTACTTTAATTTGTAAAAAGGGGACCATGTGGACTCATGCAAGAGAGCTGTGGTGCTTGATGTTGAAAGCTTCAGATTAGGGAGATTCTAAATAGCAGTATGGTTAGAATAGTGGGGGAACTAGCTTGGCTGCCAGGTCCTGGTCCCCTGACAGCACCTGAGAGGTGGGGATCCCTGTCACATGGGCAGTGGGGAAGCTGCAGAGCACCCACATATGGAGGTGCTTTGAAGAGTTCTGTGTTCTTTGCTGGGTGAGTTCAGGGATGTCTATGCACAGTACATGCTACACAGAAAAGCAATGCAAGACAGATGTCCAAGGATGTTAGCTACTGCCATCTCTGCTTCATTTTTGGGTAAATTAAGATATAATGTTAAAAATTCAAGTATATAATTTTGCCTTCCCCCCCCCTTTTTTTTTTACAGGATTTGTCCCATACTACCATTGAAATGTATACAAGTATTGGGAGGATCCGGTCTGCCAGGTTCATTGGAAAAGATCTGGCAGAATTTTACATGTAATTGATCTTGAATATTTTCATTAGATTTTGAATGTTTTTCACATGTTGTGAGAAAAGATGTATGTATAGAGTAATATAAAATATACATAAATTTGTGTTGAAAAATATGGAATGAATTGGTCTTTTTTTTTTTTTTTCTAAAATCCAAATGGAGAGTTTTTTGTTATTACCTTTAATAACTGATACTGATCTTTGAAGTTTTTGTATTTAATTAAATTTACTTAATTGTATACACATAAAATATTGTAACTCCATCATGAAGAAGAATTTAAGAATCAGCCTTCAAGGGCAAGTTCAGCTGAATGTGTGTAGTGCTTCTTTAGTTGATCATGTGGTTCTTAGCAGGGCTGTGACCATCATGGCTGGGGTTGGGAAACAACCATGTATGTTGGATGCATATGAAAGGGGTGGGTGGCAGTGTGAGAGGGTGGCCAGGAATGGTGATGTGAGGAGGTAGCAGAGTGGGTGGTGGCTGTGTGAGTGGGTAGTGTAGGGGGGATTAGGGTGAGGAATGGTCTAGAGGTTGCTATTATGTGTGTCCGATTAGAGTGTACATTTCATTGGAGTTTGATACCAGAGAAAAAGATCTAAAATTTAGCTTAATTTCAGTGTTTGATAAAATCAGCCTATTGATGAGTAGAGATCCTGGCTGGCAGTGAAACTTGCTGTTTCATATTTTCACATGTTCTCAAAAGCAGATCACTGTTTGAAATGAGATTTTAAAAACTATAATGAAGTAAGTTAGGTAGATGAAACCAGAAAGAAGAATCTGTATGAAGGGACATCAGTTGGTGGAAAGAATTCTCAGGTCACTTAGGACCTGCCTAGTTCTCTCATGGGTGTGATAGGAGGGCTGAAAAAGAATCCAGCGGCACTAGTCTCAGGATCAGGGAAGGGCAAGTACAGATCCCCAGTCCTAAGGAGAGCTTCTCTTTGTCGCTGCCATTGCCAGGAGAAAAAGGTCTCCACAGAAGGCTGAAAGCTACCTTCAGGGAGCTCTGAAAAATTACCTGGCCGAGGGCTGGGCCCTGCCTGTCACGCACACCCGGAAGCAGCTTGCAGAATGCCAGAAACACCTCGGGCAAGTTGAGAAGTATCCTTTATGGTCCATATTTTCACCAAGTAGGAAGAGTGCTTTCTGGTCTTTTAAGTTTATTGGTACGATTTATGTATACATAATGATCACATTCATCATAGGGAATTTGTACTTGGGCATGCTTTCTGTTTTTATAACAGTATTATTTACCATCTAGTATTTAGTAATGCTAATATTGAGAATATTCTATGTTTCATGTAACATATAAAATATAGAAATGCTGTATTTGTAAATCGAATTTTGACTTTCTTTTTTTAAAATTTTATTTATTTTTTTGGTACCGAGGATTGAACTCAGGACCCTGTGCTTGCCAGGCAGGTGCTTGTTCTACTGAGCTATCTCCCCGGCCCTAATTTTGACTTTCTAATGACTACAAATGAAAAGCCCTTTGGCCACCCTTTGAAGACTGGGGGAACTTAAGAAGCCTTTGGTCTCAGCGTCCTGGGTGCCAGGTCTTCCCTCTTGGTCCCTTAACTTTGGTCCAGCTACCTGCAGACCAGCAGCCTTCTGGCCAGTGATCATCACCTGAGCCAGGAGGAGCGTACATACTTCTGCCAGGAGATACTCAGCTTTGCTGGGTGGCCTGCAGACAGCCCAGGTGAGTCTTGTGTTTCCCACTTTTAAAGCACTGTGGAGGCTGAACCAGGAAGACTGCTGAGTTTGAAGCCAGCCTAGGCTACATAGTGAGAGACTCTGTCTCAAAAAAAAAAAAAAAAAAAACAAAAATTAAAAAGCTTAATTGTGAACATTTTCACAAGTTACAGAAAAGTAAAAATAATATTGTATAATATGCTAGCTATCTGAAGTCCACTTGAGATAACACTTTGAGGGCTGGACATATAGCTCAGCAGCACAAGTGCCTGTCTGGCAAGTACGAGGTCCTGAGTTTGATTCCTGGTACCAAAACCCCACATAGATTAGTTTGGTTTACAGCAAGCATCCATTGCTCTCTTTGACCTTTTTTTTTCCTTTTCTTTCTGAACTTCAAGGAAACACCACTTCCTAAAAAGCTTAACATGCATTTTCTAAAATTGATAGGTGGTCTCCTAAAAGCCTGTAAGGGGTCCAAGGGTTCTCATATCACCTCTAAGAGGGCCATATTAAAATGTCCCTAATTATTAAAAAAAATGTTTCTAGAAAGTTTTTTAACAGGGGTCAACAAGAACTTCATGCTGCACTTGGTTACAGGTCAGTTTTCTTCAGTTCTGAACTTCAAGTTTATATATATCAATTTTAGAAAATGCATGTTAAAATAGTGTAGCTATTTTCTAGTTTTTTTTTTTTTTTTTTTTTCAACATAAACTTCTTGTCAGTTTTACTGAAGTGGAGCCCACCTAGCACGACCACTCACTTGAAGTATGCATTTAGTGACTTTCAGTGTGTTTGCAGTTGTGTGTACCTACCACCACCTCATTCCGAATAGTGCCATCACCTCCGAAACCCCATACTTGACTACCTCCAGCTCTACCAACCTCCAGCTATCTTTGTCTCTGGGCCACCTGAGCTGTCTGTTGGGACCCAACAGCCTGTCCTCCTGGGTTTCCAAGGCTCACCCACAGTGGGCATAAAGCAGTGTTTGCTTCCATCGTGGAGTGCATCGGGTTGAGCTGGTCATTTTACAGCCTGGCCCCTTCTGGGATCTGTCACAGTGTTTCCTCAGAGAAGCATCTAAACAAAAGTGTACTCAGGAAGACTTAGATTCAGGCTTAGCATTTTGACTTCACCTTTGCTAACAATGTAGTGTGGCAAAATTAAACTGTTATGCAGTGTAGCTCCTCACATTGAGAAGAGCAGTTTCTATAGTAGTTTTGGGCCACTCTGCTGCAGCTGTCATAATGAAATGCAGTAGCCAGGGCTTTCTTTCCTGTGAGTTCTGGAGGCTGGCGTCAGAGGTCAGGTATGGAGACTTAGGTTCTGATGGGGCCTCTTTCTGGCCTCTCACCTCCTCCTGCTAGGGGAAGAGAACAAGCTGCCTGGTGCTGTCCTTGTGGATACTGATCCATCATGAGGTGCCTTGGCCTTATCCTGAGTCAGCAGTTCCCAGCCATCTCCATACACCATCTCAGGAGTTGGGGTCAGGGCTTCATTGCACATGCCAGGGGGACACAGTCCAGTCCATGGCAGTGATTGACTAAGTGCATGTGAATTTTCCAGTGTTGCATGGTCCTTGACTTTGGTGGGTTCCCATGAAGAGGGCCTTCTTGATGGGTTTCTCAGGAGCACCATGGCAGCAGTGTAGCCTCTTGGCTCTGTAATGTACTTGCACAGACTGGACTGTTGACACCACAGTCATACCTGCTGCTTGCTCCTGTGTCAGGTGGCTGAGTTATGGTTCTTTCAGCATTCTATGGTGTCTCCGTGTGGCTCATGTAGTTCATCCCTGTTTACTGTTCCTTTCTGATCTTGTGGTCACTTGGTCAGTCTCCTTTAGCGCATGATCAGCTGTTTCCTTTTTCCTTTTCTGTAGTGCTAGGGATGGAGCCAGGGATTTGTGCATGCTGAGTATGTGCTCTGCCACTGAGCTATGTCCCTAGCCTCTCCTATATAGACAGTGAGTGGCTAAGAAATGCTTACCAGTCAGCTTTTCAATCTTGTCTTTCCCCTGACCAAACCAGGATGTTTGTAGAAAGGAGGTCAGAAGGCCAAGAGTGCTGTAGCTTTTCCCCTACACACACACACACACACACACACACACACACACACACACACACACACAGAGAGTTAGTTGACGTGTTTCTCTATTAAGTCTGCCCCTCCAATTAGTTTCTGTTATTTTCATAATTTCCCTGAGTTGTCTATGTATTCATTTATATTTTTCTGTTGACGAAGTCCCTCTTGGGATGTGATGGTGGCAGGAGGCCTTGCTGGCCCCAAGGCAGTGGCCTGGGCAGGACGTGTGGTCTGTGTTCCCAGGTACCAAGGTGGTGCTGCCCATGCACTCCTTCGCACAGCTGCAGGACCTGCACTTCGACCCTCCCAATGCTGTGGTCCATGTGGGTGGCACCTTGTCCCTGGAAATGACCGTGTACAGCCAGATGCCAGTCCCTGTGCATGTAGACCAGATTGCTGTCAATGTCCACTTCAGCATTGAGAAGAACAGCTACCGGAAGACTGCTGAGTGGCTGACCAAGCACAAGACACCCAATGGGATCATCCACTTCCCCACTGAGGGCTCCCCTCTGCCCGCTTCCCAGAAGAGCTTGCCTGCACTGGAGTTGTCGGAGATGTTTGAGCGCAGCCCTTCCGATAACTCTTTGAACACCACGGGCATCATCTGCAGAAACGTCCACATGCTGCTGCGGAGGCAGGAGAGTGCCTCTTCTCTAGAGGCACCCGTAGGGGTGGCCCTGGAGGATGGGGCCCACGTGCTGAGGTGCAGCAGCGTGACCCTGGAGCCTGGGGCCAACAGGGTAGCATTCAGGACTCAGGTAAGTTGGCTGTGGAGGGTGGCTCAGGTTAATGGAGAAGGCTCAAGTGAGGCCTATTATGTGGCTCATTGTATTTTTGTCTCTGTCCTTAAGGAACAATACACTGAAATTTTTTTGAAGTCTTTCTTTGTTATTTTTTGGTCACTGATTAGTGGAGTTCTTTATGTAGATGCTTGTTTGGAGATTCAGGTAGCTTTTTAACTGACAGGATTCAATAGCAGTTTCCCCTGTGTGCCAGTCATCATGCTCATTTGCTAACACAAGATTTGAAGATGGCGCAATCACTTCAAACTCTTTTGCCTTTTTTGGCCATATTAGTATCAAAACATTTGTCTCTGGCTGAGCGTGGCACCCAGTATTGTGGGATGCAGAGGCAGGAGGACTGCAAGTTCAAACACAGCTTGGCTAACTTAGAAGATTAAATAACATTAAACTGGAGCTCTGGACATATCTCAGTGCAAAGGCCCTATATCTGAAAAACCAGTTGCCTCTGGGCCACTCTAATGTGCTTTCCTCTGATGCAGTGTGCCCGTATGCTTACCTCTGGCAGTGCAGGTCTGTCATGGGGCCAGTCTTGCCCCAGTGTGGGCTATGCATCCTCTAGTCTTCTGAGTGCCCTCACAGCAGGTCCTTTCCCTGGATCCACCTCCTATGAAGCATAAAGGCTGAACAGAAGCATCAGTGATACTGAGATCAGGGGTTTCTGGCCCAGTCTCTCAGGTGCAGATGGAGATGTGTGGGGCAGAAGACTGTGTGGGAAGCAGATGGGTCCTGCTGTGGGCTGCTGATGGCTGCAAAATAGGAGCCATCCTCCCAAACATTTGCTTTTGACCGTAGGCCAAGGAGCCAGGAACATACACACTGCGGCAGCTGTGCGCCTCGGTGGGCCCTGTGTGGTTCGTGCTTCCGCACATCTACCCCATCATACAGTATGATGTGTATTCTCAAGAGCCCCAGCTGCATGTGGAGCCACTGGCTGGTGAGTGGTGCCTGGGACATGCAGGAAGCCACTATAGCCAGTGCAGAGGGAGGGGTTAGGGAGACACAGACTTTGCTGCCCAGTGGCCTTTGAGGCTCCCTGACTAACAGGATTGAGCCACCTGTAGCTCTTCTGTTCCTGAAATGTAGAAACTGGTGTTTAATAATTTCAGTGTGTCTGAGAAGAAGGAGGTAGGAAAGTTAGAGTCAGCAAAGTTCTGCTACAGGCATTGAGGCTTCAATTTTCTGCAGGAGCTGTGTCAGAGGGTCCAGGTTGGGGCTGGGTTCATCCTTTGCTCTGAACAGAGGCTCCTCCTTCATTGTGCCAAATAAGCCTGGCCCACAGCATCACACTTGAGAGTTCAAAGTTTCCTCTGTATTGATAAGTTCCAGGATTAGGAGTTGGTGTCCACTCTACTGAAGACCACTCGGCATTTGGCTGAGCACTAGTGAGTGAGAGTCGCCACTGTTTAGGCTGAGAGCAGCAAACTTTTTTGGTGATTTTCATACAAGTTCCCATATTCTCCTTCTCTTTTTGCATCAACTTGTGCCAGGATAACCGCTACAGGCAGAGCAGGCCACCTTTGAAGTGATCTAACACGCAGGGTGCTATGTGGCAGGACTGAGCTGTGCTCCTGCAGCCACACCCCAGCCTCGCCATTCCTTGTCCTCCCCTGGCTTTCATCTGCCCACCTCCTCTGCTCCCTTCCTGTTCCTGTCTGAGGCCTGCTACTTCTGCCTTCTCAGAGATTTACAGAGATTTCAACACTTGCTGCCCTCATTTCCAGTTGGCCAGTGGTACTATCCCATCCCTTCTGCTGTGCTTCTGACCCAGTCAGGGAACTTCTGAACAGCTGCACACACACATGAATAGTCAAGGAAGAGGGGATGGAGGCCGAGGCAGATCCTAGAGTGCCCAGAGAAGCAGATCTCATGCAGCAGAAGATGGGGTCTCTTCTTGCCCTCATCACAGGCCCTGACTTCCATCTTGTTCCTTTAGATAGCCTTTTGGCTGGTATTCCTCAGAAGGTCAAGTTCACTGTCACCACTGGCCACTACACAGTGAAGAATGGGGACAGCCTGCAACTCAGCAATGTGGAGGCCATGCTGGTCCTGTGTCAGGGGGAGAATAGAGCTGTGATCTACTCTAACTCGAGAGGTACAGTGCAGGCTGGTATGGTACAGATAGGTTCAGGGTGGTGCCACATTCTGGGAGGCTGTGACAGTGACTTGGCACCCCTGTACTATACCCAGTCAGCCTGTCCTGACACTTCCTGTATCCACCTCTGGAGGTGGCATGTGAGGTCAGTACTCATATATGGACTTACCCAGCACTGTTCTGGGTGCTAGTTTTTTTGGGGGGAGCAGACTGACTGGTGTGATATTGGAGGATTGTGCTGACCTCCATGGGGACACATGGTGGAGCCAGTCCGCACTCCACAGGCCACCTGCCAGCCTTGCCCATGCCAATTGTCCCCTCTGTAAAGCAGGAGCAGGTCACCCTTTTCAGGTGCCGTCAGAATCCTTGCAAGACTGCAGCCTCTGGGCCCCTAGCCCATGCAGGCAGAAGGGACACCCCTTTGTCTTCCTCTGAGTGGTGGCAGAGCCACATAGGACTGGGCTGTGAGGTCTCGGCCCTTAGAGAGGCTCCTGACCTTGCAGCTTGCCTGCTAGGATAAGTTTCCATCTTTCCCTGGCCTGGTCTAGCCTGCCTCTCACCTCTACCTTGTCCTTCTGTGGGTGCAGGCCTATAGGAGCCTATCATCCAGAAGGGAAGGGATGGATCTGATTTGCACTTTATTTCTCTATAGAAGAGTCCTATACCTCAGTGTTCCGGATCCAGTCTTCCGACAAGGTCACCAGCATTGGGCTACCTGCCACACCTGCATACCATGTGATCGAGTTTGAGCTGGAGGTTCTGTCCCTGCCATTAGCTCCAGCATCTAGTGGGGAGAGCGACACGCTGGGGACTCCGGAGATCCCTAGGAGGCAAAAGGACAGGCAGAAGAGGGAGCCCTGCATGGTCACCACTGACCACAAGGTAGGGGAAGTGTGGTGGACTGAGGAGCTGTGGCAGCAGCTTTCATCCATCAGCCTGTTTGGCAAGAGATGGCTTTAGGCCTAGTGCTGGTTATGTCTGTCTGTGGGACACCACTCTAGAAAGACAGTAGGCCTGTCCCCCAGCTCAGGTGATGAGGTCCACTGTGAGGGCCGCAGTGTTCCTTGGGAGTTCTGGGGTGAGACTGAAGGAGCCTGGTTGGGTAACTTCATGGGGTGGGGAGGCATCATCCAGAGAAGCTCTGGCACATAGGCTTTTTTTTTTTTTATGTATTTGGTACAGGGTCTCACTACACAGATCAGACTTGTAGTGATCGTCCTGTTTTCAGCCTCACAAGCACTGGGATTATAGGTGCATACCACTATACCCAGTCTTTTTGTTGTGTACTGCCAGAGTGTCCACATCCTCTATGGCAAGATCCTGGCTGTGAGTAGCTGACCTCTTCATGCATATGTAGGAGGGCAGTAGAATCCAGGCCCAGGCCCAGGCCCAGGCCCAGGCACTGCATAGAAAAAAGCATGGAATGTCAGGCAGGCCCATGCCTGTGGTGAGGACTAAGGCTCCAGGCCCAGAGAGTTGAGGAAATTCTTTGACCTGATCATGCACAGGCCTTGGGAACTACTGGTGGCACATTGCAGTAGGAAGCTTCTCTGTCCTGAGCAGATGGCTCTATACCAGGGTATTTGGTTTTTCCACAGGAGAAAGGAAGCCAAGTCCCGGGGCCATTTCCACCCTTTAAGGAATCACCACTTTGTCCACACGATGCCCGTACATGGCCTGTTCTCTGTTATGCACTCTGTGACAGAGGACAGGAATGCTTAGATGGCCATGCCCCTCTGGGGTGTGGGAATGTTGCACCTCCTATGCCTTTATGTGTGTTTCATTTTGGCCCTGGAGCCATTGGGTCAGTCTGGTGGCATGTGGCCCCCTATCTCTTCTGTGTGTTCTTTGTACATGGCTGCACATTTCTTGCTTGATTGTGTGTGTTTAATAGAATTTTACTTTATGAACAGTGGGTGGAGGAGCCATAATGAAAGGTTGAAACATCAACAGCCACTGCGTCAGTGGCTGAGCATGAGTCTCTCTCTGTTCTCCACAGGTGTCAATCGATTGCCCGTGGTCAATCTATTCCACTGTCATTGCACTGACCTTCAATGTACCCTTCAGGACTACACACTCCCTGCTTTCTGCTGGGACCAGGTATCTAAACCTGCTTCTTCCCTGCTGTGCTGCTGTCCCTTGTGATAATTAGGGTGTACTGTCTTACATAACCATACAATTGACTGGTAAAATTTACTGGTATTCTGTAGCACCGAGTCCAGCTTAGTTCTGTCTCACCAGTGGTACTTCATGGTTGGCCTTGATTGAGACAGGTCCCTATGTGGTTACTTGTCTGTATTTACTCCTCCTGGGCATATTAGGCTGTTGCCATGTTGGCAGGCTGCTGTCTGACCTCTGCACTGTGTTGTGAACTCAAGTCGGCTGCCTGCCCTGCTTGAGTCTCTGGTCATGAGCATGATCACCTCTGGAGAGGAGTCCTCCTAAATGTTGCCAGTAGGACCCTGGTGATTCTTTACTGTAGGTGGTGTCCTTGACTCTGGAGGGGTTTTAGGAGCACCTCTGAGCTTCCCTTGATGCCTGTGCCACAAACCTCCCTCCTGTGTGATGTGCAGGGGTGTCTCCAGTCTGTCCACAGTCCCCTAGCAGGGGCTGCATTGCCCAATGGAGAGTCTTGTTCTGGAGGTTCAGTCGGCCCTACTCTGCCATGGACAGCAGTGTGTGGAGGTGACCAAGTGATGCCACCAACACTCAGCACTGCCCAGGCCCACCCTTTCCTCCACTGTAATGTTCCCTGCTTCATTGATGATGTCTAGGAAATCTGGAAGCAGAATTGTTAAAGCCACATGCAGAGTAAAGCATTGCAGTAGCAACGACTTTTTTTTTCTTCAGTAGCAGGGGAACTATAGTAATTAGTGATAAAAATCTCTGTCATCTCTCAAAGCCCTGAGGTGTCTTTCCTTGAAGACTGATTTTCACAGCTTTACAGGTATCAGAGGTAGCTTGGTTTTTTGTGACCAATCCTGACTTGCAGTGAGGATGAGTAATCATTATCCTTCCCCAGAGGACACTGTGGCCTACTGTCTGACTTTGGAGGTCCACGTAGCATGCTGTGAGGGTGCTGTGTCAGAAGCAGGGTGTCTTTTCATCCCCTTCCCACAGGAATAGCTTATTCTAAAAAGATGTGGGGTTCTTGTGAGTTTTATATTTGAAATCAAAAGCAGAAATGATTTTGCTTTGTTACTTGGATGGTCCTCTCATCATTGAGGGTCTTCTTAACAAAGTTGAGACACATTTAATAAGATTCTTACATATCAAAATCATATTTTTCTTTCTGATTTAGGAAATATGTGCAAGTTTGTGTCCAGAACTTGTCAGAGCTTGACTTCCAGCTGGCAAAGAGTAATCTTGTAGATACCAGGGGCTCAGCCGACCTGCAGTTGACCCCGCTGAATGTGCCATCCCCACAGGTAAGTGCCATCTCCACAGGTAAGCTCCCTCTAGGGCCAGGTGTGACAGGACGCTGCCATGGAGTTTGCAGACAGTGAGGTAGCAAGCTTTGAGATTAAGCCAGAAGTCCAGAGAAGAGTCTTGCTGTTGACGTAGAAGAGCTTGTGTGTGTTGAACAGACCTGAGCCAGCATGGTGCTTGCTGTATTGTGCATGCTGATTATCACTGATGGGCTTGTGGTCTGCTGAAGGATGCAGCAGGTGTGTTAGAAAGAGTAGATCTTGTGTTTTTAGGAGAATTTAGTCTCACACATGGCTTATTCTGCACATGATTTATCCAACACAGCCTCATGTAGGACTTGCCTCTGGACCCCGAGAATGAATGCTGGCCCCTTGCTGCCTGTTAAGGGAAGGAAGAAGCTCCTGGTGCAGGGCAGCTCTATGGGTCATTGCCCATCCTTTGTTGTAGGAGAAGCCTCCATAGCAGAGACTCACCAGGCCACCTCTGGGTTTTGCCCTAGCCTTTCCTGTCCCTTTTCTACATATGCCTTTTGCAAATAAATGCCAGATGTTCACACAGTCTGAGGCTTCCTGATAATGTCTGTCTTCAGCATTTTCAAAAGGCCTTCTCACCAGTACTTGATGGTTTTCATGCCTTAGCTGAGCCTGCTACCATTATTTAGGTGTGAACTCTGTGCAGTCATCATGTTCAGGTTACCCATTTGGCTGTACTAGTTCTAAATCAGGTTCATGTTAAATACAGACTGATGAGCATGAATGTAAAAATGTCATTTGCATCTCCCATTTTGGAGACATTTAGGGGATATATTGTGGACTTAAAAGTATTCCTAATGCTCTTTTTATGGTCCCAGTGCTGTGAGGCTCTTAGAATCCTAGGACACTAACACTGGTTCTGGGTCATGTAGTGCTGGGGAGCGGCTAATGCTGTAGGACTGCAGAGGTGCACAGTGAAGCACACGCTTCCCTTGGTGGGAAGCAAATGTCTGCCCCGTCTGGACTCTTGGTGAGTGGCAGTGACGGGGCTCTCTTTGCAGCACATCCACAGCAAGCAGTCGGTGTTTTTCATCTGGGAGTTGAAGTGGATGCAGGAGCCTCCCCCTGCCCTACACTGCCAGTTCTCTGTGGGCTTCTCCCCGGCCTCTGAAGAGCGGCTATCCATCTCCTTGAAGCCCTACATATATGAATTCCAAGTGGAGAGCTTCTTTGTACGTAAAAGATCATTTGGGGAGTGGTGTGGAGCATGCAAATGTGAAAGATGGTGTTCTAGTCTATCCTCAAATTTCAAATGAAGAAACTCAGTATGATGAAACTGGAGCCCAAGAGTGCACTCATTGAGTCCTTCTCAGGTGGCATCCATTGGGCTGTACTCCGGTGCTGCCTCAGGGCAGGTGTGGAAGACAGGTGCTAGGTGAGGACTGAGCAGCTCCCCACTTAGGGCTAAGCCACTTAACACTGTTTCATAGATCACCAGTTCCCATGCAGGCAGGGTCATGGTTTTCTTTTTTTCCTTTTTTCTCTTTTTGAGACAGGGTTTCACCAATGAGTTTAGGCTGGGCTCAAGCTCATAATGATCTTCCTGCCTGAGCCTCTTGAGTGCTGGGATTACAGGCATGCACCACCACACTATGCTTTTCTGAGGGTGTCTTGTTTTCTAAACCAACTACCAACAATATTGCAGAGCATGGAGATAGTGCTGTACTGGGAGAAGCTGGTTTAGTAAACTCAGTAAGGCACTGAGCAGGGAGTACACTGAGTGAGTGAGTGCAGTCTCAGGTTACTGAACTGTGCTAGAGTTTGTGGCTTTTCTTTTTCTTTCTTTGAAACCCTTGGACCTTTTGCCTGAGAATATTTGCACTTGCACTTGCAGCCTTTGCTCTATCCCCTTCTCACTAGATAGGTGCCTCCTTTTGACCTTCAGCTTATCTCCCATGTTAGTCTTTGCACCAACATAATCAGCATCACGGTGTATCCTTTGTGTATCTTTTGTGTACTGACCCTTCCTGGGCATAGACATTAGGGGTCCTGGGCATGATGAGGGCTCTGTGAATGGTAACCTGGTTGCTTCCCATGTATAGTCAGCATGTGTCACTGTCACTTTTCTGGCAATTTCTTCCTTATCGGATTAAGAATGTAGAAAGAATTTCTGTAGGATCTGTGTAAGCTGCAGGCCCTGTGCTCACTGTATGTGTCCCTATTGTCTCTACGACAGCAGTTTGGCAGGTGCAGAGTGCTGTCTCCTGGCTTGTGCATCCCATTCACAGTGGGTAGTGATGGAAGCATCTTGTCATGGCTCACAGCCAGGTGTGTGTCCTCTTTGAAAAGAGTCCTTCATCTTTTTTTAAATGGATGATTTTTTAAAAAAATATGAATGGACTCTTAAGTTCTTTATGCATCCCAGGTATCAGTTCCTAACGATATAAATAATTGGAAATATTTCCTGCCATTCCATGAGTTGTCTTTTCACTTTCTTAATGGTGTCCTTTGAAGCACAGAAGTTTCCAGTTTTGGGTAAAATCTAATTATTTCCCCTTTTATTGCTTATACTTTTGGTTTTATATCTGAATAGTGAATGAATGCCTCATGCAAGGTGAGGAAGGTTTCCTCCTGTTTTCTTCTAAGAGTTTTATAGTCTTAGTGTTTGCATCTGAGCTCTGACCTACTATGAGTTAGTGTGGGGGGTTGGGGGTGGAGGTGGAAGGTATCATAGTCCCTCTTTTGTATGACTTATCAGCTGTCCTTACACCAGGGGCTAAACAGACCCTCAGCCACTGGGCAGTGTGTGACACCCTGCTTGTTCAACAGAGATTTGTTTATAGTTGTCAACCTGTAGCCTGTGAAGAAGCTGGTTTCTCCTTTAGCTACTCTGGTCCTGAGCAGCAGCATTTGAGCTAGGGCCGGACTTCAGAGCAAGCTCCTCTCACCTTGGGGTCTCATCTTGAGTCCTGAGACAAATGTATCATTGGCTGTGCTCAGTAACAGTCCAGGTCTGTAGCACCCCACCACAACTTCTCAGAGTGGGGTGCAGGAGAACCCTCGAGAGGCTGACCATGGAGAATTCACTGCAGATTGCCTGGAGTGATATGGAGGAACTTGTGTTGATTTTGCCAAGTTGTGATAATGGACTTGTGCTTTGATAAGAAATGTATGTTTCAGTAGTGAGTACTAAACACATGGAATGAAGTGACAGGCTGGCTGGTGTTTTCTGTTCCTCAGGGGGATTTAGAAATGTAGAGGAGTAGAGAAAGCAAAGGAAACAAAATATTGATAAGCAGTGGGCCCTTTGTGTCTTTGGAAGATTTGCTATCTTCGGTATGAGGGTTTTATTGCACAGCCAGTTCTTTTTGTGCTTCAAAATGTCTCTGACTTAGAAGATCTGAAGGCCATGGGGTGAGGCCTTCTCAAGAATGTGGTGCCTACAACAGGGCTCTTGTGGGACCAGGGGCTGTAGTGGCATCCTGGTGTGGGCTTCTGTGTCTTGTGGGTATGTGAGCTTGTTTGTCCCCCCTTGCCCAGACCCTGTACAACGTGAAGGCAGAGGTCCTGCCACCTGCAGGTGCAGAATACTGTAGGACCGGCTCGCTCTGCTCTTTGGAGGTATCTATCACTCGACTCACTGACCTCCTGGAGGTAGACAAGGATGAGGCGCTGACGGGGTCCGACGAGTACTTCTGCACGAAACTTATGTATGAAGGTGGGTCCCAAGGCTCCTTTTCTTGGCTTGTCATGGGGGTGCGATGTTTCCAAGTACAGTCCCAGGAGGACATTCCAGTGACGAGTGCTTGTTTGGTACTCCATTTTCATGGAGTGTTGTAGCACGCTCATATATCCAGTGCTGTCTGGGCCTCTTCTCCACGTGGTCCAGCACCTGGCTGTTGCTCCTGAGGCAGAGCCAAGCTCTACTGCCCCATAGACACCTGCCACCTCCCCTGCACCGTCATCCTGTCTGGGCATATGCTCTTCCAGGGCCTTCCCTGCTCCCTTCCTTCCTGGCTGCTTTAGCCCAGTGGTTCTCAATAAGCTAGATGTTTACTTAAAATCACAACAGTAAACCCATTACATGAGATCATTCATGAAAACTGTTTTCCAAAACAAAAGAAAACACAGTGGCAAGAATAGTGTTTTACATTCTTCATGTCTCTCTGACATTACCTGGCAGAAGGTAAGTAGACATTATCTGTCAGCACCCATTCTACATCTGAGGGTGTAGTTCCTTGGCTGACTTCTATGAAGAAACTCTGGCCTTGAGCATGTTGTAGCCCAAAAAAGGGATACATTTTAACAGCCTTTCCAGTAGCTATGGGTTCTGTGAGACTCTGCACCAGGGCCTGTGAAGCCTGTAGCGAGTCTAACAGACTGATCACAGGTGGAGTCTGTATCCTCTGGACAATCATGCCACTCTCATGCATTAAATCCTTGGTCTATCCCGTGTTCCAAGTGGATTTTTGCTTAGGCACAGTTGTTTAAGATTGTGCCTTGCTCATTTGGTAAACAATTTCCCAAGTGGATATGTCTCCCAGATGCTGACATGTGTCATTTTACAGTGTGAAAGTCACATTGCGGGTTCCCTCTGTGCAGTCTGTGAGTGCTAGGGCTCTGTCAAGCTTGAAGCTACAAATGCAAGTTTTCCAAAATTCTAACTTTTGCTGAAAGTCTGTATTATACTCAGCAGCAAACACTGTTGTTTGTTTTCTTTAAAGTGACAGCCTCACATTCATTTAAAGAAAATATCTGTCGGGCAGCCAGCACCCATTATTTGTCAGTCATTGTTCCAAGCCAAAAGAGGGTCCTGTAGACACTGTGGCTGGTTTGTCCAGTGCAGGCACAGCCGAGCACTCCTGCAGGGCCCAGATGTCCTCCTCTTACAGTGGGGGCAATGCTGCATGAGAGTGGCAGACTCCGTGCTCAGGGCTGGAGGTGCCTTCACCCTCAACCTCGGGGCGCTGTTTAACTGAGCTCTTTGCCCTGGGGTCACCCTGCAGGTAAACATGCATAGTCATATAAGGAACACAGTGTGTTCTACCTTGTCTGATGAGATTGGGTGCTGTGTGGTGCCATTTAGGCGTGACTTTGTCAGAAAGACACCATTACCAAAAGGGACAACATTAGTGTTGGATTAGGAAGGTAGCAGCAGGACAGCTGGTGTCTTTGGTGACAGATGACTCTGGGCTGGGCTTCTATTATGTTGGTAGCACGACAGCTGGTGTCTTTGGTGACAGATGACTCTGGACTGGGCATCTGGCACTGTTGGATCTATGAGTCCTCACAGGTGAGAGAGCCTTGCCCCAGGCCATGATGCCCACAGAGGCCAGGGTCCTGGGCAGTGGTCAGACACCCCTGTTGTGCTAGGCTGGGCTCCCAGTCTCACATGTGGGACAGCAGAGGCTGAGCTGGGGTACATGGCCCTTTTCCCTGCACATGCATCAATGGGCATCCAGACTTGTCACATGTGCAACAAGACACTTGCCTACACTGAGCTGGGTGGCATGGGCCACTGTGACTGCTTTGGGAAGGACATTCCTGAGTTGTTGGCAGTCTCTTTGCTGTGAGAGTATAGAGGGGTCACCATGAGCTCGAGGCCCTGCAGCTTGCTCACTTCCTGCTAAGCAGTGCTCTTCCTCTTGCCCTTGGGTCTCTGCCCAGCCCAAGGCAACCCTGTTCTCACACCCTTGTGCCTGCTCCAAGCTGCCCTCGGCCTGCTCATATCCTCCTGGAGCTGCCACTGCCTGCCACCTTGCTGATTGTCTGTTGCTTAAAGCAAGGCAGTCCTGCTCACCCCTGTCCCTGTCTGGTCCTGGTAAGTGGTTGGTGGGGTGTGAGAACTCCAGAGTCAGTGACAGACTGGCTTTGAAGTACTGACTTTAACAGTGACAACTGTGAGTGTTAAGACTTCAGGGTCCTAGCAGGCAGCCCTGCAGGCATGTGGTGCCCTCCTCACCCACAGGTGGTTGCCCCGAAGGTCTCATCAGGTACAAAGCATTGGTGCTTCCCCAGCCCCAACTGAACTGCTACCCTGTACTACCTGCGTATTTTAACCATGCTTCATTTATTGCAAGGGCAAAATGGTTTTCTGTGTTTCTCTAGTGTGGTCCAGTGTAAACTAGAGCTAACTGCATGGTGACTAACAGGATACCCACTTACAAGGCATGTGTATTTCATCTGAAGGCACAGTTACACCTGGTTAGACATAGTGTCACCCAACCTGGTGTGATCGTTAGCACATGATTCCACTTGCTCTGGTTGAGCACTGAATAGCCTCTGATTCTCTTTCAGTGGTTGACAACAGCAGCAACTGGGCGGTGTGTGGGAAGAGCTGTGGTGTTATCTCCATGCCCGTGTCTGCCCAGGCCACTCACAGAGTGCACATGGAAGTGATGCCTCTCTTTGCGGGTTACCTCCCTCTACCCGACGTCCGACTATTTAAGTACCTCCCACACCACTCTGCGCACTCCTCACAGCTGGATGCTGGTAAGGACCCCCTAGGAGACTGATCCCTTTCAGGCTGAAGGCATCTTGGGCCAGAAGTATGTTTACTAAGCCTAGCTTGGCAGCTGCCAGTACTGGCCATGCCTCCCAGAATGTGAACAGGCACTTTTCTTGGTCTTTGGCTGGGCAGAGTCCTCTCACCCCTGTCTGTTTATGGTCTAGAGCTCACTGTGCCACAGGAAAACACAGAGCTAGGCATATTAGAAATCTGAAGCACAAATCATGATGTCCAGAGTGTGGGTAGCACAGGGCAAAGTTGTGACCAGTTGCGGAGTGGGGCTGAAGGACCAAGACTACGTGTTGCCAGCCCAGCAGATAAGAATTAAGTACCAAGGACAGTTTACTATACATGCATTGCTTACTCTGTCATAAAGTGGGACACTCCTAAGGCAGAACCAACTAAGTGAGGGGCTGAGTCAATGTTGGAGTAAGTGATAGCTTCATGTGGACAGGACAGGTTCATGCTGTGCAGGGCAGACATGAGAATTACTCACTTGCTGGTAGAGACTGACCCAAAGCCAAGCCATCTCAACACACAGTCTGAGGGCTGCATCTCCGCAAGGTGCCCTGTAATAGGAAGGGTCTGGGATGACATCCTTCCATAGGTCCACTGGGATTAATAGGAATGATGTGCCCTTTATTCTGTGCTAGGACTTGTTCTCACTTCCTGTGTGTTCTGCAGACAGCTGGATTGAAAATGACAGCCTGTCAGTGGACAAGCACCCAGATGACCAGCTGGACTGCAGCAGCGTGCGGAGTAGAGGCAGTGTGCACTCGGCCACCAGTGGTGAGCACAAGGGCCTTCCCATGCCCCGGCTGCAGGCGCTCCCCACAGGCCAAGTCTTCAACTCCAGCATCGGCACGCAGGTCCTGGTCATCCCTAGCCAAGACGACCATGTCCTAGAAGTCAGCGTGACATGACAGCAGCATTGTGGTCATCTGGCACCACAGGCTGCTGTGATTGCACTTTAGGGACTGTGACTGGATTATTCTCTGTTGTAACATGCTAGCTCTAACCAGACATAGGGGCCCTGCTTGGCCACAGAGGTACCAAGGAACAGCACTGTGCAGCTGGTCGGCGGAGGTAGAGCGTCACCTCATCTTGTCTGTGATGGACTCTTGTTCTTTTCTTACCTGTCTGTCCTCGTGCTTGTGTCTGACCATGTCTGCTCCAAGCCCTGCTCCTTCCCTCACACACTCAACTGCTACAGGACTGTTACCCTGGGATCCCCACACAGCCTATCAGCTGGCTCTGCATGGAAGCCTTTGTCTTTTAGGCTGGCACTCAGCAGGCCTCACTAGCTTTCTTCAGTTCCTGTGTCTCTGGTCAGATGATTGCCTGACTTTTGGTCTAACAGAGTGGACTTGGGGGTCTTCTGTTTTCTGAGACCTGCTTTCCTCTACAGATGCCTTTGAGGGCCAGGAGGTAGTTGGGAGGGAGTATAACCTCTGTATGCCTTGGGATGCCAGTTAGCTGACCATGAGAGCCATAGTTGGAGCCATGTTAAAAGTACTTGAGAAGGACTAGGCCAGGGCAAGAGGAGCAGTGCAGTGTCAAAATAGTGTAGGTATAAATGTTTGTGGTCCCTATGTTCCCCATGTTGATTATCATATGCACTTGGAATTAAATATGTATTTATTTTAATTGTCATCTATGTGGGGTTAAGATGTTTGCTTTCTCTCATCTTTAAAGTCTGCTCACATAATTGTAGCTGTATAGTCAACATCTTTCTTTTGCACCTAAAGTCTTAGCTGATGCTCTGCGTGAGGTGAGGAGTAGGGGTCCTCACAGTGTTCTGGGCTGGCTGTAGGGCGGACTTGGCCTGGAGTAACCTCTGCTGGTCCACTCGGTTGCAGTCATACCATACCAACAGGTTAATTTACTTTCGGTTGTAAATTTAATTGTACATATGGTTGATTTATTATTTTTAAAAGTACAGACTAACTGATGTAATGTTTATGTATAAGTTGCACCAAAAATCAAGGACAAAATAAATACGTGTTTTTATTGGTGTGAAAGTCGCAGCTTGTAAATAAGTGTTGTATTAACCCTTTTCCAGCTCTCCAAAGCAATGTATTTTTGTACATAGGAATAGAGTACTCTGAATTCCTTGGCACAGTGTGCTCGGAATAGAACCTGACCAGATGAATGCAAGCAGATGCAGTGGGTCCAGCAGGGGCAGGGCTTGGGAATGACCCAGATGTGTGAGCCAGGGCTGCGGCCCTGGTGACCTCTCAGTCCTGTCAGTATTCTGTGTTGGCCTTTGCCTCATTTCATAAATAAAGGTGGTGTAATTTTTTTCCCCCGTGGCCTTTTCATTTCTAGAAATTGGAAAAATGGTAAGAAAGAAAAATAACCAGGTTTTAAACTTTTCAGAAATGTATCTTGCTCATATTCTGTTTATAACTAATCAATGTAGTCCAACTGGTTAGGCAAAATAGCACTTAAGACTCAATAAAAGTTCTCAGAAATAAGGTTTCTCCTTAGTCCCATGAACCAAGAGGTCTCTGACATCTGGTGCTGTTAGAAAAGTGTCCTGTCCTCATTAGCACAGAGCTTGATGTGCAGTGCTTTCCCTTCCACCTCTGGGACAATGCCGGACCATGGTTTACTTCACTATTCTTTGATTTGCTAGTATCTAAGCACTCTCAGGATTAAGATTTTCTAATTATATATAGAGTAAGAAAATGTGGGGAAATAAAAAAATGCCTATAGTCCTTATCTGGAAACAGTGAAATCAGAATTATCACAGATTTCTTCTCCCTAATTGCTTATCTTTTGCAAACTGAGATTTTAAATGCTTCTGCCTTTTTTTCTTTAAGATGAAGGAATGTCACTAAAAACTTAAAAGTCCTCTTTTATTCTTAGCAATCATACTCG
>NW_004524621.1:5791863-5809990 GCF_000260255.1 Octodon degus | reverse complement strand
AAAAAAAAAAAAAAACCCTCTTAGCAATCATACTAATGAGGAGGCTGCCATTGGGGTTTTGTTGTGAGGTTCTGTATGTAAGACAGCTGGTTTTGTTGACCCAGATGTGGCATATATTGAATAGTAGAGAAGGCTGGTATGAAATGTTGTTTCAAAAGCAAAGGATATGCAGGGAGCATGTACATATGAGCAATGGAAAAGAAGATCAATTAGAATTTCATGTGTTCTCCAATGATTGGAAAAAGTATAACTCGAGGTTTTAAGGTGGAATTGTGCTGTCTCAAAATGAATTTGATCATATATATGGATGGCCCAGCCCTTAATGGTCAGATTTCATGTGTTGGTCTTAAATGTCCATGGTGAATGGGAATCTCATAGTGTAGGGAAAACACACATTAGGCTTCTATGTTCACCTTTTTAAAATTTTTTTATTTTGCGGTACTGGAGATTGAACTCAGGACCTTGCGCTTGCCAGGCAAGTGCTTATTCTACTGAGCTATCTCCCAGGCCCCACCTTTTTCTTTAGCATTTAAGTAAGGTTAAAGTTTAAAAGGAAAATAAATACACCAGGTTTGCATCTAAAAGGAAAAGTAATGCCACTTTTTATAAAAGAACTAACCAGGCTGGTTCTGCCTTCAACTCTGATCTTTAAAAATGCTTTTTAAATTTTATGTTTCATGGGCCGGGGATACAGCTCAGTGGCATAGCGCCTGCTTGGCAAGTCTGAGGTCATGAGTTTAATTCCTAATACAAAGAAAAATCTCAAAATTTTACTTTTCATGAACATGTCCCTTTCTCTAAATGTCCTCATTCTGTGTATCTGGCTGTAAGAACGGCTAGCATCCTTACAATTTAATGTGCGGGGCTTCTGTGATGGGGGGGGTGACCAGTTGGATTTGACGCTGAAGGTGTTAATTCCATTTTCATCGTTTATTATGGAAAGTCATTTTTCACACTATTCTGTAATATGTTAGACTAAAACCACTGTATGAAGACTGTTTAAAATGTAAACATTAAAATTCTAACAATACACATTTTAAGAAGAAACTGCTGTTTTGAACCTGATTCTTTCACGATGACACGGTGTGAGGAGTTAATCCTTGTTCCAGAGTCTTCGGCATGGGAAGCACTGCGGGTTTTTTTGTTTTTTTAATAGTTTCCTACCCTGTGACCTACAGACTTGGAGGTCCGCGGGCCAGGCTGTCCTTCCTAAGCACTGTGGTGCACGGGAAATCCCGGTTCTTTCCTTGGTTCTGGGGCCTCTTTCTTCCTGGGCCATCGCACCCCGCACCTTCCCGCGCGTCCCAGCGAGGGGCCGCGACGCTAGACCTGGAGGAAGCGGACAGGCACGGAGGGGCGGGGTCTCCTCCGGCCCGCCCCGGGCGGCGGCGCTAGGTCCGTCCCGGAAGTGCGTACCCGTAGGCGTCCCTGTCCCGGAAGTCGCTGCGGCCCCGGCCCACACGTGTAGCTGCGCGATGAAGTTCGCGTACCGGGTGAGCGCTGGCGCTGGGGACGACGTGGGCAGGACAGCGGCGAGGCGAGACGCCGCGGGTACCCCGGAGGGCGCCACCGGGAAAGCTCATATGTGTGCCGGGCCCGATCTACCGTGGGGGTGCTGTCGGCTTGCGTGCCGGAAGTGCGGGGAGAGGGCGGGTGGGACAGGGAGAGAGCAGCCCACTTGGGCACCCCTGGGGTGCGTGGCGTGTGGCCCTTCAGGGAGTGGGTCGCAGCCAGGGCCCCCTCCGCCATCACCCTTGTGGGCCGCTCTATCTTGCGCAGGTCCCCGCTGGCCGCTCTTTCCAGCACGACTCCCTGGAGGCCCAGCTCCTTACCTGTAGGTCCCCAAGGCTGCACCTCAGCCTTGCTGCTGGGCTCATCATGACTCACTCGCCCATCCAAAAACTAGGCCTAGTTCTGCCCCTGAACGCGCAGGTCCCAGCACCAGTCCCGCAACCACAAGGCAGTAGGAATGTGGTGGGACACCTCTGTTCAGAACCTAGGCTCAGGCTTAGAACCCTCCCCGCGTGTTCTACCTAGAATTCCAGATGCTAGCCTGGCTAGCCGCCTTTCCTCTAGGTTCCAGCTCTCCCGGCCTTTTAAACACCCTCCCTGGGAGTAGCTGTCTGGTTTGTATTTTAGAACCTGCTTGTGTGAGTCTACTTGCTTTTTTATTTTATTTTATTATTTTAAGAAAAGGGTCTACAGAGTGTTCAGGGTCTCACCACTAGATCAGACTTGTAGTGATCCGCCTGTTTACAGCCTCCCAAGAGCTGGGATTACGGGCGTGGGCCACCGCGCCCAGTCTCAATCAGCATTTTACTGCACCCCTGGGCGCGGGGCTGGCATTTAATCCACTGAGCTATTTGGCCAGCCCTCTACTTGCTCTTCCCAATAGATGTAGAATATGAGGTACAGTTGTACCCCCTAGTATTGTACTGTGTGACAACTGTGGTGAGCAGATGAGTAGGGTGTTAGCACAGCGGTCTGTTCTAGGGCCCCAGTCTACTGTTAGGGCTTTTCATTGCTGAACCATGGGTCTCTTCCCTTTTGCCTGGCCGATGCCTTTGGTGCATCTCACACACCTTTGCAAAGCCAGCCCTAGGTTCTGAAGATTGTATTCATATGTTCCTCCCCTGCCGAGATGCCCCCAGGGATCAGCAGGGACCCAGCCACTGGGTCCTTTGTGCTATCTTTGTCTAGACGCCTCACTTTGCCCTTCCCAGGGAGTGGAAACTTCTCTGTGTTACAACAGCATATTTTCTTTCCAGTTCTCCAACTTGCTGGGTACAGTTTATCGACGTGGAAACTTAAATTTCACCTGTGATGGAAACTCGGTTATCAGTCCTGTGGGGAATAGAGTCACTGTGTTTGATCTTAAGAAGTAAGTATGCTGAAGTATGGTATTTGTGACATTGGAAACTGGCCTGGTGTGGAGGCAGATGTGTCCCCACACCTGCCTTTTTATAAGATGGACATCCATTGATTAAGATAGCCCCAGAGGTTAAAGGATTTGGCAGGGTTTTGTGTTAGCAGTGGAAGAACTGCCTGCTGGATAGCCTTGTTCTTCTGCTATCTTAGCTACCTCTTGCCTGATGTTACCCTTAAAGGTTAGAGTCATTGTCACCTGCTTCTCTTGTGGGCAAGAGATGCAGCTTTGTGTTAGCAGCTGGGGGAGTGGAGGCCAGCTGGGCCCTTATTTGCTCAGGAGCTCAGTGGTGTTTGGCCTCTGGAGTTAGGTGGGCAATGCCTAGCCAGAGGTTAATTTTGATCGGGTTTAGCTATGTTTCCTTTCTGGTCTCGTTTCTCCCAGAGTTGCAGGGGAGGCAGTGAGCCACTCCTGTAGCCTGGGCAACATCTCTTTGTTTAGGAGCTTCTGGAGTCCTCTCCCTTGCGCCACAGCTCCAGTGGGGTAGCCCTGGTGTGTTTCCCTGTCTGCAAGATGGATCGGCAGTGGTGCCTGCTCTGCCTACTGGCCATTAAAAGAGCGTGCTATGGGGTGACTGCTCCTGTCATTCCAGTGGCACCTAGTGTTGGCTGCCTAGAGGAATGGGAATGTACTGGCTGAGAGAAATTCAAACAGTACTAAAGCTAGAGCCAGATACATTGCTGTATATTGTACAGCAATATACTGTATATTGTATACATACAAATTGTAATATACAGTATGCTGTATATTGTACATAGACCTCATTGCTCTGTGTATTTTTCCCATTTCTCTGAAAACCCAGCTTTGTGTGTGCCATTATGCATGCTGTGTGCTGGGCACATAGCTTGTGTCTGGTTTCCTGACTTTCTACAGGGCGCAGTGTTCTCAGGTCCACCTCTGAGGTGGTCAGTATATCCTGGTAGTTATCCTCTAGGGCCATTCTCATTTCTTCTTCCCTCTGCCCATGAACTCTGGCATCCAGGGCCCAGTGGCACAGGGCAGGTATGGCACAGGAAGGTGACTGAGGGGGTGGAATGGGACGGGGGGTACTGCTGGGATGAGGCAGACCTTGTCCTGGTCCAGTGACATAAAACTTACGGCACACTGTGGTTTTTCTTTTTCTCAGCAACAAATCTGACACCCTACCCCTGGCCACAAGGTTCAACGTGAAGTGTGTTGGGCTGTCCCCTGATGGCCGGCTTGCGATTATTGTTGATGAAGGTGATCATTCTCCACCATCCTTGGTGTGGGCAGGGCTTTGAGAGGAAGGATAAGGTACTGAGGCAGCAGGCCTCAAGCCTCAAGGAATAGGTTCTCCCAGGACAGGCATGGGCTGAAATGGTCCCTCTCTATCACCTCTTTGTCTGGGTCCAGCAGGGCTAAGATAGTGGTGCTTGGGTGGGCTGGGAGTCCATTTGCTCTGTGTGCCAGTGGGATTACAGGGAAGACAGCTGGGTTTTGTGGCCCTCAGGCCCACATTTCAGGGTCCCAGAACAGGCATGGGCAGTTCTTTTCTGTGCTGCAACCATGTGGACTCTTAAGGTGACCATGCACATGGCTGCAGGCTCCCTGGTGCCTTGATGTCACACACTGGCCTCTTGCAGGGGGTGCTGCTCTGCTGGTCAGCCTGGTCTGCAGGTCCGTGCTGCACCACTTCCACTTCAAAGGCTCTGTGCATAGCATCTCCTTCTCCCCAGATGGCAGGTGAGAGCAGTGACGTCCCGGTGGACTCCCACATCTTACTCTTTGGGCTCTGGGTGGTCACATGGGTGCATGGCCAGCCTATGTCCACCCTGACCTCTTCCCCACCGTTTCTCTATCCTGCAGTGGAGGGCTGGCCTGGGCTTGGCATCTCTGTGGGGTCTGGTCCACTGTTGGTCCTTTCCCCTGTGTCATTCTTGCTGCAGGAAATTTGTTGTCACAAAGGGCAACATTGCTCAGATGTACCACGCTCCTGGGAAGAAGCGAGAATTCAATGCATTTGTCCTGGACAAAACCTACTTTGGCCCGTATGACGAAACCACATGCATTGACTGGACAGATGACTCCAGGTGAGGCCCTGGCTCCCTGGAGTGTGAGCTCCTTCATCGTCTGAGCCTGTGTGAGTCCGGCCCCGATGGAAATGAGTCATGTGTCCGTGTGTGCTGTTGGGCTGGAGAGCTACCAGGTGCTGCTGCTTGAGGGCTGCTGTCCCGACCACCTGTGACTGTCCCTACCCTGAAGATGCCTGGGAAGCTGCTGGCTTCTCTTTCTCCACTGTGAGGGAGAGGCTACAGTGCTCAAGGGACCAGCACTGTCTCTGCACCACCCAGGCTGCCAGGGAGAAGGCAGGCTGTGTGTCTGTCATCCTACAGCCTTCCTGCCTCGGTGACTGACATTGTGTCCCACATAGGAGACTGTTGGTGCCATTCACAGGGTGGATTGGGATCTCAGGCTGCATCCAGGTCTCCTGAGAAGCCAGCTCTGTCCCTGAAGTGGTTGTGATGGAAACAGCATGCTTGGACCAGCCAACAAGGCCGCGTTCGCGTAGCTATGGCTACCATGCAGCAACTGTGTCCTTCTGTTCCAGGTGTTTTGTGGTCGGGAGCAAGGACATGTCCACCTGGGTATTTGGAGCTGAGCGGTGGGACAACCTCATTTACTACGCACTGGGCGGGCACAAGGATGCCATTGTGGCCTGCTTCTTTGAGTCCAACAGCCTGGATGTACGTCCTGCCCAGGATCTCTAGCCCAAGTGATACCTGGGGATAACTGAATTTCTAAGCTGCAGGTCCCTTCCTCCTGAGCTGGTTCAAGGGAACATTAGTGTATATGGCCTAGGAGGCCACATGGGAGCGAGGGGTTTTGCCCTGGAGGTGGAGTGGGTGACCTGTGTCCACCCTGTGTGTCCCTGCAGCTATACTCTATCAGCCAGGATGGAGCCCTTTGTGTGTGGCAGTGTGACACCCTGCCTGAGGACCTGAGACTGAAAGCCCCCACTGGCTGGAAGGCAGACCTACTGCGCCGCCAAGAGCAGGAGGAAGAGGAGCAGGAGGAGGGGGATGAGAGGGAGACCACCATCCGAGGGAAGGCCACACCAGCTGAGGAGGAGAGAAAGGGGAAAGTGAAGTACTCGAGGCTGGCTAAGTAGGTCTCCAGGGTGGGGCCAAAGTTCGACTTGGGGGCAGCAGCAGGGGGAGGACCACCCACAGCTGTCACTCATCTGTTTAGATACTTCTTCAACAAGGAAGGAGACTTCAACAACCTAACTGCGGCAGCCTACCACAAGAAGGTGCATCTGTTGGTCACAGGGTTTGCCTCTGGCATCTTCCACCTCCATGAGCTCCCAGAGTTTAACCTCATTCACTCCCTCAGGTGAGCCCTCAGCTCTGGGTTTTGTGTCTCCTCGCTGCACCCTGCACCCCTTGTTTTGGCCATGGGCTTTCGTCCCCAGGCTGGAGTGTGGTGGCTTTTTCTCTTATTAAGTCTCCAGGGGTTGAACCCAGGTAGTCTGAGCTATGTCCATAGTCCTTTTTTGAGTATTTATGTTGAGAAGGTCTCACTGTGTTGCCCTGGCCTGCTTCTATGTTGAGGTCTTCCTGCCTCAGTGTCTGTGTAGCTAAGGTTCCAGGTGAGCACCACTGTACCGACTGGCGTTTTTATTTTTGTTGTCCTCTTTTCCTTTGACCCTGTACCTGGAACACAGCAAGTTCTTGTGCTGGCTGCACACATGGCTCTGGTGCTGAGTGGTGGGAGGGAAGGGGTGGCTGGGCATGGTGGATGCCCCTGCTCACCTGCTGGCACTTTTCCTTAGCATCTCAGACCAGAGGATCTCTTCGGTTGCCATCAACAGCTCTGGGGACTGGATCGCCTTTGGCTGCTCAGGTTTGTTTTTCTGGCCCAACAAGAGTAATAGAACAGGGTCGGTACCAGGGGACCTTGGGGCCCAGCAGTGTGGGCCTGCAGGGAGACAGTGGGCTTGCCAGGGGTTTGCTCCTGAGTCCTAGCACCCATGGACTTGCTAGAATCTTGGTCCTCACTGGTAGCTCCCTTCATAGCTCTTGGACCTTAGCACCTGGTCTAAACCCTTCTGGGCATTCACCCCCTGCCAAATCGGACTGCTCTCCATGGCTGGTCCTCCTCAGCCTTAGCAGGGGGTGACACAGGTCACAGGTCAGTCAGGGCTCTCTGCCCTGGGCCAGGTCAGGGCACATGTGCCACCTCCCCTTTGCATATAGGCCTGGGTCAGCTGCTGGTGTGGGAGTGGCAGAGTGAGTCCTACGTGCTCAAGCAACAGGGCCACTTCAACAGCATGGTGTCGCTGGCCTATTCTCCAGATGGGCAGTACATTGTCACTGGCGGGGACGATGGCAAGGTGGGTAATGGGCAGGGCCAGAGGTCCTAGTGGGTGGGCTAAGCCTGGATCTCCAGCTTCTAACGAGGGTGCACCATTGAGTAGATTCAAGCAGAGGGGACCTGGTGTTCACATGCTGCCTCTGCACAACCAGATGTCCTTTATCCTCCTCCCTGTCACCCACTGCCACGTACCTTGGTCCTTCCAAGGTTGCTCACCTGGGTGGCTGTGCCCATCTGCTTCTTTTGCCTCTACAGGTCAAAGTGTGGAACACCCTCAGTGGCTTCTGCTTCATTACTTTCACTGAACACTCCAGTGGGGTCACTGGCGTGACTTTTACTACCACCGGCTATGTCATCGTTACCTCGTCCATGGATGGCACCGTGCGAGCCTTTGACCTTCACAGGTGAGGTCTTGCTCCTTGGGCAGGGGCTTGGGACTGGGTGTCTGTTGGTGAGGGCGGACACTTCCCTGTGGTCTGCTGACCCCCGTGTGGACTGCTGACCTGGGCACAACTTTCCTGACAGGTACCGGAACTTCCGGACCTTCACATCTCCCCGCCCCACCCAGTTCTCCTGTGTGGCTGTCGACTCCAGTGGGGAGATTGTCTCTGCAGGCGCCCAGGACTCCTTTGAGATCTTTGTGTGGTCCATGCAGACAGGCAGGCTCCTTGATGTAAGGACCAGTGTCCCACAACCATGCTGTGCAGGGTTGGGTGCCCAGAAAGGGCTTCCCTGCTGCCTGGGAATGCGCAGAGCTGGTGGTCCAGGGCAAGAGCAGCCTGACAGGAAGGCTGGCTGAAGGAGCAGCAGTCACTTTTCCTCCATCACCTCCCAGCCTCTCTGCCACCACAGGTCTTGTCTGGTCATGAGGGTCCCATCAGCGGTCTATGTTTTAACCCAATGAAGTCCATTCTGGCCAGCGCCTCCTGGGACAAAACGGTGCGCCTATGGGACATGTTTGACAGTTGGAGAACTAAGGAGACCCTGACCCTCACTTCTGACGGTGAGTTGATGTCACATGCCCCTGCCTGGTCTACTCTGATCTCCCTGTCTGCCTCCACTGTGTTATTCCATTGGTGGGCTGAGGTTGGAACCCCACACAGACTGTGTCATGGTAGTCACTTTGCATTGGCTGCTGCTTCCTGCAGCTCTCCTGATTTGCCCCTGAATAGCAGTGCTGTGCTAGGTTGTACTTTCAAAAGAATCAGGCTACTCTAGGGGCCCTGGCTACCCACTTCTTTCTTGAGCCCCTGCAGCCGATCAAAGGG
Source organism: Octodon degus (assembly GCF_000260255.1). Taxonomy (NCBI): domain Eukaryota; kingdom Metazoa; phylum Chordata; class Mammalia; order Rodentia; family Octodontidae; genus Octodon; species Octodon degus. The sequence goes on along the minus strand of NW_004524621.1, from coordinate 5,801,461 downwards.
TCAGTTCCCTGAGGCCTCTATCTCCTATCTCTGCACTGTTTCTGCCCACATTCCATGGTATAGCCTTGTCCTCAGGCAAGCCTTTGTATCCAGTCCAGGGGTATCATGTGGATGGGCCAGGCCTGGTCTACTAAGGTGCCTCTACAGGTCAAAGTGTGGAACTTGGGTGGATAGCACCTTTGCCCACCAGGGTTGTTGCAGGCCTTACTTCCTGGCTCCCAAGACATCCAAGGTCTTGTGTCTGAGGGTGGATTTTCCCTAGCTCTGGCTGTGACCTTCCGGCCCGATGGTGCAGAACTGGCTGTGGCTACGCTGAACTCACAGATCACCTTTTGGGACCCTGAGACTGCTGTGCAGACCGGCTCCATCGAGGGCAGGCACGACCTCAAGGCAGGCCGGAAGGAGCTGGACAAGATCACAGCCAAGCACTCTGCCAAGGGCAAGTGAGTGACCATGTGGGCCAGCCCTGGAGTCTGGGGGCACATGGGACCTGAGTGAGGCTGGATCATGGACTTCTGTTTTCAGACCCAAGACCCGCATGGCCAGAATTTGTGGCTGGTCCTCTCTGGTATTGTGCATTGCTCCTGTGGACACACACAGCCTGTGTCTGAGATCACAGCCCCACAGCCCCAGTGGGCAGATTGGGTTTTGCTGGGTGAAAAGGGCACAGCCCTGAGACCAGGTCCAGTTCCAGACCTGGGTCACTGCAGATGTCAGCTGCCTGATGGGGACACAGTCACAGAGCAGCCCAGTCACCCTTACTCTACTGTGAGGGTGTTACACCCACAGTCTGCCCCTCAGCCAGCCTGGCCCTGGCTGTGAGCACAGCGGGGAGTTGGCAGGTGCCTGGACTCCTAGAGCCTGTTCAGCAGTTGAGCCTCTTCTGCCAGGGAGTACTAGGTTCTGTGTAGGTTAGTAGGGGCACTTTGTTCAGCCTCATCCATGTACAGTGGTACTCATTGCGGGTCCCCTGGCCACACCATTCACGTTCCCTAGCCATGCCTCTTGTCCTTGCCATCACTTGCTTTCCCTTCCTCAACCTGCCTGGTAGCCGAGTTTATATCCAGCAGTTCAGTGTTGGCTCCCTCGCTACTCAGTGACCATTTGAATTTATTAGGGATGATGATTTGGGGCCTTGCCTGTTTGCAGGAGGGGCCTGGTGTCTCTGGCCTGTGGAGACATTTTTTGCGGGGAGACCTGCAGATTTTTGCTATGTTGGGAGTGTCTCTCCACTCGGGGTGTTCTTGACACAAGTGGTAGGTTTGGAGGGCATCTGGTTTAGTCCTTTTTTCTGCCCTCTATGGTCTTGGTATCACATCTGAGGAATGGTGCTGGCTCATTTTCTATAGGCCCTTCTGCGAGGCTTCTGGAGGGCTGTATGTGGTGCCACAGGACAGGCCCCTTGTGCAGCACATTGTGTGGGGCACAGTGTGAGGGCCTCAGTGACCGGGCAGGGGCCATGGAAGCCACTGAGAGGAGGGTCCTTGAGCTGGCTTGGAAAGAGCCATCCTGCAGAGGCCCTTGGTGCCACCCTGAGCACTGTCCCCCCACAGGGCCTTCACCACACTGTGCTACTCTGCGGACGGTCAGAGCATCCTGGCAGGGGGCATGTCTAAATTCGTGTGCCTCTACCACATCCGTGAGCAGATCCTGGTGAAGAGATTTGAGCTTTCCTGCAACTTCTCTTTGGATGCCATGGAGGTAAAGAGTGGTGCCAGGAGGGAGCTGTCCTATCAGTATGCAGGCCAGGGCTGTGGCCAAGTGGGAGGCTTGTGGCCAAGTGGGAGGCTGGGCAGGGAGTGCCTGAGCCCTGAGGGAGCCGGGAAAGAGTGCACGGCTGCACCCCCTCTGTCCCATGCTGTCTGGCTCTGGCCTGAGGCTCTGCCCTCTCTGTCCCCCAAGCCTCTGAGCAGACATTCAGGTGCTGAGTTCAGCTGCTCAGCCCTGGCCCAGGACACTGGCTTCTGTGTGCATTCAGAGCTCCCCATTCCTGTGCCACTCTGGTGCAAAGTGCTCTTGGCAGTTTCCTGGGGGAGCAGCTGCCCTGCATGCGGGGCAGGTATGGGGTGAGGGGCAGAGCTCCAGCCTTGTGCTGGTGGTTGCTGTCATGGTGGTGCCTGCCTGTAGAGCTTTGTTGGTCTCCTCCATGTGATCTCTTATACCCTGGGGAGAAACAGTGGCAGGAGTGAAGAAAAGATAGACAAGAGCTGGGTCAGGTGGTAGCCTGCCAAGTAACAGTAGGGGCATTTATTTATAGCTTTGCAAAAGTATAATATATAATGTTTTCTAGTAACTATTAGCCTACAATGTCCGGGCAGGATGTTTTTTTTTTTTTTTTTTTGCGGAACCGGGGATTGAACTCAGGCCCTTGCACTTGCCAGGGAAGTGCTTATTCCACTGAGCCATCTCCCCGGCCAGGCAAGATGTTTTCATTGAGACTGAAATAGCTTGACTGCTTTAGGCAGTGAGGCCTCATCCTGTCCTCCCACAGCTGTAGGCACTGAGGAGGGTTCCAAAGTCAGGGCCACCACACCTTCCTCCATCTTTGTCCCTGTCTTGTTGGGGGCAGGAAGGAGTGGGTTGATGATCACATGCCTATGACCTTTCTTGTCCTAGGAGTTTCTGAACCGAAGAAAGATGACAGAGTTTGGCAACCTAGCACTCATTGACCAAGATGCTGGGGAGGAGGATGGGGTTGCCATTCCACTGCCGGGAGTGAGAAAAGGTGAGCAGAAGCCCCTTCTGTCTCCTGCCCTCCACCATTTTCCTGTGGTGGTCATTATTCCATGCTGGGCTTTAGCAGCTGCTCCCATGTCATGACATTTGCTTGGATACTGGGCACCTGCAGACCTGGCAGTGGTGCCCATAGGGCCCATGCATTTGCTCCAGGGCCAAGCGTCCCTCTGCTGTGTGGGCACAGAGTAGAGGAGCCCATATCTCACCTGTGTTCTGGAAGATTCAGGCCAGCTGGGTCCCAGGTGGACCATCCTGATGGGGCATTGTCAGCCAAAGGCTGGTGGACCTATGGGCAAGGGAATAGCAGGTATAGCCCCAGGCTGGCAGAGGCCTCCTGGCCACGTGTCTGTAGTTAGGACTTGTCCCCACAGACAGCTGTGTAGAGCCCCATGAAGGACTATTCCCCGCCTGACTAGCAGAGGTTGCTGTTATTCATGATACCTGGCAGGGAGGAGCCTGGAGCTGCTGCCAGAGATTTCAGCAGGTTTTTTTTTCCAGGTGATATGAGTTCTCGCCACTTCAAGCCTGAAATCAGGGTGACTTCCTTGAGCTTCTCTCCTACTGGTGAGCCCTTTGGTCACAGCAGCTGGTGGGTGCTGGACACCGCTGTCCCTGAGGCAATGGGCCCAGGACCAACCTCAGGCTGGCTGTCCTGCCCCTTGCTATTATCTTTCCCATCCATCTGCGTCCTCACACATGCATGGGTTCTGCCTGGCAGGGCCACAAGGCCCCTTGGTGCATGTGGTTCCCACGACAGAACACAAGCAGTGAGGATGTCAGCCAGCACCATGCAGCAGAGCAGGGTAAAAGGCGAGATGTGAGTAGTTTACAGGTGGGTCGCTATGTCCTTTGAGCCCACATCCGCATGCTGGGTACTGGGCCCAGGGCGTAGGGTCCAAATCACATCCTCCTGTCACAGCTCATTTTGTTGAGATGCATCCATTTTGGTTTGTTTCCATGCTTTGCTTGTGGCCACAAGCCCCAGGCACTGTGGTAGCCTGAGCCACTGCCACAGGGGCACCTATAGAGCAGAGGATGTCATGGGTTCTGTGCTGGCCGAGGGATGTATACACATCTACGAAGTTCAGTTGTTCTTGAGCTTGAACTATTGGAGGGTGCTTTTTAAGAAAATGGCAGGTGTGTTTAGATCTTGAGGGTGCCTCTTCATTGCTCACTTTAGGGCGCTGCTGGGCTGCCACCAGCACGGAGGGGCTCCTTATCTTTTCCCTGGACGCCCGAATGCTCTTTGACCCTTACGAGCTGGACACCAGCGTCACCCCTGGGCAAGTTCGTGAGGCACTGCGGCAGCGGGAGTTCACCCGTGCCATCCTCATGGCCTTCCGGCTCAACGAGAGGACACTGACACAGGAGGCACTAGAGGCTGTGCCCTGGGCAGAGAGTGAGTGCTCCTGCCTTGGCAGGTGGTGGGCAGTGCCGGTTCCTGATGTGGTTTTTCCCCAGAACAAACACCTTTTTTCCCCTTCATAGTCGAAGTCATCAGCGCATCTCTGCCCCAGCTGTATGTGGAGAAACTGCTGGAGTTCTTAGCCTCTTCCTTTGAGGTCTCTCGGCACCTTGAGTTCTACCTCATCTGGACACAGAAGCTGCTCATGTTGCATGGGCAGAAGCTGAAGTCCAGGTGTGCTGCCCTGCTCCTGGCTGCCTTGTGGAACCTGGCTGCTGGCCTGAGATGAGCCCATGTGCAGTGGGCCACACTCAGCTGTGTCTCCCTTCCAGGTCAGGACAGCTGCTGCCGACAGTCCAGTTCCTACAGAAGGGTGTCCAGCGGCACCTGGATGACGTGGCCAAACTGTGCGTGTAGCAGGGCTGGTGGGAGGGTGGTGTATGTGTGTGGGGGGATTGCCTCTGTCCTGTATTCCATGCCAGGACTTGCTCCCTGTGTCGCTGGACTTGATGGAAGTCCCAGTGTTTTAGTTGGGCAGTTCTGTTCAGGTGATACCATGAGTACATGATGTGGCTGGGCAGCCGGCTGCTGAGGTGTGGCCTCAGTGTTGGTGTCCCCAGCAGGAAAGCAGGTTAACGATAGCATGTGAAGGGCTGGGAACAGCGCTGGTCACTGTCTCTGTTCTGCAGGCACGCCCAGCCACCACACACACACCAGGTGGCTCCCTGATGGTGCTGCTTCCTGTCCCCAGAACACCCCTTTCAAAGCAGGGCCTAGATTGTGAAGACTACCCTGTCGAGCATTGTCCTCCCCACTGTCATAAGGCAGTTTCTAGGTGTCCCTCATGAGTTCCTGAAAGGCCCATTCTCTGTCCTGTTTGTCCTTTCTTTCTGTGCAGGCCAGGCTGGCCTTGAATTTGGACTTCTGCTTCAGCCTTCTGCAAGTCTTTTTTTTTTTTTTTTTTTTTTTTTTGGTGGAACCGGGGATTGAACTCAGGCCCTTGTGTTGCCAGGGAAGCACTTATTCCACTGAGCCATCTCCACAGCCTCATGGAATAAGGGTTTTTGTTTTTTTTTTTTTCTTCAGTCCTCGAATGCCTTCAGGGCACTTTTGGCCAGCGAGAGAGTTGTGAGGTTCGAACTCCAGGAACCTGAGGCTGACAGCTTTGTGGAAGCAGCCACTTAAAGGACTGAGCTAGGGCCAGGCCCCCTACTTCAGCCTTCTATGCACAGGAATTGCAGGTGTAATCTTGTGTCTTTGTAGTGAGTGACTCTGGAGCATCCAGAACATCCTCTTCCTCTACGTGCCCTTTCTGCCCAGTGCCCTGCTTGTTGTGGGGCTTGGTGTTGATGTGTAACCTGCTCCAGGAGACCGTCTTGCTAGCTGCAGGTGTCCCTGCCTCTTGTGGCTCTGACTAGGGTCCCACCTGTCAGTTTGGGCTGACACACAGATGTGTGCTGCCTGCATCTGTTTGTATTAGGGATTTAACACACAGCTGTCACTCCATGTAAGAGTGTGGCTCTTCCTAACCCTGCCTTACCAGGTGGTTCCAAGGGCAGCAGTGGTAGGCTTCATCCTGTTATTGTGGGGAAGTTTTGAGTTTGGAGGCTGCCCTGTGAAATAGAGGGGCCTGACTGGGGCCACTGGTGGCTGCTGCAGGCTGTGGTAGGGAAAGCAGATCATCTTAGTGGAAAGGGGACACACAAATGTGTCTGTTCCCTGTAAGGTGGAGGGCCATGGACCCTTTTGCTGACCCAGTGCTGTGTGCTCTTGTGTCCACAGCTGTGACTGGAACCGATACAACATCCGGTATGCCCTGGCAGTTTCCAGGCAGCAGGGCATGAAGCGCACCCTGGAAGATGCAGGGCTGGAGAAGGCTGCTGAGACCTCTGATGAGGATGCTGAGATGTCTGATGATGACAGTCTGCACCTGCTTGGAGGAGCTGAGGATGCAGTGCTGGCTTAGCTGGCACCTGTGGAGGAGAGGAACTGGTGGGCTGAGGGTGCACAGAGATGCTGAGACATCTCTGAGCAGCTTGCACAGCCCAGAATCCCATTTGTCCAGCTGGGGCACACCCTGTACACAGTGGGCCCAGGATCTGCAGGTGGTAGTTGTCAGTGTGGCCTTCGTGAGGCTTGAGTTTGTGGACTTGTGAGTTATTTATATTTTTAATACAAAGTTCTGCGGATGAACTCAGGAAGTGCAAGATTAAGTATAAACTGAATTAAAAGTATTTATAATGCGTCCTGATGTGAGAAGTGAATGTCATGCAGGGCCTGGGTGAGCAGGGTGAGGGCAGGCCACCTGCAGGGCTCTACCTGGAGGGGCAATGTGGGGGCCACACTAAAGTGGGACTCCTTGCACAGCCTCAGGTGTGAGTTCCCTGCCCCCTCTGCTCTCCTGCCCATCTCTGGACCCCACCTGACCCCTGGTCTTCCAACTGGCCCAGGTAACAGGCCCAGGAATGTGCATGAGTCACATGACATGCTGGAGCCACAGGTGTCGCAGCACAATACTTGCAGGTGCCCTTGCACATGCTGATCTGACTGCCAGGGCTGTAGCCAAGAGAAGTGGGGAGAAGTGCAGCACTCAGGCCTTGGTCACTGGCGCTAATTTCTTTTTTTTCTTTCTTTTTTTTTTTTTTTCTTTTCAAAGTTTTATTGATAAACATATAGCAATGAGACAGTTTCAAATCAAATCGAAAGTACAGTTTCAACAAATAATACACTGCATATATTCTTCTTAATGGTTAATTGCTGTACAAGATGCAGACTTGTGATCCTACTTACAAACACCATTAGAACAAATCATTCTATTCATTAAGAGAATGCAACTATATATCTATCCCAACCACTTTGAATACACAGATACAAAATGGACATTCATAGTTATACCCCAATTTTTTTTAAGTTCCGTTGTTGAATATTATAGGTGTGTAAACTCAGCAAAATATTCTAAAAGAGTACAGAAGCCCATAATAGCATTGGGTTTTCTGTTTAACTGGCAATGTCAGAAATTATTGACCTCAGTCCCCCACAGCTCAACATAACAACATGGCTTTACTTCCTATATTTCGTCTTCATACTTTTCTACTGGATGGTTAAGACCAAGGTAAAGCAGGACCTGTGCAACAAGAGTTGTAGCTTTTTGGTCTGACAAGGTCAGTGAAATGCCCTCAGGATTTATCTTGAGATCCTGTACCTCAGATTGTAGAACCTTTGTCAGTGTCAGCCATGTGGATGAGTCACGGCCAATGACTGGCGCTAATTTCTGTGGAGTACCTGCCAAGGCTGTACAGTCCTCAGTTAGTAACTTGTGCCACAGTTTTTACATGTGCTTCCCTCCAACCCCAAGTCTTTGTGTCAGTGTCCCCAGTGTCCTGCAGCGGAATAGGGGCCTGGGGACCATGCTTGTGGTGGTGTGTGCAGAACCATGGCCACTTCTGGCCAGGGGGCAGTATCAAGCTGAGGATTAGCAGAGCTTTTCCAACCTAGCAGAAGCCAGCAGGTGTATTCAGGGCCTTGTCTGCAGAGGTGCGTTCCAGTTTCATATGTTTTTGTGGTGATGAGGATTCCATGTGGGGCTTCTGGTGTGCCAGGCAAACGCTGTGCCCAGCTGTCATGTTCTGAATGTCAGAAGCAAGGCCCATCCACCATCTGTTCCAGCTCTGCAGCTCCCCGGCCCTGTTCTGCCTTACACAGCTGCTCCCTGTGGGTGTGGGTGTGCATGCCCTGCACGGTGGCCCCAGTCAGTATCACCAGAAACCTATGGTTAAAACCCTATTAGAGCTGCTGAGGGGATTGTGTTGAAACAATGCCCTGCTCCACCTCCCTTTTGTCCCTCAGCTCCAGGCAATGCTGCATCCCCAGACTGTTAAATGACATGAGCCTCATTCCCATTTTGCCTCTTAAACATGAAAGCTGCTGTCCACCCTGGGACCCTAAATGACAACACACTTCCCAAAGGCTGGTAGGCTGATCCTGGCAGGGAAAGGAGCGAGGCTTGACCTGTGTAAACGCATGCTTTGAGGAAGGAACAGGCGCTCAGGATTTAAGTGTGGATACGGATTTGAGGTGGGGGGGTGCTTCACTAAGGGGTTAAAGTCCATCTGGAGGGCGTTTCAGACAAGTTCTTCACTCCCGGGTCGAGACCGCAGCAGGGTCACTGCGCAGGCGCGCGCGTGCCCGGGAGCGCGTGCCCCGGAGTGCGCAGGCGCTGCCTTGCCCACAGCGTAGAGTCGTGGCTCCGCCCTCCTTGCACCTTCTGAGCTGACCGCGCTGTCCCTGCGCCATGGCTGCAGTCAGGGCTCTGGCGGTGCCGAGGCTGGCGGCGGCCTCTGTACTCGCGCCGCTCCCTGGGCGCCTGCGGTCCCTCCACGGCTCAGCGCCGCGTCCCGGGGCCCGAGTGGCGCTGGTGAGTGCGCGCTGCTGCCCCTCCGCGCTGACCCGTCCTGCGCAGTACCTTGTCCTCCTCTGTCCCTCGCCGCCCACTCTGTGAAGTGTCCCCTCCCAGCTTCCGACCCCTCCCTGCCTTCGTGCCCCCCCGCCCCTTACCCCCTCGTCTCCGCTCCCAGTCACCACCCCCCCCCCCCCCCCCGCCCCTCTCAGGTGCTGTCTGGCTGCGGAGTCTACGACGGGACAGAGATTCATGAGGCTTCTGCGTAAGTGAGAGAAAGCTTCTATAAAATTGTTTTTTGCTCTGAAAGGGATTGGAACCGGGTTCTTTGCACTGAGCTATGGAGCAAGCTCAGCTCAAACTTAGAATTCTCTCTGCCTCCCGGAGTGCTGGAATCACAAGTCAGCACCATCATGCTCACTAAATTACTATTTTGTTTATGCCAGACTGGGGATTGAACTCCCCATTGCTGAGATACATCCCGAGCCTTTTTAATTTTGAGACAGAATCAGTGACCCTATATTGCTTAAGCAGGCCTCGACCTCATCCTCCTGTCTCAGGGTTCCAAGTACTTTAGATTACAGGTGTGCACTGCCAGGCTTTGTGTATGACCACTGAACATCTCACTTCTACACTTTTCAGTTGCACATTTACAAACACTTGTAAACACTGGGACCAAGCTTTCCCGCTTTAGGCAAACCTTTCTTCCCTGTGGGAGCTAATTTCCACCCCTGACTTCTCCTGTCTTATACTGTGGAGCCTCAAAAGGCTGTCATTGGAGTTGCTGAGTTTGTGACCCGGTTCAGTAGAAAAGCCCTACCCATCTTCTACATATAACTGTATGGCTTGCCACTGTCATGTTTCCTAGCTCTTCTCCTTTCCCTCTCTTAATTATTAGTTCTCAAGTTCTTGCTTTCCTTTTAGTTGTATTACACCTTTCTATTTGTATTGGTACTTAAAGTTTAACATATCAATGCTTGATGAAAAATACCTGTTCCATGTTATGCCTAAGATGTTTGATATTCAGACAGATAGTGAGGTTAAGCTTAACAGCCTAGGTT
>NW_004524621.1:5758710-5791193 GCF_000260255.1 Octodon degus | reverse complement strand
CTGTGTGTTCAAAATGGTTAGGATAGATATATAGTTACATTCTCTTAATGAATAGAGGGATTTGTTCTAATAGTGTTTGTAAATAGGATATCATGTCTACATCTTGTACAGCAAATAACCACTAGGAAGAGAGTATGCAATGTGTTAATTATTGAAACTGCCCTACCAGTTTGATTTGGGACTGTCTCATTGCTATTTGTTTCTCAATAAAATTATGGCGAAAAATAAATAAATAAAGAAAAGAAAAGCCTTGAACACAATCAGTGGAGTGGAGACAACCCACTTGCAGCAGGACCAGGGTTTCTTGGCTGTGCTCTCAGGTGCTTCTATGATTAGTGCCTTGCCTCATTCACAAGCCTAGGCAGTCACCATTGCCTTACTTCAGCTGGCTCAGAGTTGGGAGGACTCATTTGCTGCATCGAACTTCAGTCCTCACAGTGCACGCTGAGGCTGCGGTTCTGCAGACAGCTGCTGGATGGTTGCCAGTGTGGGCCTGGAGGTGGCTCCAGACACAGGAAGCCTTCGGGGGCTGCTCTAGTGGGTCCAGCACCTGGATGCTCTTTCTTTTGTGGGTTTGGAGCAAGGGCACCTTGCAGGCAGTGGGGGGAGGGAGGGGGTACTGTGTTTGGGGTTCCTGGTGGCCAGGGCCAGATCATGAATGCCAGGCTCTGTTATCTTGGGCAGGATACTACCTTTCTCCTCAGTTTCCCTACCTGTGTCAGGGACAGTTAATGGTGCCCTGTTAAAGCACTGTGTACTGCTGGTGTTCCTCCTCCAGCCCCTGGGCAGCTATAGGCGGTCTTGTGGGCCTTGGTGAGGGCAGGGGGCCTGCAGCACCCTGACAACATGAGCAGTTCTCTCAGTGCTCCCTGTACCCCATTGTTCAGGAAGCCATAGGGTCACACATCTACCTAGCATGCTCTTGTGATTTGGCCCTGGCTGGCAGCAGGCAGTGAGATAGAGATGCAAGTGTTTTTGTCAGCAAGTGATGTTCTGAACATAGGTGTTCGCTGTGCCTGTCATTTAACTAGAACCTGTTTTGTAACAACTCCACTGTGCACTGTGAGTCGGGTATGTTCTGAACTGCTGTCTGTGTGGTTTCCTTCTACACAGGATCCTGGTGCACCTGAGCCGTGGAGGAGCTGAGGTCCAGATCTTTGCCCCTGACATCCCTCAGATGCATGTGATTGACCACACCCAGGGACAACCTTCAGAGAACCAGAGCAGGTCCATGTTCAGGCTGTGTGACAGTTTCTGGATGTGTCTTATAGACTGGACTTAACCATGCAGGGAGAGACACTTAGCCACCATCTCCATTTCGCAATACTTTTGATTTGTTCTCCTTGGTTACCTTTTGGGCTCCACATTTCAGTTCCAGCAGCATGTCTGTCCCAAGGCATGTGTGGCGCTGGCCTCTGCCCTCACTGTGGAGGACAGCCTTTGTGAGTGTCCCCAAGTGCCTTCCAGCTGGGTTCAGACAGGGAGGGGTGGGGAGAGGCACCCTGCCTACCCTTCCTCTTCTGAGAACACTGGCCCCCAAAGTCCCATAGCCACGGTTGCCATAGCATCCTGGCATGGTCCTGGCATGGCTTAGTTTTTGCTGAGTGGTGGCTTCTTGGCATCTGCTAACTCCTGTCCTGATGGGTTACATTGAATTTTGCCTGCTCCAGGGATGCACAGGGACCTCTTTCCTGTTGGCTCCTGATTTCTGAGTAGTTTGGTGTTGGTCCTGGAGGGCTAGGCTGACAGAGCCTAGCCTAGGCTCGAGGGTGCCAGGCCCCGCCACATGTTCTGTCTGGGAAGCGTTGGGTCTGTTAGGTCTCCATGTGTGAGCACACTTCCGCTGGGCCTGAGCTATCCCTGCAGGTGACTGATCCTTTCATCATCTGTGCTCTTCCCAGGAATGTTTTGACCGAGTCTGCAAGGATTGCCCGAGGCAAGATCAACAGCCTGGCCCAGCTCAGCGCAGCCAACCATGATGCAGCCATCTTCCCTGGAGGCTTCGGAGCTGCCAAAAACCTGTGCGTAAGCAAGCTTCAGGTCTGGACTATGCTTGCGCCAGAGGCTGCCTCAGCAATGGCGGCTCTCTGCTTTCTCCTCTCTGAGCCCTCCTAGTCCCTGACAGACATTGGGGTGGGTGGGGTCCTCTGTGTGAAGCCATTCAGGTCTCTGTTCCTGGGAAGTCAGTCTGTCCCTCACAGCAGCCACTTCCTGCACAAAATCTGTTGCAGGAGAAGCTGCCCTTTGGTAAGTGATTTGCCTTGCAGATGGCCCAAGCAGGAAGGGCCTCTCTTGCTGTACATTGCTGTGGGAAGTGGCTCTCGTGGGCATGGGAGCTGACCTGCACTGACCTGCACCCTGGGCCCTTAAGGGTCCTTGGCTGGAACCCTTTTCACCTCTGTAGTTCCTTTCTCCCTTCTTGGGCCTTTGTGAGAGTTATCTTGGTGCCATCCTCAGCCTGTTCCTGCCTGAGTGGCAGTGCATGGCCACTTCCCAGCAAGAGCCTTCCCTGAGCCTGCCCCTGGCTGGCCATCCAATGGGAGTCTCTAGAGCTTAGAGCTCTGGAGTCCGGGATTCAGGAGGTCCACCAACAGTCTTGCTGTCGCTAGTCAGGAAGATGGGGTGCTTTCCATGCTGTGGCATAGGAGTCAGCCCCATTAAGCATTGCCAGTACCTGCAAGTCCCAAGCTATGCCTGTTAATTGCAGGTGAGGGCCATGAGCCCTGCCCTAAAGGAGAGGACCTAAGTTCTGCTGCCAGAGGCTCCTAGCCTCCCTCCTCCATCTCTGTGTTGATCCTCAGCCCCCATAGAGCCTTGATCCAGGAGATGCCCTTTTCTCCTGCACCCTAAAGTCAGGCCCCAAGCAGGACTTCCCTGGGCTCCAGCCGCCTGCCCTCTGGCTCCTCCCCTGCCTGCCCCTGGATGCTGATTCCTCTAGGTCCTGGAGCTCTGTCCACATTCCCTGGTCCTAGCCCAAGCTGGTCCCAGCAAGGTGCTTTGATCCTTTGCCCTGTGGTCAGTGACAAGTTCACCATTTTCTCACTTCCCTATATCCAACAGAGTGACTTTGCTTTCTGAGGTGTAGCCAAGGGTGCCTGCCTGATTCTGAAGCCTCATTGCCCTACCCGTCAGCATCAGGACTCCTTCCCAAGACTGTGGCCTTTGTTGTGGCACCATTTCCCAATCAGCATGGCTCCTGCCCTTTCCTTGTTCCTCACTGTTGTGATCCTGTCGGGACGTGGTGAGATGGGACATTGGCAGATTTTTGCTTGCAACAGGACCAGGGTTTCTTGGAAAGATTGGCTGTGCTCTCAGGTGCTTCTCTGATCCAGTGCTCTGCCTGATGCACAGAAGGTCAGTGGTGGCCTCGTCAGGAGCTGTGGATGCCTGAGTGGCTGATGGTACGGTCTGCTTAGACAGTTGGACTTTGAGGGAGGCAGGCCTGCATTTCAGTACAGTCATGTGTTTAAGTGTATGGACACACTGCTATGTTCCTGGTGGCCACACCCATTCTCCCCAACGTGTCCAGGGAAGAGGCAGCCCACTGAGGCAAGGCCCCAGCCGAACCCATGTGGTCACCAAACCAGCAGTTCCTCTGAGCTTTCTTCGCTGTTAGTCCAAGGACAACAAGCAGCTGGGACTTAGCACATGCACCAGGCAGCTGGTAACAGCCTGTGAGAACGCATCCAAGGAGAGGCTTAGTATGAGCGTATAGCTGCCCCTGCTGCTGAGCCCAGCCTTCTCCCAGACATGCTCCAGCTCCACGCACTCGTGGCAGTCTTGTGGGGTGTGGCTAGAATGTGATCACACAGCCTGAGCACTCCATTGTGTATGGACTTCCATGAGAAATCCAGTTTAAAGCTGGCCCAGGTGCTGCTCAGGCACACAGATCCTGCAGGGGGACAAGCTGGTCCCTTCTGGTGGCTGTGTGGCATTCCAGCATCAGTCTAGATTGTACTTAGTTTGGAGGTGTGCTTGCCCTACACACTTGGGGGTCTTGGGAGCTTGGTGTGTTTGGACACTTGGCTCTGGCCACCTCAGGATGGACTGGGTTTCACTCCAAGGTTTCCAGGCTCTGTACAAGTGCTGAGACTGTCCTAGAACAGGAGTAGAACTGGAGCAGCATGAGAAAGTAGGAAACTATATGCCAGGCAGGACGCTTTTGTACAGTTAGCTGAGAAGAGTTTTGTAAGGTTGCGCTGCTGACAACAGCAGAGACCTCCCTCCCTTGTCCCAGCTCTTGATTCACATCTGAGAACAAAATAGAGAACCTAGAGGGTTTTTTCATTGTTGATAAAGCCAGCACCTTTTGCTGTTTGTTGGCTGGTCACGTTTCCTTTCCTAAAAGTTTTCCAGGGCTCTTGCACCCGGACTCTGCAGGGCACCATGGTCCCAGTCTGGCCAACCTGGGTCTGGTGTCCCCCCCTGCCTTTGCCAACCCTGGTGTAATCTGGAAAACCGTGTGACAGCATGGTTATGGGAAAGGTTGTGCACACATGTCCACTCAGGTCCCCTGGGAGTCAGCAGAGCCAGTTCAAAGGCACTGAGGTGGAGTGTCGGGGAGCCCTGGGCAGACATGAAAGTAGAATGGGCTGAGGCAACCTCTCCTCTGCTGGCAGGAGCACATTCGCTGTGGATGGGAAGGACTGCAGAGTCAACGAGGATGTGGCACGAGTCTTGAAGGAGTTCCACAAGGCTGGGAAGCCCATTGGGTAATGTAGCCACCAGGCTGGGGTAGGGAGGCCCCAGCTGTTGCTCAGAGCTGGGGGCCTAGGAAACCCCTGCTGTCTGCTGTTTCATTGAGGTGTTCTCAGCTCTCAGTGTCAGCTCTGGTGACCATTTGTCATGTGGATGGAACAGGATGAGGGTGCTCCTGCCCTAGAGAAGATGCTTGGGATTCTTGCCCCTTCCAGAAGTATCCTGTCCCGGTCCATCCCTCTCAGCCTCAGTGTGTTGCTGCAGCAAGGCTGGATCCAAGGCGGCCTGGGCAGACATAGCCTTGGCCTGCATCAAGGGTCCATCTCTGTCTGTGTGCTGGCCAGGATACTCTGTTTATGCCCAGGAAGGTGCTACATAGCTGTGAGGTGGCACCTAGTCACTTGGCAGTGGTGTAGTGCGGCTTCCTGTGTGTTGGAGTCTGCCCAGGGGCACTAGAGTCCCTGCCAGAGCAGAGTGGGTACAGACACGTGGCTGAAGGAAGTGGGGTGCAGGCCACCCAGCCCCTGTGACCTCCAGAGCTGTGAATGCAGGTCCTCCCTGACAGTCACTTAGCACCCTCCTCTGAGTCAGGCGTATGCAGGCCCCACCAGAGGTCTCTGACCTCCATAGCATGTGGTCGCTCACCTGAGGACCTGCCTGCCACAGCTGCACCCCTGGCTGCCCCAGTGCTGCGACTTCTGGTGCCTGAGGGAGAAGCTGGCGAGCACCAGGCTCCTGCCACCTGCTGTTGCCCATGATGTGAGTCCCAGTGCTGACGTACCTCCTCCCCTTACAGCTTGTGCTGCATTGCACCTGTCCTTGCAGCCAAAGTGCTCAGAGGTGTTGAGGTTACTGTGGGCCATGAGCAGGAAGAGGGCGGCAAGTGGCCTTACGCTGGGACTGCAGAGGCCATCAAGGCCCTGGGTGCCAAGCACTGTGTGAAGGGTGTGACCATATCCTTGCGGTGGGAGTCACTCTCGGGCATCCCTGTGTCCCTCCATGGCACCCTTGCTGGGTGGCCCTTCCCTGGGAGCTTCCACACTGACCTCGCTGGTCAGCGGAAGTGGGGGGGCAAGGCTGATGGGCAGGGAGGCTGGGCCTGTGTGGTAGGTGAGGGGTGGTGGGCCTGCACCCATCTGCTGAGCTCCTCTGCCACACCCAGGTGGCAGCGCTTCAGCCTGGGCACCATCCCTGCACTAGAAGGGCATCCAGGACCTGGGACCCAGAGGGATGGCAACAGCTGGTGCTGGGGCATGTGTGTGCCTGCTGGGGGTGGGGGTGGGATCTCCCTGGGGCTCTGAGACTCAGGAAGGCAGTCCGCAGTGGTTCCCAGAGGGACTGACCTACTGGAGGCTGCCAGCCCGTAGGAACCCAGGCCCTCCTAAATCAGGCCTTACGGATGGCTTTTCCTTAACCCGGTGCACGAAGCTCATGTGGACCAGAAAAACAAGGTGGTCACGACCCCAGCCTTCATGTGTGAGACTGAGCTGCACCATATTCACGATGGGATTGGAGTCATGGTGAAGAGCGTGCTGGAGCTCACCCGGAAGTAACGGCCTCACCTACCCACTACCAGGAGCGGTGCCCTTGGTGTGTCGCTGGGCACTCGGCAACAGTGTGATCAGCTCAGGTCCTAGGCACCTTCCTGGAGGAGGGAGCCTTGACACATGAGGTGGGGGGGCTCCAGGCAGTGGTCCCTGCTTGGCCACAGGAGCAGGGTGACTTCCCTCACCCATGTGTCCTGCAAACTGAAGTTGGAGCCAGACAGGAACCAAGTAGAGAAATAACTATTTTCACTCTCAGGTTTGATGGTTCAGAGTTTAGATGCAGAAATGTTTTAAGGTTACAAGTCTGATAATTGGGGTATGAGGAGCACCATGTTCACAGATAAAGGAAAGTTCTATAACATGAAGTAAATAATGTGCTAATTAAAACAAGGGAATTTCTGGAGCCGGTAGTCCCATTAGCCCTGGAGAATAAACTTTCCAGATTGGAAACTTTTGACATCTGTTTCAGGCCTCTGAAACTGGGGAGCGGGTTATAAGTGAGGTCTTTTCAGTTAATCTCAGTTCTCCTAATTTTCAAGAGAAAGGGGAAATCGTTAACGCTTAGCCTGGTCCCAGCCACTGGGTGGTTCCTAGACTGTGGCTTCAGGAGGAAGCCTGCACAGCCTCCAGAGCTGGAGGAACGGGGACTGGGGTGCACTGTGTCCTTTCCATGTGGTTTTGGTCTGGGAAAAACATCTCGGTGGGAATGTGAGCATCTACACACTGCCCATTCTGGAACCTTCTCCCTCCTGGTGGGGCTGCTGGATAGGCAGGCCAGGAAGCAGCTACCAAAGACATGTCCTTGATGGCGCGCTGCAGCGCGGTGCTGGCAGGTCCTCAGGAGTTCTCTTCTTCCACTCACGTTAGATGTTGGCTGGAACCGAGTCCAGGCCCTGAGAGGGAAGGCACTCAGCCTTCAGGGTAGAGAAACCACCCTCGGGCTTGGTGGGATGGGTGGCTCTACTGCTGTCCGAGCTTTACAGTTTCCGGTTCTTACAGTTTCCGTGGGACCCTGATTCTTGGTGGCCTGTGGTTCCCATCAGAGCTAGGCCTCCCTCAGTTGGCCCTGGGCAAGAACCTGGTGCTGTCCAAATGGCCATTAGCAGAGGTTGTTGAGCCTCCTGGGCTGCCAGAAGTTGGCAGTCTTCTATGTTGATGAGCATGTATGTTCATATGTGGGAGTTCTGTAGTACAGATCTGGCCCATAGTCCATATGCTTGCCTGCAGGCTGGGAACTCTCCACTTTCCCTCCTGTGCCCTTCACTCAGCCTTGTCCCTCAGTGCCTTCACGTTGTGGTCCTTTGCTTCCCTGATGCGTGACTGCCCATGTGTGGACATCTGGGCATGCTGGGCTTGGGCACTGTCCCTGGGTGTCTCCTTGGGTCTTTTGTATTCAGCCTGCACTGCCAGTGGCCCACAGTGGCTCTTCTCCCACACTGAGTATACATGTGGCAGCATGCCCCTGTGCACTCCACTCAGGCACCCAAGCTATCCTTGGTCCCCTTTGGTAGTCGGGGCTATCAAGGTCTTTGCTGAGTTCTGACTGACCTGGGGTGTGGTTGGCACGGCCTAAGCTTTCCCTTAACCCCTGCTGGTGTCTGCTGAGCTTGGCTACACCTGCCCACTCTCCTGGTTGTCCCTTTGACCAGGTCCAAAGTCGACTCTGCGCAAGTCTTCCCACCTGTTTCACAGTCACTGGCCGGGGCCCAAGTCACCAGAGAACCAGGCTCCATGTGTCCTTGTGGGCTTCACCTTGTCCCTGCAGGGTAGGGAGAACAGGTGTGGTTGCCCTGGTAGGTGTGTGTTCCTGGGGCCACCCCTGGCACGTTCAGGATGGCAGCACACTGTGGTCAGACTGCCACATGATGGCATCTGCTTTCAAGGGGCCTGGGAAGTATGGTGGAACCTACCTAGGAAGTGACCAGTGTGCCTTCACCACCTGGGAATGGTGCCCAGTTGGGACCCTGTGCAGAAGCAACAGGGGTGCTGGGGGAAGGAAATCTGGTCCCAGTACAGCACAGGCAACTTCCAATGCTGTGGGAGTGTGAAGTGCCCACACACAGGAAGTGACCCATGGCCTAGGTTTCAGCCCCTTGTCTCACTAGAGTGTCACTGAGGGCAGGTGACTGGCTGAGGGTAGGTGACTGTCCAGGAAGTGCAATGCTTTGGGAACCTCTGAGAAATGGCTGCTGTTAACCAGCACTGCAGGGCTTGGGAGAAACCACCTTGTCTGTCTGAAAACACCCAGCTATGCCCCCAGCCTCTCACTGTGCCCAGCATGGTGACCATACAGTGCTTCTGGCTGGCCCAGTCAGGCCTGCAGGTGTCTGTCCATGTGGATGCTCCTGGACCTGGGTCCAGGCAGGAAGGCCCTAGACCTGAGCTTCATGGATGGGAGTCCAGGGAGGGCTGCTGCAGACCAAAGGTAAGGTGGCAGCCACTGACTGGCCATGACTGAATCCTTCCTCGTGCCAGGAACTGTCTTACGAGTCAGAAACAGCACCTTGCCTGGCCTCAAAGTCTGCTGGGCCCTGGAGCCAGCTGGGTAGGGTGGACATGTAGTCAACTGGGAGAGGGGTGGGCAGGGCCAGGCACAGGTGAGGTGGTCAGAGAAGGGGACAAAGCCCAGGCAATGGAAGAGCAGCTGGGAGTTGGAAGCCAGCATTGGTGTGGATGGAAGGGGCTGTGGGCAGTGGGACTGGATCTGGGAACCTCTGCAGTCCAGATGAAAAGGCTGTGGGTTCACACACCACCATCAGAGTGTGCAGCAGAACCTTCAGGCTGCAGGTGTCCAGGATGACTCATAGGTGACTGCCTGCTGCACCCTTCCACGGGACAGGGCTTATCATCTCCAGGAGCCCTCCCCAAACCCCATATTCCCTGCATCTGTGTCCTCTGCCCCGCCATGGCTGCTGCCCGACATTTCACAGCTACCCATTGTTCCCTACATTTAACCCCTTGGTCCCAGCTGCCCTTGCTGCCATGCCCACTGCCCCACCCAGCACCTGGTCCAGGTATCTCTCACCTACTTGCTTTCCACCCACCCAGACATCTTCACTCCTCACCATCCTGGGTACCTCTCCCCTCTCCTGGCCCAGAAATCTCCAGTTCCAGTCCTCACTGCAGAGCCACCTCATGTGGCACATCCAAGTGGCATGTGACACTTCTCACCTATAGTTTGGGACCACTGCCCATGTCTACCAGAAGCCAAACTCAGGCCCCATCCCTCCTCCCTCACACTGGGCCTCATTAAACAGTGTCCCAGCCAGGCTGCATTGACTCCGTGGCTGGCTTCTGTGCTTTCTGCTCCGGAGGCCCCTCAGCCCTGAGTGGCTCTGCCAGGATCCTCTGGTGTCTCTAGGTTCAGCTAAGCAGACTGCTCTGTGTACCATGGCCAAAGAGGTGCCCCAGCCTGCTGCCCATACTGGAGCTGTGGTCTGTAAAGACATATAGGTCTGTACTGTCACCAGCTTGCCATTTGTCCCACTGCACTGAGCTGCAGGACAGGCACGGGACTGCTTTGCACACTGAGGTCTCCCAGGTCCAGGAGCAGGCTGTGGGACTCAGTGTGCACCAGAGAGTCCTGGGACCTGAGGTACTGCAGCCCACAGGAGGCTCTCCAGCCCGACTCCAGGACCCCTAGCCCTGCTGGCGGCATATGTCCTTCCAATATTGCCTGCTATCCTATCTCGTGTTAGGTTTCATCTTAACTTTGTAGAGAAGTTTTAGGTTCACACCACAGCTGGGGAAAAGTACAGATTCCCTTTAAGCCCCGCCCAGCCTCTGCGTTGGCATCTCCACCCAGTGGTGCCTCTGACAGCAATGAGCCTGAGCACCTAACATCCTTGACCAGCCACCATGGGGTGCAGTGTCTCACTGCCCTGCAGAGCTCTTCCCCTGTCTTTATCCTAGATCCCTATCAGCCTCCAAACAGTCTCTGTGTTTCTTCCTGGATATCCTGTGCTTGCAGTTCTGAAGCGGGCAGCCCACGTGGCTTCTTTCTCATAGTAATGTGAGCTTTAGGTCTTGCCACAGAGTGGCGCTTGTTCTCTGTTGTGCTGGTGATACCCCGGTCTGGATGCTCCAGTGCTCAGCCTTGGCAGGGCACCTCGGCTGCTTCTAAATCTGCCGATTCTGAATATAACTGTTAGAAATGTCCATGTGCAGGCTTGTGTGTGTGCTGACCCCTGTGCAAAGCAGTCTCAGTGTCCTGGGTTGGGCCTTTTGAGTCTCAGTGGTGTCTCAGTTGCTGCCATGATTTGCAGGTCCCAGAGCCCATGGTGAGCAGCACCTTAACATGTTTGTTGCCTGCCTGAGCATCTTTGGTAGGTACATGTTGAGATCTTCTGCTTGTTTTAGCCTCACTTGTTCTCTGTTTAATTTTTATTTTAATTAATTAATTAATTTTTGTAGTACTGGGGATTGAACTTGGGATCTTGGGCTTGCCAGGTAGGTACTTATGCCCTTGAGCTATCTCCCCAGCCCTCTTGGATTTTTTTTTCTTTTTTCTTTTTTTTTTTTGTATTTTAGTACAGGGTCTACAGGGTTTACAGGGTCTCACTACATAGATCGGACTCAAAGTGATCCTCCTGTTTACGGCCTTCCAAGTGCTGGAATTATAGGCATGCCACCATGCTCAGTCTCAACCACCATCTCAGCATGCCCTGAGGGTGGGGCCGGCACAGCAGGCTTGGGGATCAAAACCCCAGCCACTACCTCTGCCTAAGCAGGTGCTTTAATCCGCTGAGCTATCTGGCCAGCCTTCTGTTGAATTTTTAAAGGCGTTTGTTTCACGATTTTTTCTTTTCTTTGAGACAGGGTCTCTTTGTGTAGTTTAGGCTGGCCTTGAACTCACTTTGTAGCCCAGCCTACAAACTTATACCAATTCTCCTGCCTTAGCCTGCCGAATGCTGGAGTTGCAGATGTGTGCCACATTTCAAGATTTTTTAAAAGTTTAATTATTTTGAAGAGTAAAAACAGAAGCAAAAACAAATACAAAAAAAGACACAAACAGCGTCACATACAATACATATGTTGCAGATTTTCAAAACAGGAATAGCTAATTAACAATGGTTGCATATTATCTATTCTTATCGTCAAATCTGTTGCTTAGATTAACAGATATAGTTATGCAGGATTGGGGAAATAATTGAATATTGGCACTTGCTTTCAAGAAATCTTAATTTTTTCCTTCTTTTTCGTTTTAATTTATTTTAAAGAGAGTATAATAATTGATAAGACATGAGAAACAGTACACATTTAGAAGACCAAGATGAGGGCCTGCCAAATAGCTGAGTGGATTAAAGTACCTGCAAGCAGTCTCAGGGGCCCAGGAGTTTGATCCCTGTGGGCTTGCTGTGCCAGACCCGCCCCCGGGATGTGCTGAGACAGCAATTGAGACAGCGTGATTGCGCGCCTGTAATCCCAGTTCTTGGGAGGCTGTAAACAGGCGGATCACTATGAGTACATCTAATAGTGAGACCCTGAAAACCCTGTATACCCTTCCTTAAAAAATACAAAAAAAGAAAAAAAAAATAGAAGACCAAGATGAGAGGAATTCAACCATGGGTTTTGTATTACGTATTGCTGTCCTTGATGTAGTTTCTCAGATCCCAGATATCAGCATACAGAGTTAGTCAAGGTGAAAATTCTAAACATTAACTGCTATTTAAAAAAAAATGATGAAAATTTTGAGTACAGTCATCTCAGCCACACTGTCTAAATACTTGCATGTTTTTCCCTTCTTCCTTTCTATCTTTTCTCCTTTCTCTCATCTTCGTTGTCTAATCCTTAAGTTCAGTTTCTTTCCATTTTACTATCTCTATTATACCTTTAAGGTTTTATTCTTTCAGGTTCTTACACTAGTAAGACAATACAATATTTACACATGTGAGTCTGATTTATTTCACTTATGAGTATAGCCTCTAATTGCATCCATTTACCTATAAAGGCTTTGAGTTTGCCTTTCTATACAGCTGAGTAGTAGGTTCATTGTATAAAAATATCACATCTTTTTCATCCATTCCTCAAATGATGGGTATTTTGGTTGTTTCCAAGATTTGGCTATAACAAATTGTGCTCTATAAGCATGGGTACACATATATCGTTATGGTATGATGTTTTCAGTTCTTTCAGGAAAATACCCAGAAGGGGAATAGCTGGGTTGAATGGAATTTCCAGTCCTATTTCTTTGAGGAGTCTCCACACTGATTTCCATAGTGGTTGTACCAGTCTACATTCCCACCAGAAGTGGAGAAGGTTTCTTTTTCCCCACAGCCTCTCCAACATGTGTTATTAGTTGATTTTTTTTTTATGCTAGCCATTCTTTCTGGGGTGAGATGGTATCTCAATATTGTTTTAATTTGCATTTCTCGAATGGCCAGTGCTGTGGAACATGTATTTATTTGTCACTTGTATTTCTTCCTCTGAGAAGTGTGTATTCATCTCACATGCCATTTTTGGATTGGGTCTTTAAATTTTGGGGGTTGATTTTTTAAGTTCTTTATATAAGTTTAGATAGAAGAAGTCCTTTGTCTGAGTGATTGTTGGTTATGATTTTTTCCCAGTGTGTGGGTTGTCTTTTCACTCTGTTGATATCTTTTGGCTTGCAGAAATTTCTCAATAAGATGAGATCCCAGTTGTTGATTCTTGGCAGTATTTCCTGTGCAATTTAGTTTTTATTCATGAACTGTCGGCCTACTTCTATGTCTTTAAGATTTCTACCTACTTTCTCTTCTAGTAGATTTAGTGTTTCCATTTTAATGTTTAGATCTTTAATTCATTTTGACTCTAGTTTAGTGCATGGCGATAGACCTGGGTCTAGTTTTAGTTTTTGGCATGTGGAAAGCCAGTTTTTCCAGCACCATCTGTTAGGCTATCTTTCTTCTAGTGGACATATTTGGCCTCTTTATCAAAGATAAGGTGGCTGAGTATTTTTGTAGTTGTATTTCATCTTCTAATCCTAATCTGTTGCACTGATCCTCGCATCTGTTTTTTGTTTTTGCCAGTACCATGCTGATTTTATCATAGTACCTTTGTAGTATAATTTAATGACAATTCAGCTGTTGTTAAATCCTGCTCAGCTGTTGTTCTTCCAGGCCATTTGCTTGCGTTGCTTCACAGTGCCTTCACAGGGCAGCAGTTTTACGTTTCAGTACAGCGCAGCTGATTGGTGGGTTCCATTGGGATCATGTCTGAGTTCTGTATTTTAAAGACACCCCAGGCTCCAGATCATGTAGATTTTCTTCTGCGTAATTGAGGAGTTTCTTAAGTTTGCATTTTACAGTTTTCATTTTGGTTTGTGTCCTACCTTGAATCAATTTTTAAGAAGAATGGGAGATCTGATTTGGGTCTTTTGTATTCCACCTGTCCCAGCACTATTTGTTGAAAAGGCTATCTTTGTCCCACTGTATTTGCTTCACCCCAGTGTCAATCCCAGTGACTGTGCATTGTGTGAATCTGTTTCAGGGCTCTTGGTTCTCTTCCATCAGTGTGGTTCTCTGTTCTTTCATCAGTACTGCACTGTCTTGATCACTGTAGCTAGGATGTTCTAGTGAGTCTTGAAGTTAGGTGGTGTCACTCCAACTTCAATATGTTGGTTCTTTCAGACTTTACCTCACCATGTAGGCTTCAGAGCCAGTTTGTTGACATCTGTTGAATGATGCACAGGGATTTTGGTCAGCATTGTATTGTACCTGCACAGCAAGTTGAACCTTCAGAGCTGACATCTCCACAACACTCAGAACTAGCAGATTGGGCTGGCCAAATAGCTCAGCGGATTAAAGCACCTGCAAGCAGGTGCGGGGGCTGGGGGTTCAATCCCTTGGGCCTGCCTTGCCAGCCCCACCCCTGGGGCGAGCTGAGATGGCAATTGAGACTGGGTGTGGTGGTGCACGCCTGTAATCCCAGCCCTTGGGAGGCTGTAAACAAACAGGAAGATCACTATGAGTCCGATCTAGTAGTGAGATCCTGAACACCCTGTAGACCTTTCCCTAAAAAAAAAAAAAAAAAAAAAAAAAAAGAACCAGGGGATATCGGTCTACATACCTAGGCTATCTGTCCGTACACACAGGGTATCCATTCATGCACAGGGAATATCTGAGTGTGCATACTCGATATCCCTCTACTTATTTGGACCATCTTTGATTCCTTTCATAGAGTTCTGTACTTTTTTATAGATCACATACATATTTTGTTTAATTTATACACAAAGATTTTATTTGGGGGATCTTAATGTAAGTATTACTGTATTTCTATTTTCAAACTCCAGTTATTCACTTCTGGTGTATTGGAAAACATCTGCCTTTAGTGTATTAATCTCCTGCGCTACAACTTTGTTATAATTATAAATTAATTCTGGAAATTTTTGGCCAGTTCTTTTGGATTTTCTACATAGACAGTCACATTATGTGCAAATGAAGATAATTTTATTTCTACCTCTCAATCTGTATGTCCTTTCTTGTGTTTTCTTATTGCATTAGCTGATGTCCACTGTGGTGTTGAAAAGCTGGTGAAGGGGGATATCCTTGCCCTGTTCTGGCCTCAGCAGGAGGCCTGTGCTGTGTGATGTTAGCAGTGGCTGTTCTGTGGACGTTCTTGAGTCAAGGAATGTTCCCTCTTTCGCAAGCTTCGGGAGCTTTTGTCCTGAATAGGTGTTGGGTTTTGGCAAATGTTTTTTCTGCCCCTGTTTATGTGTTGGTGTGATTTTGTACTTTAGCCAATTGCTATGATGGGTTACATTAATCTTTGAACGTTCAATAAGCTTTTGTTATCTGGGGTAAGTATCAGTTGGTTTTGTTATGTGATTATTTTATACATTCTTAGACATGACCTGCTAGTATTTGGCTGAAGATTTTTCATCTCCAATCTGACATATTCAGGACAGATATGAACTACAGATATGAGCCTGTAGTTTCCTTTTCTTCTGTCTGGTTTTGGTTTTAGAGGAATGCTGGCTTCACAGAATGAGTTAGAATATATCCTTCTGCTTTTATTTTCTGAAAGACACTGTACAGTCAAATCTCTGGACTTAGAGCTTCTTGTGTTATCTATTGGTTATCCACAATGATGTCCCCTCCCTCTCTGTTTCTGACATTTGTTCTTTATGCTCTGTAGATTTTCCTCTTGGCTTGGTTAGAGAATTATCAGCCTCATGGATTTTTCAGAGAACCAGCTTTTGTTTTTGTTGATTTTTCTGTTGATTTTGTTTTCCATTTTATTCATCTTTGCTATCCAGTTTTTAAACAACCACTCCTTTTTAATTTTATATGAAATCCCTTTAAATAGCCCAGGCTATATAGTTTGTGTCTAGCATGTGAGGAGGTTGCTCTCCATTTATTATTTCTTTTCTCCTCTTGCTTTAGATTTGATATGCTGTCTTCCATCTCCTAGATGAGGCTGTTCTTTCCAAGAATCCACGTCCAGTGTTGTGTTTTTCCCTCTAACACTACTCTCTTTGGATCCCATAACTGTGATTAAGTTGTATTTTAATTTATCACAGTTTTTTTTTTTTTTTTAATTTACAGGGTCTACAGAGTCGCACTACACAGATCAGATTCATAGTTATCCTATTTTTTAGCATCCCAAGCGCTGGTAGGCATGCGCCACCACGCCCAGTCTCAGTTGCAGCCTCAGCATGCCCCAGGGTGGGGGGAGGATTGGCACAGCATGCTAGGGATTGGACCCCTGGCCCCTGCATCTGCCTAAGCAGGTGCTTTAATCCACAGAGCTATCTGACAGGCCCATCACAGGTTTTTACAATAATCTGTGGGTTGGGTGTGGTGGCACATGCCTTTAAACCCAGGATTCAGAAGGCTGAGGCAGGATGATCACTGTGACTTTGAGGGCAGCCTGGCCTACATTGTGAGTTCAAGGCCACTCTGTGCTACATAGTAAGACTGTCTCAAAAGAAAATTATTTTGAAACAAGTTAATATATGCATAACAGGAACCAGGCACCAAAATTCAAGCACAGATGCACAGTGGCAAGCAGCTGGGGTGGATGCATGTGTCTTTAGGGACTGAGGTCATGTGGCCTGTCATGACCATACAAGTGTACTGCTTGTGTCTCAGTCAGTGTTCACTAGAGTAACAGATTTAATGTAATACTATACAGGTAGAATTTACAAGGTAGGGTTGCAGTGGCCGCTTACAGCATCAGGTGTGGAAGAGTACAAAAGGGCTGTCTGCACACCTGAGAGCTGAACGATCCAGCGGAGATGAAAAAGCTATTTCACCACAGAGTCCTGTTGGAGTCTGTATCAGGAAGCCAACGGGTCGATGCTGGAAGGCTGGAGCATCTGAGCTGGAGGCCCAGAGGACATCCAAAGGTGATGGTGAAATTGAAGCTGCTCCAAAGAAACCCTGCGAGAGACTTCCGGGCTCTTCTTTTACTTATTCAAGTAAAAGGCTGTAAGCCTATTGGTTAATTCCCAGGGTAGGTCTTCCCTCTTCAGTAAATTGGTCATCCACACCCAGAGCTGTACCAAGTCAATCAGCTGAATGTGTCCTATTCAAGTTAACACCGCAGTTGATTAGCGCAAGTACTGTATTCTCCCATTCCAAATCCCCTTGCGTATTTTGTGGTGGGAGAGTGGTACTAGGAATTGAACTCAGGACCTTGCACTTGCCAGGCAGTTGCTTGTGCCACTGAGCTGTATTCCTGGTCCGTTCTCTGAGTATTTTTGATAACTAAGGGTTCATTACACCAACTCAGTCTGTTAGAAAAAAATTGTAATCCTGCCATTTCTCAGAATGCAGATTTCACTGAAGACAGAATTGGCACAGTGACCCTGGACAGGAGCACTGGCAGAGTTAGGTTAAACTGAGTCCCTCGGAGCTTGGTTTACAGTGCATGTGAAGCCACATGAGACCCAGGACCCTGTGTCTCTGATGTGTTCGTCAGGCCTCTGTGAAATCAGCACTGAGTAGGTTCATCCCCAAGTAACTCAGGTGTCCCTGTGGCACGGTGTGGGACACATGTCACCAGTGAGCCCCACCTCCACATGGCCCTCTGGTCTGCTTGCTCCTGCAGCTGTTCTATCATCTCCACCCCAAAGGGAAGGGACAGGGGAGGGGCTAGGTGCAGGCAGCCCAGGAACCTGAGATAAAGGCTACTGGAGATCCTTGGGTGCCCAGTGCTGGCTAGAAGGGCCACCCTCAGAGGAGGGAACCCAAGCTGGGGCTGTCACTGCCTCTGGCAGCTTTGCCCTCACTTTTTAATAGCAGAACATAAAGTTTGCCCTTTCAGACATTTTCAGATGCCCATCTGAAGCATGTTCATGCTGTCTTATGGCTGCTGACTCCTCTCCAGATGTTTCTTGCCATCCTCAGCTGAAGCTGCCCTCCCAGAGTTGCTTCCTCTCTGTGAATGTGAGGACCTTGGCACAGCCCACAGGTGACCCCGTGTTAGAATGTCCTTCACTTTGAAGGTGGACTAATAGTTCACGGGCCATGTCATGGCTGCTCTTGACTGCCAGCCAACTTGTTAGCAGCACCTAGGAACTTAGACAAGCACACAGTGTGTCTGAGCACTGGGGAGAAGCCTGCCCTGAGTGTGGGGGCCACAAGTACCAGAGGAAGAGGGAGCGCCTGCTCCAGGGATGTTGTTTGCTGCTGCCCTGGCTGGGGACATCAGACCCCAGCTGCTCCAGCCCTTCCACATGGACTCAGGAGCTGTGGGCCCACAAGGAGGCCAGGCCATTCCTTGTTCTTCCTATTCTGGGACTTCCAGCTCCTCCTCCTGAGTGGTAGCTGTTTTCTCCAGCTGTGATCATGCAGACAGCTGAGAGGGCCAGCCTCTGACCCTGAGCTCCGGGCTGCTGATGTCTCAGATAATTACATAGTCTTCCTGTCACTCTGCTCCTGCTGAGGACCCTCCCTGGCACCAAAGCTTATCGACTCCATCCCTCCTTCTGCCTCCAGCTACCATGAGGGGCCTTGTGCTCCCACTGTGACATCCTGCCTCCCTCAGCCAGGAGCTGGGGGATGAGGATGGAAGCCTCTGCCACAGGACCAGATAAGCCTTTTCTCCCCTTGGCTGTTCCCAGGCCTTTTGTCCCAGTTTGTAGATGTCACACCAGGCTCATCTCTGCATCCACCTTTGGCTGCTCTGAACAGACCACACAGCACGGTGTGGGAGTGAGGGGTGTCACTGCAGGTCCCCAAGTGCCATGTGACCAAGGAGGCCCCCAGCTGGGGGTAGGGTAGCTACACCACTGCAACTCCCCACATGGCCACACAGGGGTCCCTGGTCTGTGGACAGCAGTTGTCCTGGTACCTGTGGGGTCCAGGATAGCCATTCTCCCTCCAGGACAAAGCCTCTGTGTTTTCCTGAGTCACCAAGACTATGCGCATGCTGGAGCTGAATATACTATGAGGTTCCCTTTTCCTGAGTCTGCAGCACCAGGGCCCAGTGTTGTCAGGGGAGGGGCCCCGCTGAAGGGACTTTAAGAGGTGTCAGAGCACAGCGCTCAGCTTCCAGGACCTGGGCTCATATCAAGACTCAGCTCCAGTTCTCCCCTTGTTTTTTTTTCCAGTGCTAGAGATTGAACCCAGAACTTTCACACTGAACTACAACCCCAACCTTTTTATTTTTATTCTGAGATAGGGTTGTGCTAAGTCACTGAATTGCCTAGGCTGGGCTCAGATCTACAGTCCTCTTGCCCCAGCTTCACACAGGGCTGAAATTACAGGTGAGCCCTGCCCACCTGGCTTCCTCCCCATCCTTTAGGCTTTCTGGAGTCTTCTAGCTCTGCATTCTCATACTGCATGCTGGGCTCTGTACATACTTTATGTCACTCAACTGTCACTGAAGACCCAAAGTGAGTGCGCCAGCTTCTGGGGTCTGTTGGGCCCAGTCAGTGCATGCTTAGATGTTAGCACAGTGTCATACAGTGAGGTGAGGCCAGAGTTGTGGCTCAGGCCTCAGCACCGGTTCTGTCCCAGACCCTTGTCCCAGTGAATGGTGCTGCTGGCTGGGGCATCGCAGGGTGCAGAGCATCTTCACGTGGCTCCCAGTCCTAACCTCACTCGACATAGTCACATGTGGACAGCCCCTGCCCATGGAAAGTCCCTGAGCCAGGTCCTGGGGCGAAGACTCCAGCATAGGAACAGGTCTGTCCTTATCATAGGTCCAGTGCTAGCAGGAGGGAGAGTGAGGCAAGAGTGAGAACATTCCCTGAGGCCCCTGGCTCTGAGGTGGGCCCTCAGACGGCCTCCCTTTACAGTCCCCCACCAGTCACCTGAGGTCCGGGGGCCTCCAGGTGCGACAGTGGTGGGGTGCTTTGGATGTAGCCATCACAGTGTCCTCTCTGCCGCCCTGTGCTCATGGCACCCACGATGCTGGCTTCAAGGTGTGCAGTCGGGCAGGGAACACTGGGGGGTACATGCTGAAGGGCACCCTGCCGTCCTGGACTGCACAGTGCTCAGTGTGGCCATGATGGAGTCTCCCAGGAGCAATAGGTGTCAGGGCTGACACAGGGTGTATGGGGCACATGGCTGCACGTTTGTGGCCACTGCTCCAGGGGTCAGGTGTGGCCTTGGCCCTGGCTCTGAGGAGTAGGGTACTCCTTGGAGCTGGAAAGGGAGGGGAGTGGGCCGTGGAAGGAGCGGATGTCTTCAGACAGCACGGTCTTCCCAGCTATGGGCCATCCTTTCATGTTTTCTGCCTTGTTTTCATGTGTCCCTGCACTTCCTGATGGTGCTTCTGCCAGATAGCAGAAGTACTAAAATATTTCTCACTAAGCACCTCACAGTGATTCTGGTCTGGCCTGAAACAGGAAGTTCTGTGAGGCCTGTCGCCGGAAGTCTGCTGCACTCTGGCAGCCCGTGCCACCCGTGTGGTCAGCTGGGCCCTGGGCTGTTAGGTGAGGCGCCCTAGCAGGGCACTACACTCGAAGGCCCGACTCACAGGCACTAGCACCCACAGCTTCGAGGTTGAGGCATTGTAGGCTGCTTGTTTCCAGGCCTCTCTGGTTGTGCCCAGCAGGGTCTTCCATCCTGTGTGTCTGTCCTGATCTCTGTCCTGTTGGGTTAGGACCCTGGGGGCCGCATTTTCCCCTCATGTCCTCTGAAGATCACTGAGACGGTGAGGCTGGCTCCAGTGCACAAAGTGGATTGGGTCTGGCCTCTGGAACCACAGCGCTGAATGTTTTGGCCAGCATGGGCTCAGGGCACCAGGATGCCTACAGGCAATTCTGCCACCTGAAGCATGGTGTGAGGCTTACCATCTGGTCATCTCAGTGTCGCTCAGCGGCTCCAGGCATCACCATGCCAACACCCCCAGGGTCCTGCTCCAGACTCCCTAGATTCCCCCAGAGCTCCCCACCTCAACCAGCTGTGCAGAAAACCTCCATGCTCATCACGGTCACTCCTAAATCACAGGCACCCACCGTGTCACAGTCTGGAGGTCCCACTGTCTAGGTCCAACAGGTGAGGGGCAGGTGGACAGGTAAGGAGCAGGTGGATAGGTGTGGCACAGGTAGAAAAGTCAGGGTAAGGGTGAGGGTAAGTGAGCTCTGCTGTGGCCACTCAGCAGGGGTCCAGGAGCAGCTGACAGGTAGACAGTCTCCCTCAGGCCCTCTGTCCACCATGAGGGACACAGGCTCCCAGAGCCTCTGTCTAGGACAGTGTGGGTCTAAGGCCCAAAGAAGCCCAGGTGGCTGCAGTGTTGCCCATGGTGGGGGCCAGGCAGGGAACCTGGGGCCTAGGAGGGATGTGACCCCTGCAGTTGCTGGGTGGGCAGCAGGCCGCCTCTCAGAGAGCAGGATGGCCTTGCCAGGCGGTGCTTGGGTTGGGTACAGAGGACAGAGTGCAGAGCCTTGGCAGCTGCTGGTGAGCTCCATATCCAGTGAGACATGGCCCTGACCCTCACTACCCTAGCAGTCCCTGAAGGAGGGGTGTGCACCTACCCATGAGAGTGGGTGACAGGGACGCCACCACAGCCTCTGGAGAGGAAGTTGGCCTTTGTCGGGGGATTTCCAGCTAGGGACCATTTTTATTGAGGACACAGTGCCTGTGAAAGGTCTGTCTTGTATCAAATGAGTCCCTAGAGAGGGAGGTTGGGACACAGAGACAGGGAGACAGACAGAGACACAAGGAAACAGAAACTGAGAGACAAAAAAACCACAGACAGAGGGACAAGAAAGAGGGAACAACCTAGCCATCTAGGTCCCCGCAGTGCCATGCAGGGTAGCAGCCTTGGGGACCAGGGAATGAACTCTCATCCCTCACTGGCCTTCTCCCCACAGGCTTTGCTGCTGGCTCTGGTCATCACAGTGAGACCCTGTGCCCCTCACTCAGGGCTGACCTTGTCCCCAGCAGAAGCTAGTATCCTCCTCATTCCTCCCCCACAATTCCATCTAAGTCAGATGACAGGAAACTGAGGCAAGGACTAGAGCCTCCCAAGGCTCCAGGATATGGTACCGAGGTCCGAGATGTGCTGCTGGACCTGGGCCTCATTATGCCCGCTAGGGCAGGCTTAGCCTGACACCTGTCCTGTGTCCCTCAGGGTCTGTGGAGGCTGAGGCAGGAATGGATGCACTCCCCCAAGGGAGTCCTTACCTCACCAGGTGGTGCTGGGGGCTCAGGGACGGTGTGTGTTCCCATCTTCACTGTGAACCAGGTCACTGCCGTAGAAGTGACATTGTCAAATACCTGGAAACTGAGGAAAGAACAAGACATGGCTGCTGCTCAAGGTGTGTGTGTCGGACTTCTCCCCTGTGATTGGTATTCTGTCCTGGCTCAGCACCCTCTGAAAGCCGCTGTGATGTTGCAGCCGTTACTGTTGCCTTCATGGTCTTTGGCACCGGCTCCCTTGGCATTTCTGGTGGAGGAGGTGGTGAGAAGCATGCTCAGCTGCATGACTTTCCTGAGGGTGTTTTCTGTGCTGTGAGCCCCCGCAGCTGGCCCACAGGGTGGAAAGGTGATGTGGCTACTGTGTCACAAAGCCCCTTCTTCACTGGCCAGCATGGCCTCCCAGGGGACAGCCGGGCTGCTCCCCATGACCTGATGCCCATGTGCCCAGGGATGTGTGGACAGCCACCCCAATCCCAGGTGGGTCATCCTCCCATGACATGGGGTTGGTGACACTGGGTGGGTCCAATCTCCAGTGCAAGCCAACATATTTGGTATTTGAAATGTAGGGATGCTCCCCGAGGTTGGCCTGGTTCTGGATCCAGGGCAAGAAGGCCCTCCAAGGGGGCCCCAGATGGGTCTTTTCTGGAGTAGGGGCTCTGCCTCAGTAGCAGCCCAGGCCTGAGCCCATTGCAGTCCTGTGGATAGCAACTCTCACTTCCCCAGGTCCAGTGCTCTGGGACCTTCACACATCTTTGTGAAGAAGACAGACACCCCACACCCAGTCTCCTTTTCCAGGTCCCCTTGGAAGTTGGGTTCTTCAAAGCACTTCTCAGTGAGGCCTTGACCTTGGCTTCCATGGCTTTTTGAGGTCTGAATGTCCTCTTACCACCTTGGATATTTAGGCCTGACACCCCACCTGCCCCTGGCTGTGTGGTGAGTACTCAGGCCTGAGGTGGGCTGCATCTGGCTGGATGGTGGGCACTGTCCCAATGCAGGGTCCAGTTGCTGTGGCAGAGACCCCGGTTCTCTCCCTCACACTCACTTTCCTGAGAGCTTGGGGAGCCCATCCCAAGGGGACACAGCTAGGCTGAGCTCATGGATCAGCCTGGGAGCCCAGTGCTGAGGAGAGAGCATGGCCACTGCCCCAGGGGCCAGGTGTATGAGCACACCTACTGTTAGCCATGCCTGCGCCTAGCACCCATGAGCGCCCTGCTCCACTCCTATCCTCTTTCACCCATAAGACTTATGAGGCTGGCACAGCCCTCCATGCAGGCCAAGGGCCAGACAGAGCTGCACTGGGCCCACACCTCCCTGAAGCCAAGCCAAGCCCCAGTGGTTCTGGGCAGGCATCTTGCACCCAGGAAAATGTCCGGCTGCAGTCTTAGCAGGTGTCTTCACCATGGTCCTCACAAGCCCCACCCAGCCCTCCAGAGTACCCCTGGGAACCTTGCAGTGGAAGCTACCATCGTGGGCACCCATCCTTGGCCACACCCCTCTTTGCACAGCTGCCTGCCCTGTGGGGTAAACAGTTACCTGTGGGGCTAAGGGCCCTGCACCCTGGCCTGTGGGGTCTGTCGGGCACAACTTGGTGACAGGTATGGGGTCAGGAGAACCACATCCAGAAGCCAAACTGCTTCCTGTGGGACAACTTCATCTCAGGCTCTGACATGGACAGAGCCATGCCACCCCTGCCCCCACCACAGGAGCAGGGAAGGGGTAACTTCTGTGCCTGGGGTGCTGGGCTGTGGTCCTCTAGCTACAGGAAGCCAGTACGGATACTGGAGCCCACACACCACAGCTGTGGGCTGGCCTCCGTAGGTCTGGTCAGCTTCCTTGTCCTCACCAAGCAGTGTGGCCCCAACTGTGGAGCGCACAGGCTTCCCAAACACCTGATCTCCATGGCCTCAGACCACAAACCCGATACAGGGTTGTGCTGCGTTATTGGAGAACCATCCAGCCAGATACTGACCACCAGCTGGGCCTGGGTCACCTGAGCAGCAAGACCAGGCTAGGAACCAGGTCCCAAAGCCCCACTGGCAAGGTCATCACTAAGCACTATTCCTGGGGCAGCACTGACCCCAACTGACTGCGACCTCGCCGCATGTGGGAGTGTAAGAGGGTGCCCAGCCCAGTGGAGCTACAGAGACCCCGCTCTCAGCTGGGGAAGAGGGCAGTTGGTTGGGGAAGGAGCAGCAGCCGCAGGGAGCCTCACCTAGGCCCAGCCTCACCTGTGGCCTCCTGAAGTCAGCACAGGACTCGTGGGCCCCAGGCGCAGGACCCGCTGCTCTCCTTCCCAGGGCCTCCACACCCTGAATTGAGCTCACAGCTCCCGGTACCCCTGGGTGCTGCCCTTGGATGAGACCTTCACTGCCCCAAGTGCCCCATGGTGTGGGCTGTGGGCCTGTCATGGCCCAGCAGATGCCATGGCCTCAGGGAGGGTGTGCTCACTGCCTCTGTGCCCTTAAAATCTGGTGTGCCTTTCCTGGTGTCCAGGGCCCCCGCAGGGACTTGGAGCTGTGAGTGAGTCTCCTCACTATCTTATGACACGGCAGGGAGAGCCCGGGGAAGAGACCTGAGGCAGATGTGAAGGAGGTGATCCTTTTTGAGTCTTTTGGTCTCCAAGGATCACCAAGGGTGAGGTCGGCCTGTCCTCTGAACCCAGTGGTGACTCCCAAGAAAGCAGGTTCAGGAGCACTGTTCTTCACTGTCACTGTGTCCTCTGGGCTGGTGTAGCTGGCTCCAGCCAGGCAGGGACACTTCAGATGGCCACCCCAGGGCTGTCCCATTCTGGAAGCTTCCTGCCTCTGCAGCCCCTTCTTGCTTGATAGTGCCATGATGCTGTCCTGACCATACCCTTTTGCTGTGAGTCAGCCATTCCACTCCCCTCCCCAGGTGACAGCTCTGGGTACCTGCAGGGAAGACAGGATAGCTGGGGCCCGACCTGCTGCCCAGCGCACAGTTCCCTGAGCCCCTCAGCTCCAGGAGGGGCCCCTTCAGGGACACATATGGTCTACAGGGGCTGACTCAGGCAGGGGCAGGGTGGACAGTGAGGCTAGGGGGTGGGGTCCCCACTGCCTCTCTAGAGGGCCCCTGGATGGCGCAAGCACAGGCAGATCCCCTGAGTCACCAGGTCCACTTGCCCATCCCCACCAGCACTCCAAGGTTGGAACAAAAGGGAGCAGCAAGATCAGTGTTGGCACAGGACATGGGTTGTGGGGGCAGGGACAAGGCAGCCCAAGCACCCCAGAAGCCGAGTGCCCTCCGCATCCCAGCCCCCAGCTGGAAGTCAGTCTGGTTCCCTGCCTCAGGATCTGGTCAGGAAGTGTGGGAGGTGAGTGCATGGGACCTGATTTCAGGATGACTGCCCAGAGGAAGCCACCCGCCAGCACCAGGACAGAAACAGCAAGAACCAGTTCCTGTTCTCTTGGAGCCCTGGGCCATTTCCTGAGAGGCTGCAGAGCCAGGAGGGCCTGGCCCGGCTTTTCTAAAAGGGACCTGGACACCGAGAGGGACACCCGTGCCAGCTCCTGGCGTTGAGGAAAGAGGTAGACATTTACCCTGGCGCCTGCAGGGAACACTTCTATTAAAACCAGTGCTGCCTTTCCTCAACAGGATAAAATATCCTTGCCATCCCAGCCACTTAGAAGTGCCACCATTCAGGAGCACTGAGCACCTCCTCATCCCACCCATTCCAGCTCTCCGCCTCAGCCTTCTGCCTCTGACCTACAGTGGCCTCTCTGTAGCTGCTGGACCTTGGCTCCTGACCCACCTTAGGCTGTCAGAGTGTCCCAGGGTGTCCGTCTCCTATGTCCTGTGAAGTGTGTGTCATAGCTCCCTGCCACCTAGGGAGTGTGTCATAGCTCCTCTGCAGGTGGCAGATGGGGCACATTCAGATTAGGAACCCTCACTCCCAGTGGCAGTCCCCACATCCCCCAGCCCCTGGGAAGAGACCAGGCTGGGGGCAGTAACACCAGAGATATAGGACACCTCTCTGCAGACCTGGGTGTCATGGCCTCAAGCCTGCCCCCCCCCCCGATCCCATGGGAGCCACCCCATTTCCACCCCGGCCCAGAGCCATACTCCCTTGCCCTGTGACCTTGGAGACAGAAAGGTTATCCACAGGCTTGGCCTGGCCATCAGAGGAGCCTGGGTTGCAGCCCCCACCCAAGCCCCATACTTTGTCCATCACTCCACGCTGGCCTTTGCCCCTGCCTTGCCTTGGCACCTGATGTGTATGCCCAGCCCTTCTTGCCTCTGTCCCAGGCCTTTGGCCATGTCCTGCTGTGGATGGGAGAGGGGACCCCACAGGAAGGCCGGGGCATAGGCAGGGGGCTGAGCAGGCAGTGTAAGGGTCAGATCCCAGGGCTCCAAGGGAAACCAGGTGCTCCTGCTCCTTCCTGGGGCCCAGCCCAACACAGGCACCTGCGGGGCACGGGCCAAGTCTGGGTTTTCCTTGCTGACTCGTGGCCTGGGACTTTCCTGGATAGGTCCCTTGCCAAAGAGACAGCTCTGGGGAAACCCCGAGCAAGTGAAAGTGGAATAGCCAGGGCAGGGTTAGCCAGCCAGGTCCCTTCACAAGTGGGACCACACCCTCAGGGTCCCTCCCCAACTCAGTCTTGACCTCACCTCTGTCTCAGAGACTCTTCTGGCAAATATTCCCAAGCTGTGCTTCCAGGAGCCCCTCACCCCTTACCTTAGGGTCCCCCCCCACATCACCCCTTCCTCTTCTCTTTCACATATGAACCCTGCAAGTCTCTTTGGAATGCCCAAGAGAGGGTTGGGCTTCCATACTGGCCAGGAGCTTTGGACACCCTCACCTTTCTACCTTGAGAGGAGAACCCTTGCCCCCAGTCTCGTCTGTCTGTGTGGCCTGGTTGCTCCCCCAGGAAGGGGCTTCAGTGCCAAGTGGTCTTGGTTGTTGTGGGCAGCTGCTCAGCGAAATGCCTCTCCCTGCTACCTGTGTCTCAGGCCCCTGGATCCCAGCCAGGACTGGCAACGAGGACATATATCAGCATAGTGCGGCCATTGGACTCAGCAGAAAGAAATCCCCTTCCCAACAGGACTGCAACAACCCACAGCCAGTGGCCTGGGAGGAAGGGAGGGGAATCGCTGGGACTTCCCTGGGAAGTGGGACTCGCCTAGCTTTTGCTTTCCATTTCTCCAGGTTGTAGCCTGACTTCTGCCAGGCCCTGTGGGCACAGCCCAGCTACAAGGCAGGGGAACTTTGGCCTCCCTGATTCCCAGCTGGGGCCTCAGTTTCCCTCCTAGCTATGAGAGGCTGATGGCCCTGGCCACACTAGCCAGTGTCACCCTTGCTCCCAGCACTCAGGTCTCCAGTGGTTATGGAGTATGCCCGATACCCCAGCACAGGGCCCAAGGAGGGCGTACCTGCTCAGATGATGCCAAAGCTCTGGGGCTTATATTGGTCCCCATGTACATCAGCAGAGTATTCCTGAAGGGCTGGGACTATACCTGTTGGAACTGCTGTAAAAATCACTCATGGAGCTGGGCCTGGTGGCTTCTGCCTGTAATCTCAGCACTGTAGGAAGCTGAGGCAGGAAGATCACAAATTCAGGCCTAGCCTGGGCAACCTAGTGGTTTAATGAGAAACCTTGTATCAAAATGAAGAGGGCTGGGTGTGTAGCTCAGTACTACAATCCCAGTACTACAAGAAGGAGGAGGAGGAAGAGGAGGAGGAGGAGGAGGAGGAGGGGAGAGAGAGAGAGAGAGAGAGAGAGAGCTGGGAAGATAGCTCCGTAGTCTAAGCACAAGGACCGGGATTCAAACCCTGGTACCACATGCCATGCTAAACTCTGGGTGCACTGTGCCAGCCACTGAAACTGGGCATGGTGGGCCTATAATCCCAGCACTGGCGATGCTGAGACAGGAGGATCACTACAAGCCCAAGCTACATAGCAAGGCCCTGTACCAAATGGATAAATAATTAAAAAAGAAGAAGAAAGAAAGAAAAGGAAACCATGCACGAGTGCCTTGGGTACTTTAACCCTCTGGACCTCTCAGGGACGCCAAATTATATCCGCCCACTTTGTGGCCACAGCACCTTCGCTCTCCCACACACTGAGCCTTCCTTTCTATCTTTAGTCCTGTAAATAACCACGCATGGCTTTGTGCAACCTTCACATACACTTCAGCCTGTGTGCTCCAGCTGGGCCACTCATGCCTGGTGTAACTGGCAGGACAGGAACTACTGGCCACCCTGCAATGGCACCCCCAGAACTGGAGTCCTGGCCAGCGGTTCATGCCCATGTCTTTCTGTCGGGGAAGGAAGCCCTCCATTTCTGCCTGCAGCCTGCAGCCTCTCTTTCTGCTGAGATGGATCACAGGCACTGGGTGACAGGCTGTGACACCCACCTGATGGCTCCCTGAGTGCCCATGAGAACCCAGAGCACGGGCTTATTTTTACTGCAGTAACCTGAGGTTTAACATCAGTCTGCAGGTCAGTGTCGTCCTGTCCCACAGCAGACCGTAAAATGCTAACGAGTTAGAACAAAGGAGTTCCCTCACACACTGGAGGCTGGTGTTGGTCCTCTTCACCTATGATTACGTTATCAAATGCTGTCTGTGTTGGTTTCTCTGGGTTGCAATCTGACCTTTGCCAGGTCCTGCGGGCATGGCCCAGCTATGGGGGAGGGAGGGGAAGCCTCAGCCTCCCTGATTCCTGCCCTGGGCCTCCGTTTCTCTTTTGGCTGTGGGGGGCTAACTGGTCCTAGCCACACTGGCTTGTGTCACCCCTGCTCCAGGACTGAGCTCTAAATCTGTGCTTGGGAGCAGACAGAGACTCAGTATGCTCCTTTTTAGCCTAAAGTCATGGCTTTACAATTGCTGTTCAAAAACAGCCATACGTGAGGTGGTTTGTGAGCCAGACAAACTGGGGGTGACAAGGCAGATGCCCATCTTGGGGCTGCAGGGCAGGATGAGTCAGGCAGGAGGCGAAGGCTGAGCCCGAAGTGGGAGCTTTCCTGGCTGCAGGACCCGGTGTGCTGGAGACCAGGGTTTGGAGACTGCACAAAAGTCTTATAGACCTGGGCGCTGGGAGGCTCCAGATTCGTGCAGTGCGACAGGGCCTTGGGTGAGGGAGGGCAGGGAGGAAGGCCACATCTCTGTCCCTAGAGACCAGGCTGCTGAACTGCCACTGTGCCCACCCCTTCTCATGCAGGCCAGGCACAAGGCCACAGGTGGGACCACTGGCTGCCCAGTCCCTTGCATGCCCCTCCCATTCCCTGGGCCCTGGACCTGCCCTGCGCACTGTGCCTGACTCCCAGCTCGGCCCATGTGTACACGTGTGGTACCAGAGACAGGACACGTGTGTTCAGGGGGTGACGGGATTCAGCTCTGAGCTACCTGCTTGCACTCTTCTTGCTATGTGTTTAAAAGCTTCTGTGGTGCTATTTATTTTGGTCAGTCCTTTAAAATGCAGCCTCTTTCCCAGTCCAAGAGGACAGTGGCCAGTAGTCATATTCCATGTTGTTTTGTGTCTCCCAGTTCCTGTGTGGCTGTAGGAGGAGCAGACCCGGTGTTGGCTCAGGAGGGGGCAGGGCCCATGTCACACACCTGCCCTAGTGTGACCCCAGATAGCAGCCCCACCTACACAGGTGAGTCAGGCGGGCTCCATTGAGTTTGCTCCAGGCCCTCCTAGGGCCAGGTCACTGGCATAGGTTGTACAGAACCGGGGTCAGGTGAGAGCCAAGGCCAGGCTGTGAACCCAGAGCTGAGGACACAGAAGCAGGCAGACATGGTCATGGCATTTCTAGGGATCTCCCTTAGGGGAGGCTGGGGGGGTGGGCAGAACCCCTCTTTCCCCCTGGGTGGTCTGGCATGGGGAGGTCGCAGTGGCCTGCTCCTGGTGGTCTGCCGTGCAGCTACTGAGCCTGCTGCAGGTTCTCATCCTCCCTGAGCCTGCTGTGTATGTGCCCATGTGTGCACTGTCAGGCAAGCACAGGCTGCAGGCCAGGGGTGAGCGGGTGCCAAGGGCCAGGAGGGGCTGGCTCCACCACCACCTGCGGGTTTCTATCTGTGCTCTGTCCGCAGCCCAGAGGACAGGACTAGGGCTGGGGAGGGAGAGCAGTGCCTCAGGCCTGGGCCCAGGACCATCCCGGGGAAGTCCCAGGTTGGGAGCAGGACAACACTTCCTCCTCTGCCCTGTGCGAACTGGGTAGTGGGCTCGGAATGGCCACACTCACTTCCTCCCCACTCTAGGTAGTGGTGGAAAGGGCCCCGAAACTGAATCCCAAGCTGGTGTGGGGTTTCCCTGACCCAGAGAAAGGGAGAAAGTCAACCCAAGGGACTTGCTGGCAGGAAGGCAAGGTTGGGGGACAGGAGCCACATCTGGGAGCTGCTGCTGCTCCAAGCTGGGCCTCTTCAAATGGCTGCCTCTTGTATTCCTGTGATCCATGGGTGACCTCTTTCCTGTGCATTGGAGCCCCTCTTCCTGTGAGGTTAGAGCTGGGCACAGGACCCCCCTGCTCTAGGAAGGTCTTTTCCGGACAAAGTCAGCTTCATGGCTCCAGGAACCTGCATTTGGGGTGCCACTCTCAGTTCTGGGGCTCTGTCACAGGTCCTAATTTATGTCCTCTCCTGTGGTCACCCTAGCTACTGCCCTCCCAAACACCCACAGGTAGACATTACATGCTCTCTTATGTTGCTCATACTGGTCAGCTGGACAGCGGGCTAGATGCCACACACATGGCCCTCAGGGTGTCCCCAGGCAGACCATTGCTGGGGTGTGGTTTGGGGGTCGCGCCTAGGCCTGAGGGGTAGAAGAGAAGAGTGTCATCCCCAGCTGCTTCCTCCAGCCCTGGCCAGCATCCAAGTTGATTTTCTATTTCCTTGGGGCACAAACTTGGCGGTGCCACCAGCACCTAGCCCCCTGTTCCATGGGGCCGCAGAGTGCTGTGACCACTGGGGATATAATCTGACCACTCAGAAAGCCAAAGGGCCCCCATGGATCAGGCAGGTTCACTACTAGGGATGGCAGCATGCTTAAACGAAGACCACACACAAATGTCACAGTACCTTTTGCTGGTGCCAAGGCAGGGGAATCAATGCACATGGCCTCTGAGGGTGACTGGAGGCGTGGGGCCAGGCTGTAGGATGGAATGATACCTGGCTGTGAAAAGAAGCAGTGCTGCGTGAGTGGCCACAGGAACACTGTTTGGGGAGAGGGAGCTGACACTACACTGCCCACACGTGCGAAATGTCCATGTCAGGCGGCCACAGGGACAGAAAGTAGTGGGGCTTTCCAGATCCCATAGGGAAGGACAGGGAGCGACTGTGTATGGGTCTCTGTCCGGAACTCGGCAGGGTCCTGCTTGCACAGTCATGTGGATGCACTGAGTTGGGCCCTTTAAAGTGGTGAACGAGGCCAGGGAGATGGCTCAGTGGAATAAGCGCTTCCCGGGCCAGCGCGACAGCCTGAGTTCAGTCCCTGGTTCTGCACCAGAAAAAAAAAAAAAAAAAAAAAAATCCTTTAAAGTGGTGAAATGGCAGCTTTTATGTCATGTGCATTTTTCAGAAAAACTCGGAAGTTATAGGCAAACCCTGAGCCATTCTCAGCTCCCACCTGGGCTCGGAGACCAGTGTAGTATGGCTGGGTCACTGCTTGGGAACAAGGTGTCACCAGCCTGTGGTCTCTCCTGGATCATTGGGTGGCCGTGGAAGGAGGCTCCTGTGGCCAAAGGACAGAACCCTGCAGTGGTGTTCTCCGCTGTGAGGCAAGGCTGCCCAGACTGCTGGCCATTGTGTCCTTGGCCAGGCCACCCCTGCAGCCTGCATGGCACATGCCATCACTCTGCCTCCCTTCCTGCCACACTGTGGACATTCTGCTGTAAATTGAGGGTAAGGACATTCTGCTCTCAGGTCAGCCAAACCCTGTCATTGTGATGTGGAACAGACTCAGCAGCACCGGGCGAGGACAGCGGCAGCCTCAGAACTGCGCTCCTGGCAAGCCCCAGAACCTTCTTGGGGGTGGCTGCACACTTGAAGTCCTGAAGTCCTAAGTCTCTAATGTGCTTGGGTGCCTCAGGACCATGGGCTGAGAGCTGGTCAAGTGTGGGCGCTACAGAGTGACTTGGGGGGCTTTGGGGAGGAAGCAGTGGATCCTCAGAGACACAGGATGTGGGGGGATTTACAGCTTGGCTCTGCAACTACAGGGATGTGTGGGAAGCAGCAGGAGTCAGCAGGACCCACAGGGGTCCACCCCCACCTGCATCACTCACCTTCTCTTTCCAAACTGAGGGGACTTACGGAGTCTGGCTCCTGCTCTGCACCTCTGCTTCCTCCTGGGAGCGCAGGATGGGGCCCAAGTGGTGTAGGAGACAAGGCAGCTGGTGAGTGCAGCTTGGTGGGTGCCCCCCAGGGATGCTGCTCACCCTTGGGCAAAGCCAGGGTGCTGTGAGCTGGGGGCCAGTGAGCCACACGGGGACATAGTGACATGTGAGCCCAGGGCAGCTTCCAGAGGGTTGGAACTGGCCCCTTAGTGGCTCCAAAGTGACATCTGGGTCGCTGGCCTCTGAGCTCTGCTCTGCTGGGTGTGTGGGCGCCATGTCGGGCCGCGAAGGTGGCAAGAAGAAGCCCCTGAAGCAGCCCAAGAAACAGGCCAAGGAGATGGACGAGGAAGATAGAGCGTTCAAACAGAAGCAAAAGG
>NW_004524621.1:5757617-5758545 GCF_000260255.1 Octodon degus | reverse complement strand
CAAAGTGACATCTGTGCCCTCTCCCCTGGCTGCCTTTGTGACCCACAGCTGAAGCCTAGGCTAGGCTGGCTGGTCAGAGCACAGTGAGTATCCAGCTCCAGGACCCCATGGGTGAGGAGGAAGCCCCAGCCAAGAGTTGTCACCAAGCCCGTGGCCAGGGAGGAGCATGGGAGAGGCCGAGGATGGGCGTGAAGCACTCCCTGCAATGCTGGCTGTTGTGTTACACAAATGTTTTTCTTTGGAAAAACAATGATCTAAAAAAAACCCCTTTTTTTTGGCTTAAGTCTTTCTGCCAAATTTCAACATCCATCCCTGTTAGAACCTTCGTTCTGACATCAACCTTGGCCTTTGCCTGAGATCCCATAGAGAAAAAGTTCTGTGTCTGCTGGAGTTCCTTTGTACATTTTATTTTATTTATTTATTATTTATTATTTATTTAAAAATTTTTTTTTCTTTTGTACATTTTAGATTGAAACACAAATACTGCTTGGATTCTGTCCTCCCTGTCCCATTGGCTGCAGCTGCCCTTCCTGTCCCTGGGCCTTTGCTTTGAGTCACTTCTTGTTTGCTTCAAGGGATTAATTTGAGTTTTCTTTCCAGAAAGGGATGTGTGTGGTGCAGCATGCACATGGCCATGTCCCCGAGCATGTTCTCTTCTGTCTTCTGGGGATGCAAGCATGGTGGCCCCCAGTGCAGCCTGGCAGCCCAAGGCCACTGGCTGTGGGCAGGGCCTGGAGGTAGCAGAGGCCTGGGCACATCTAGGGTGACTTGGCACCCTCAGAGCATCCTTGTGCTTGCTGGTTCCCTCCAGTGTCGTGTTCACCAGCTTTGCTGGGACCGTAATCCACCCCTACAGCAAACAATTTAAATGCACTCCATTGAGAAAGCTGAGGGCCAGGGAGATGGCTCAGTAGAATAAGCGTTTCCC
>NW_004524621.1:5751985-5757450 GCF_000260255.1 Octodon degus | reverse complement strand
AGAGAGAGAGACAGAGAGAGAGAGAGAGAGACAGAGAGAGAGAGACAGAGAGACAGAGAGAGAGAGAGACAGAGAGACAGAGAGAGAGACAGAGAGAGAGACAGAGAGAGAGAGACAGAGAGAGAGACAGAGAGAGAGAGCCCGTGAGAGCCTCTGTTTTACCTTCTTTGTCATTTTCTCTCCTCATCCTTGTCTCACTCTGCCTGATGCTTCCCAACAGCTGCTCACAGGCGTCTCATACTGGCCCCAATGTCCGGCTTCACCAAGCCAGTCCTCCTACGGAGTGCTCTATGTCGCCACCATTGGGTCCTTCATGCTCTGTTCTGCTGCCTCCTCGGTTCTTCCTGAGTGGACTCATCTGCCCGCCAGCATCTGCTGACTCCACACCATTTTTTATCTACATCACGGCTTTGCGTTTCTGTTTAATCTTTCCTTAAGTTTTATCAAGAGGAGATAGCCTGAATTTAGCACTCTTTCCTTCTGAAATTGCTAGTTATTTGTAAGTTATATTGTTTTTGACACTCTGTGTTTTATGGAAAATAACTTTCTTTTGGCAGAACTGGGGATTGAACTCAGATCCTTGTGCTTGCCAGGGAAGCACTTATTCTACTGAGCTATCTCCCTGGCCTCAGAAAAGAACATTTTAATAGCTCCACGATGCTTTCATTTTTCTTTTGGTTCCTCTGAAGTTCTATACAGCCTGGGATTTCCCTGATGGGGAAAGTGGGCTTCCAGAACCTTCTCCATCTTTGCTCTGCAGTGGTTAAATCCCTGTCTGTCCCATTCGAATGGTGTTTGCCAGTTTGGTTTTGCAGCTGCCTGGGGTGGGGCTGGGGCTGGGGGGCTGGGGTGGAGGGAGGGCCTGGGAAATCCCATGGGGGAACTTGGTGGTGTTTTTTCTGTGGAATGAAGCCCCCAGTCAGACCAAGGCCTGTACCCACTTCTTTCTCCACCCACCACCTTGGGCACAAGGCCCTTCTTAGCCTTGGCATGGCTTCATGGGCAGTCCCTGCACCCCCAGACCCAGCGCAGCCCCCATATGCCATCTCTGACCAGGTCAGGAGAGGTTGGTCTCCCAAGGAGAGGCCACCTGGTCTGCACTGCTCCTGGCCCTCATCACCCAGCTGCCACCTGTGTCCTGTGACTGCCCAAGGCTGCTGAAGGCTCCTCTGGCCTAGCCCCCTTTCTTCCATGGCCATGTTCACTTTGCTCTGAAGCAGTGTCGCTAACCAGCATCTCATCTCAGAGTGCCACCTGTGAGCACCCCAGGGTAGGTGGGGGCTCACTTCTGTACCCAATGGGGTGTTCATGCTTTGGGCCTTTGGGAGAGGGCTCCTGGCTAATACGGTGGGTCCTGGCCCTTGTTGTGCTGTCCACTTGCCCAGGGATCCCCTGTAGGCAGCAGTCCATCCCCTATAGTGTCCTGAAGACATAGCCAAGAGCAGCTGTGGACAAAGACCTTCACTACCCAGAGCCTGATGAGACTGCTGGTGGCCCTGTGTGCTGTGGCTGAGGCTCCACCTGGACACTGTGGCCCTGGCTATCACATCACCAAGGGGACCGACCTTGGGCTGCACCTGGCCCACCTTGAGCTGCTGGGCACCAGGCCCCTGGAAGCTGC
Organism: Octodon degus; assembly: GCF_000260255.1. Classification (NCBI taxonomy): domain Eukaryota; kingdom Metazoa; phylum Chordata; class Mammalia; order Rodentia; family Octodontidae; genus Octodon; species Octodon degus. Next base: position 5,755,829 of record NW_004524621.1, on the reverse strand, counting down.
CCACAGCCTCCATGCCCACGATGCCACCTGGGGCTTTGTTCCCTCACTGTGCCTGAGTCAACAAACTGGCCAGGCTGCTCCCAACCCCACACACTGTGGGTCCTCTGGTGGCCTTGTCTGGGTGGCATGGAAGGAGCCACCTTGTTAGGCAGAAACTGTCTTCTGCCCCACCTCCTGCAGCAGGGGCTCCTCAGAATTGACCCTCTGATCTCCCTTCACTCTTGCCTTTCCCTTTCCCCACTCCTGTTTTTGAGGCAGGGTCTCATTATGTATTTCAGGCTGGAATGGAGCCCAGACTGGCCTCAAACCTTCAGAGATCCCCCTGCATCAACCTCCTGAGACTGGGATGACAGGTGTTCAGGGACCAGCTTACTGTGTGTGTGGGGAGTCCACTGAGATGTTCTTACTAGAGAGGAGGAAAGAAGACTCACACCTGAGGGGTGAAGACCTTGCCCAGCACATAATCTTGCCCATCGCCTCGCTGTACCCCCTGTTTCCTCCTAAGAAAAGTTCATCATAGCTGATCACTGTTACATAGCCTGCAGTCTCAGCATTGTGGAGAGAGAGGAAGAATGCAGGTTTGAGCCCAGCCTGGGTAACTTAGGGACTGGACCAGGCTGTGTCACAAAACAGTTCTTGGTGCCCTGAAGCCCCCAGTGACAGACTGCTGAGATGGAGTCTCTTGTCCTCTTTGGGTGGCTCAGGAGAAGCTGTCCCCACCAGGCAGCACCCAGACTTGGCATCTGTCCTGGCCCAGCCTGGAGGAACCATGTTTCCAGGGGCTTGAGTAGCACACGGGAGCTGGGTCACCCAGGCAGCTGGCTGTTGGCTTGGGGACAGGCTGCCAGTTACCCGTGCCTCAGTTTCTTTTTCTTTTCTTTTTGGCAGAACTGGGGATTGAATTCAGGCCCTTGCATTTGCCAGGCAAGCATTTAGTCTACTGAGCTATCTCCCCAGCCCTTTCCTGCCTCAGTTTCCCTTCTCCAGAGTGGTAGCGAGTCAGGATTTTGATGCAGTGGCAGAAGCTTTGGGCTTATATTTTACTTACCATGTTTGCAGCTGTGGGCATCGTCTGCTTCCATCTCTGCAGCAGGTACCAGAGATAATCCGTGCTTTGAGGGAGGGAAGCTTGCTTCAGTTCAGTTTTAGAGCCTGAAATCTGTGCCTGGCCAGCCATGTTTCAGGCCCATCAAAGCAGAATGTTGTGGCTGAGGCGCCTGGCGTCCTGGTGAGCTCCACAAGGCTGTGGCATTGCCCTGTGGCCAGCCTGTTCCCAAATGTGCGCTTCATGGGGCCCGCCTAACTTTCCGTGGTTAATGAAGATTTACTCTGCACACATTTACAAATGGTCATCAAATCCTCATCATTTCCACAGCACACAGCTTCTGTGGAAAACCCATCCTAGCCCTACCACAAGCTCAGTGAACACAAGTGGGGTGGGAGTGGGGACATTTGTAATTCTGGCAATTGGGAGGCTGAGGCAGGAAGACTGCCACAATTTCAAGGCCAGCCTGGCTCCAAACTGTTTCAAAACCTTATCTTGAAAAACAAAAATCAGTGGACGTAGAACTTGCCAGGAGCCCCAGGGAACTCCCACACTCATGAGCTCTCAGTTTCTTTCTCTAGTTTTGCCACTTAGAGATGATAGTTTATTGTTTTACTTTGGCCCAGAAAAGAAACGACATAAAGAGAATATTATCATATCCAGTAATTCCTTCCTTCCCCAACGCGGCTACTCTGTTACTCCTTCGCCACTGCTTCCTGCGTTGGACCACTGACTAGAAATTTAATTTTGCTGCCATTTCTCTTACGACTGACACCTTAGCCCTTGATTAAGATTTCAAATTATTCTAGTAAAGGAGTTTCTTTCGTTTAAAAAACATCGCCTATAATCTCAGCCTTGGAGGCCAAGGCAGGAAGATTGCTGGGAGTTTAAGGCCAACTTCAATGCATAGTGAAACCTTGTCTCAAACAAAACAAAACAAAACAAAACAAAACAAAACAAAACAAAACAAAACAAAACAAAACAAAACACACCTTTCTTCTAAGATCCCAATGTTTAGTGAAAGAAGCCTTTCTGGAAATATAAGTGAAGATTTTAAACAAATTCAATTTAAAAAAAATCATGCTTGATGTGTGCATGCCTGTAATTCTAGTACTCAAGAGGCTGAGGCAAGAGGATCACAACAGATTCAAGGCCAGTCTGAACTAATTATCAAGACCTTGTCTTAAAAATAAAACCCAGGGGCCAGGGAAATGGCTTAGTGGAATAAGCACTTCCCTGGCAAGCACAAGGGCCTGAGTTCAATGCCTGGTTCCACCAAAATAAATAAATAAATAAACAAACAAACAAATAAATGTAAAACCCAAAGATTTAAATATTTCCTAAACGTCTGGACTCTAAAAACTAGTGTTATTGCCACTAAAAACTAGATGCTTAAAGTGAAGCATCTAGTTTTTAGTGGCAATAACATAATTCTGTGTTATATAAAGACAAGTATCTTCTTTTGGTTTAATTTATCCTAAAAGAAGCTGGGGCTGACAAAACCGAATGGGCTGTTTGAACTGGCTGACGAATAGGTGAGGCAAGGCCCAAGTTAGCTTTCTCTATGGGTTTAGGCTTATCATGTTGCCCTGGCTGTAATAATCTATATTTAACTACAAGTTTAATAAACTAATTAAGCTCACGTTAAAATATCACTGGTTTTGTTTGCATAGCCACCCTTAGCTGTGTCCTCCTATTTTTAGGACCTGGTTTTCTGTACGTACACTCAGTTCCTCTACAGTGTGGCAGGATTGGGGCAGCGCCTGACCTGACTCTCCTAGAGGAGCAAGCGGGGCCTGAGTTGTGCTCGGCCTGCCCTACCCAATGCTCCTCATAAAGCACAGGCAGTGCTCCCAAAACCCCATGAGGGAAGCCCGATGTTTCTGGTTAACTAGTCTACACATTTGTCCGACTGCTGCAAATCTCTTAATTTGGATCCTTTTTGATGACCTGTACTGTACATCAAGGGTATGGAAGCGCGTGACCACCTCAGGCTGCTGCAGGAGGGCAGGTGCCCAGTGAGACGAGCGGGGCAGGGCAGAGTCCCTGTCACAGTGAGCAGTGGTCCCCGTGGGGAGGAGGCCTGCGGGAGGGATCGCAGGTTTACAGCCCCGGCCAGGGCACCCACCAGGGTGACATGGGAGGCATCTCCCCAAGCACAGCCAGGGGTTTGATTTCTTAGGAATCAGAAAAACATTCGCTATATTTTATTTGGCAAAATAATGTGTTACTAGTAACAACAGAGGAATGGCATTTAAAATAAATCCATATACAGAAACGGGGACGGAGGCCCATCCGTGTGCCAAAAGAACTGGAATCAAACTGTTCACGGGAGAATTTTCTGGCCTGGAGCAAATCCATGCTTCTGTGTGTCTGGCCTACTTTCTGTCACACTGAGCAACTCCCCTGGGAGGAGCGTGGACCCTCTGGGTCAGACTCAAGCCTTAGCTGTTCAGGGTGAGGGCTCCTGGTGGCTGTGGGCTGCCATGCACCCAGTGTCCTCAGCCTCAATGTCGTCCCTGTCATCTCCCCTTGAGCTCACAGCCCCGGTGGGCAGGGCGTGGCCTGAGGCAGGGGCACCGCTCAGGACCCTTCCCCTGGCAGCTGCTCTTGCCATGGGATGGGGTTAGCTGTTTGCAGTCTCATCTGTTGTCCTGCAAGACTTTCCTCGAACTTCTGTATCCTAAGGCTGCATACATGGAAGAGACCAAAGTGACGGTATAGTTCCTGCCTGATGATGCACTGGGCACAGTTAGCCACCTCCTGGTGGGAGGGGGCTGCCCCTTAGCCCAGGTCTTT
>NW_004524621.1:5745101-5751362 GCF_000260255.1 Octodon degus | reverse complement strand
CCATTGCTTGACCAATTTGCTCTCTGTGAAAGCTTGAGAAAATGTTTTTTCTCTCCATGTGACTCTCCCCAGGCTCACTTTAGATCATCAAACACATTTCTCTGTGGCTCCATAATCTTCTTGATCAGAAAGTTTGGAGCACAACTGAGTTACATGTTGTTACAGTACAGGTTCTCCTGTGTCTCGAGTCTTCACTGACCTTGAAAGGCTAGAGCCAAAATGTCTTAGCTCAGTTCTTTAAGTGGCTGCTTCAACAAAGCAGTCAGGCTCAGGTTGCTGTGGTTCAATGCCCACAACTCAAGCCAGCCAAACCTGCCTTGAAGGCATTCTGAGCCTGACCCCTCAACCCGCCCCCCCCCACAAAATCCTTCCTGGTGGGAACAAGTTTGTCAAGGTCAGGAGCTGCTGAGCTGTACATGTCGCCTGTTGCCTCCCAAACTGGGCTGTTGCAGTCCGAACATTTAGCGTTGTTGGCAGACAGTTTATTTATTTAAGAGTACAAGATAGAATTAAAACAGAAAAAATTATAAGTGATACAAAATTTCACTGAACGCAGGGATCGGGGTTAGATCCCTGGTGTGCTGTGCCCCCCACCCCGAGATGGCAGTTGAGACTGGGAGTGGTAGCATGCGCCTGTAATCCCAGCTCTTGGGAGACTGAAAACAGAATCACTACAAGTCTGATCTATATAGTGAGACCCTGTAGACCCTGTCCTAAATACATAGTATTGTCTTCCAGTTACTCATATTGCCAGATATATGCATATAAAATTAAAAGAAAGAAAAAAAAGAAGTGTATAAGAAATTAAGAAGAGAAAAAGATAAGCAGTTGAAAAAAGGGGATAAAACAAGTTAAAGCATTAACTGTTTCTTCACATAGAACCAGCACAGTGCAGTTGTCCAAACCATCCTGCTTACAAAAATAGATAAATCTGTTTCCTGCTGGCAGACATTTTGAAAATTAAACTCCCTGCTTTGTTTTAAGTTCCTTTTCAATTAAACATGAACAGAGCAAATCAACCAAATGTCTCACTTAAACTGCTGTTAACTTAAGGGGTTAAGTTGATACCAAATCAAGCTCAAGACAGCTTTAATCCATTTCACATCTCTCAGCTTAAAATTACAACTGCTGTAGAAACAGCAGGTAAACCTGACTTTCCTAAACCTGACTTTAAAAGTAATTCATCAACAAGGGTCAATGCCATGCAGGAGGCCGAGGAAACTTTGTGTTTGAATCCATGAAGTATAGTTCAGTGCTAACGGTGATGTGTCTATAAAGGATTTAACACTTTTATTATGCAAATACATATGCTGCTGTTTTAACTATTTTAATTGGTTAACATATACTTCACATGAAAGTTACCATTTTGATGAATTTATTTATTTATTCATTATTTTTTGTAGTCCAAGGTGGCTTTAAACTTGCGGTGCTCCTCTTGCCTCAGCGTCTCAAGTGCCAGGATTACAGGCGTTCGCCACTGTGCCTGGCTCCATTTTGGCCATTTTAAAGAGCACAGTTGAGTGGTATCACATACACTCAGGTTGCTGTGCAGCCACTGCCCCTGCACACTTTGTGTCCTCCCAGCATGGACGCCCGCCCCTGTCACACAGCGTCACTCCTTACCCTCCCCCGCTCCCAGTGCCTCATTCTTTTTTCCTATCCCTAAATTCACCTACTCCAGTGTTAATGTGATCATGCAGTTTGTGTTGTCTGGGACCAGCTAATTTTACTTAGTAGAGGCCTTGGGTCCTGCACATCTGGTGTGTGCATGTGTGTACGTGTATATGTGCGTGTGTCCTTCCTTCCTTCCTTCCTTCCTTCCTTCCTTCCTTCCTTCCTTCTTCCTTCCTTCCTTCTTCCTTCCTTCCTTCCTTCCTTCCTTCCTTCTTCCTTCCTTCCTTCTTTCGTTCCTTCCTTCCTTCCTTCTTCCTTCCTTCCTTCTTCCTTCCTTCCTTCTTTCCTTCCTCCCTTCCCCTGTCAGCAGTCCCATACTGTGTCCCTGAATCCATCTCAGGCACAAGTTCCTCCTCCTGCTCCTGCCACCAACCCAGATGCCCCAGTCTCTGCTCTTGATTCTTCTGGGCATGGACTCAGAGATGGAGATGCTGGGTCACACACAACTCCAGTTTTAATGTTTTAAGGAACATTATGTTACTTTCACAGCCATTTCACACTTCGCTGGAGGCTGTGACAGGTCAGGCTCCTGTCTCACCACGCCTCACACTGGGGATATGCAGCGGCTGGCACTCTTGGGTGTGGCTTTTCTTTCCCTCCCAGCTGGCGACTTAGAGTCTGCCTGTGTGAGACATAGCCATGCTCTTGCCTCTGGAGAAATGCTACTCTGCATAGACTGCATCAGTGGGGAACCCGTGATCGCTCTTCCCTGCTGTGGGCTGCCTGTGCACTCTGTCACTGGTGTCCTTCAGTGAGCTAAGCTTCGTTGCTGTGCTTTTGGAATCAGACCCAGGCAATGACTGCCACACCCACTGCTGTGAAGCTTTGGCATTACACTGCCAGCCTCTCCTTCTCATCTGGCAATCTGGCATTTCTGCTGTGCATCTGGGTCTTTGATTTCCTGGAGCTCGTGTTTCTGTGTGGTGTGAGGTACGGATTCTTCCTCTCTCTTTGCTGTGCATACATGGCAGGGCTTCTAAGCACAAGAGTTAACCATCTTTCCCCCCTGGATATTTTTCTGTTTTTGTTTTGTTTTACATCAAACTGAAACTTCTGGTAGATGGTGGATGGGGATCCAATGCTCACTTAATTAAACCCATTTGTTCAAGCTTGTCTTGGACTTGCAAGTTGCTGGGCTTTCAGCCCCTCAATGGATGCTGTCCATAAACAATGGAAAGCCACAGCAGATGGAAGTTATCTCCCCACTGCCAGGGTACTCAATAAAGATTAGAAAAATGGGACAGCATGAACTTTGGCTTTGTTATCTTTCCTGGATTCCATCCATTCTTTAAAGCCTGAGTGGCCCCACTTGTCCCTTCTGCTTCACTTCCCACTACTCTTCCTGTCAGTAGCACTGACAGCAGCCTGTCCAAGTGTCCAGCTCTTTCATGTTAGTCTGCATGGTCACCTGGACACAGGTCTCTGTGGTCACAGCCTGGAGAGAGGATGCCCTGGTGTGCACCAGGCCCAGCCTCCCTTCTGTCAGGTGCATCACAGGAGTGAGCATAGACTGGGAATCACTGGAGAGGTTATGCATGTGCCTTAGGCCTGGAAATCTACCCCTTGGCCCCTCTGGATGGGAGGCTCTGGGCAGCTAGAGGGGGAGCCTGGCCCCTTGGGGTGTATAGAACAGCACTGTGGCCCTCAGGCTGGTTTGGTTTCTGTTGCTTCCCTGGGGTAGGAGTTGGCCCCAGGCCCCACACACTGAGTGGCCTCAGCCTCCCCCTCACTCGGATATGCCTAGTTCTGTCACCTACCCTCAGAGCCCTCAGTACTCCCAGCTTACCCTGGATGCAGTGGGGGTGCTCAGACTGACCAGAGCTGGGCACCATGGGTTCCCCCCTCTGTTCCCGAGTCCTTCACCAGTTTCCCAGCCTCCAAACTCTTGTTTGTGCCTCTGAATGAAAGTCTAGATCCCACACACACTGAAAAAATGGATGTAAATGAAGATACCCAGATCAAAGGCCATGCGTGCAGAGCCACAGGGAGCACCCTGAATCCCCTCCCTACATTGGCAGAGGTAGCAGCAGCTGGGGAAGGGGCTGTAGGGTAGAGACAGGGCCAGGGGAGCCCATGGAGGTTGCAGGTAGGAACCACACCTGCTCCTGAGGAAAGAGCCCCATGTGATTGGAGGGATGTGTTTTGTTTCCTAGAGTTGGTCTTAGGAAGTAGGGCAGCAATTAGGGGACCTTACTCAATCACTACTTTTATGAATTGTTTTATTAACTAGCCCCAGCTACTGGGGAAACTTGGAAGTCTATCTTTCTGGATTATAAACAAAGCTTCTGCAGCTTGACTCGTAGACAGGGAACTTCTTGGGCAGGTGGCAGGGAGGAGGGCTTGCTGTTTTGGCCCATACCCTCCTAGGAGATGGCTCGGGTTCCTGGGCAGGCTGTACAGTGGGGTCAGAGGCAGCTTTTATTTTTCTGTTTTCTTGAGACAAGGTCTTGCTATGTAGTTCAGGCTTATCTTGAACTTGTGGCAGTCTTCCTGTCTCCTGTCTCAACCTCCTGAATGTTGGGATTACAGGTGTGTACCACCATGCCCAGCTTGGGGCTACATTTTTATCGATGGCCTGGCCATGGCCCATTTGGATTTCCAGGGTCTCACTGGTTGAATTTCTCACCCTCAGTGTAAGGAATAGTAAAGAGCACGGCACCTGATACATGACGAAAGACTAAACAGACCTTCTGATGCCTGCAAATACTCATTTTCCGCACCTCCCCCTAGTCATTTATGAAAGCATGCACAAGTCCTCCACAAGGCATGGAGCGTGGAATCTTCCTTTCTTGAGCTTCCTGCATTTATTCTCATCTTCCTTTCTCCAAAGCTCTTGCTCCTATTGCAATTTTATTTTATTTATTTATTTTTTTTACATTTATTTATTTGTGTGTGTGTGTGTGTGTGTGTGTGTGGCCAGCTCAGCCCACCAGGGAGCAGGGCTGGCTGGCATGTGGTGCTGGGTGATCAAACCGCGGTCCCTGTGCTTTGCCAAGCTTGTTCCAAGTAGGTGCTTTAGACCACTGAGCCATCTCACCAGCCCTGCAATTTTATTTTTAAATGTCTTCTCTTGGTCATCTCCTGTTTTTCTGCAGGAAAATATGCATGCCCAGGGGCACATGGTAGACAGGAGAGTGGTAGAGAGGAGACCAGCGAAAGGGACCAGCTAAGTTGTATTCACTGTGTTAATGAAGCTCTGCACCACGAGCAGTGTGCTATTAACGTGTGTTTAATGAAAGTACAAACAGGGTTGGGCTGCAGAGCAGCAGTAGCAGCTGCTGTCATCTGGCGAGATGTGTGGTGTCTGCTTTTGCTCTTGAGTGGAAAGTGAAGACCCCAGCTCAATGGGCTATGGCTCTTGTTTTCATTTTGTAAATGGAAATGAAAGGAGTCTGCAGCAGCAAATCATTAAAAATAAGAAACTGAGTCTCACGTTCCTGCCTCATGTAGTTCCAAGCCCACATGGCCTCCTGGCTGGGTGCACCTCAATTCCTCCTCAGCTTGCTGGCCGGAAGTTCCCACAAGAGGATTCTTTCAGTACATTTGCCAGATTGCGAAAGGGCCATGATGACTCTGGGAAGTGAACCAGAAGGCGCGCTGAGGCCTGTGGAGCAGTGCTGGCCTGGGACTCCCAGGGCTTGTGGCAGCTGGCCCACCCCACGCCCACCCCGCTGGGAAGCTGGGCAACACTGGAAAGTCACTGGCTGCAGTGGTCTGTGTGGCCTGCACGATCAAGCTGAGAGCTGGGTGCTCTGGAGCTACAGGTTTGGGCTGTGTGTGTCCTAGTGTCATATTCCCATGGGCTCTGGGGTCAGGCTGTGGCCACTGCCTGAGTTGGCTCAGGGAGGAGAGGACTCCAGCCTGTGGGGGTGGAAGGAGCACCTGGAGTGCTGGGTAGACAGCCAGGCGAGGACGTACCCAGGTGGTGAGCCTTTGGGACAAACCACCACCTGCCCCAGAGCCATCCTGAACCCAGAGAAAAGTGAACAGAAGACATGGCATGGCCCACGGGCTGTGGCTAGTCCTACTGGACATCCCTCAGCCCAGGATATCCACCTGGCTCACACGCTACTTATTCTGGACTCTCCTGTGCCATGGCTGCTCCTTCATGGCCAGGAAGGCTGGGTGGCACAGAGAGCCAGCAGGTGTGCAGAAGGGAAGCCGCTCTCAGTGTCAGGGCAGCAGGCAGGCATCAGCAGGTGTGGCTGAGAGTGGGACCCGATGGAGGCCATCCTGGGAGGGATGCAGAGCTTTGCCTGATGCCATCTCCCCTGTGTTCCTGGAATTCTGCCCTCTGCTTCAAACTGGATCTGTGGAAGGAAGCGTCTTCCATGTCTGGAAGTGCAGGCTGTTTGAGGGCAGGGAGGATGTGTCTAGGGCTGGTGATTGAAGACATCACCACCTCTCAGCCTGCAAGCTGTGCAGTGCAAACCGTGATTAAGCGGCATCTCAGAATGCTAAAAATGCTTGGCATCTCTGCTCACCTCTTGTACCTGTCTTATTTATTGCCTTTCTCTTTCTTTCTTTCTTTCTTTCTTTCTTTCTTTCTTTCTTTCTTTCTTTCTTTCTTTCTTTCTTTCTTTCTTT
>NW_004524621.1:5739672-5744886 GCF_000260255.1 Octodon degus | reverse complement strand
TGTGATACAAGGTTTATTTGCTGTCAAGTTATCCAATGCAATCCTAACCTGGCAAGATAGGATCCTGAGAAGTAACTTTTTTTTTTTTTTTTTTTGCATAACTGGGGATTGAACTCAGGCCCTTGCGCTTGCCAGGGAAGCGCTTATTCCACTGAGCCATCTCCCCAGCCCCTGAGAAGTAACTGAAGGGCCAGTGATATATCTCAGTGGCACAGCACTCACCTGGCAAGCCCAAGATTGCGAGTTTTCTGGCTATGGTGGCGCATGCCTGTAACTCCAGCCCTTGGGAGTCTGAGGCAGGAGGATTGTTGAGAGTTGGAGACCGACTTGTACTGCAAATTGAGCTCAAGTTCAGCCTGAAATGCATAGCAAGACCCTGTATTAGAAAGAAAGAAAGAAAAAAAGATTGTGAGGTTAATGCCTAGTACCAAAATAATAGTAATACTAATAAAATAAAGATAATTTCAGGATTGGCATGGACTTCCAATTGCATTTTATGATGCTCAGTTCCAGGCTGCCTGCAGCAATACCTACAAGTTTTGATTGTCCTAAATCAGCCGTCACCTCAGATGCCAGGAAAAGCAAAGCCCCATAGACACCCACCTCACCTTCCCCTTGCTTGAGACACTCATCCCATCGTCTTTGCCACTCTGCTGCAGCTCTGGAGTCCTCTTTTCTGAGGGTCTCTAGTCCTGGCTGCCTCAAAATCTTGAACTGATTAAAAACATTTTTGTTTCTTGGTCATTTTGATTTTGCAGAAAAGCTCAGTCACACAGTGCCAGATCTGGTGAATAAAGTGTATGAGGACACAGTGTCATGTTTTTACAAGCTATCTTTCTTTCTTTTTTTCTTTCTTTCTTTTTTTTTTCTTTCTTTGCTTTAAACAATTTATTTAACTGAAATGGACATAAGTTTGTTCCTGAAGTGACTTCCACTTATTCTGATACATCTTTTCCCCATGATGATTTACAGGATCTTCAAGTCAATATAAATATTTTATAAATATTTGTATTTTGGAGTATACACCTGCACAATACCTCAGCAATCTCTCAGGAAGAAAATACTGAAGAGTAAAGACTAGACACAATTACTAGGTACAGTGAAAATCTGTGGCAAATATTTCTGAGGTAAGAAGGCACCACATACCTGTTCAACTAAGAAAACCACCCTTACAACACAGGATGATTTTATTTTTACATAGGACCTAGAACACTTAAGCTGCCAATTAGGTACTGAATGGCAGAGCACCACCTCCAGTTTATGCCATGAATTCATAGGGAATAGATTCCAACAACTCAGATTCCTTTCCATTGGTCCTCACAAAGTGTGTTTTTTTTTGGGAGGGGTAGGCTGGCATTTCAGTTAAACCCAGGTACCTTTCTCTTTGGCTTTCTTCTTTTTCTGATTATTTTCCTTGACACATTTCAGGAAGCTATCCCGACTTTTTGAGTGTTTAATATGCTCAATACGCACATTAATCCTCTTGGCAAGTATCTTGCCCTTAACTTGCTTGTTTACAACGATGCCAGCAGCATGCTGGGTAACGTTGTAGACTCTTCCTGTTTTGCCATGGTAACATTTGTAAGGCGTTCCTTTTTGCACAGTACCCATTCCTTTGGTGTCTACAATTTCACCTTTTTTGTCGATTCGCATGTATGTGGCTAAAGGAACAACCCCATGTTTTCTAAAAGGCCTGGAAAACATATACTGGGCCCCCCTCCTCTTGCCCCTTGTGTTAGTCATTTTGGCAAGTTACTGGAAGATGGCGGTTCTGGCCCTAAGCTGCCTTTCTGATTTATGGCACTTGGAAGCAGTGGTGTCTCAGTTACTCTTCTCTTATTGCTGAGACCAATACCTGACACCCAAAATGAACAAAGGAAAGGTTTATTTAGTTCACAGTTACTGGAGGTTTCAGTCCATACTTGGCTAGCTCCAAAGCAGACTGGCACATGGCAGAGGGCAGCAGTTCCTGGCAGCAGCAAAGAACAAGAGCCAAATGGAGGAGTAGCAGCAATGGCAACAGAGAGCAAGTCTGTCTCTCTTAAATTGTATTCAGGCTATCCAGCTCAGGCTGGGTGTAGCGCTCATGCCCATAATCCCAGCTGTACTCAGACCCATAATCCCAGCAGTACTCAGACCCATAATCCCAGTGGATCATGAGTTAACCACAAAGTCCGCCCCATGACTGTACGAGGCTTTGAGAGGACACCTAGAGACAAACCATAGCAAGTGGTCACTATATTTTTGATCATACCTTGTGAAGACACTCAGGAAAGAAGACTCCAGAGCTGCTTCAGAAAGTGGCAAGGATGATGGGATAAATGCATTCCAGTGAGGGGAGGATTTCAAAGCAATAGGTCTCTCTTACTAAAATAACTGCTAAACATTCTTGTAGATTTCGATCGCACCTTTTAATCTTTTGGATTTGAGTACATTCCCATACCACAAGGAGTCTGCTCCTTGCGGACAGAGAATCCTGCACAGAGCTGAGTCCAAGACTCCACGTCCTCGTTACCAGGCCCTGGGACTATGGGACCTCACTCCACACAGAAGACCTCACCAATGGCACGGAGATGGAGACGGGCCCGGACAATCCAGGGTGCCTGACATCATCAAAAGGGTGATGTCTTGTAAGGCAGGCGGGAGGCAGAGCCAAGGAAGGCTGTGGGTGGAGAAGCTGAGGTCTTGGGAGTGGAAGCTACTGTGGCTCTGAAGGAGGAGGGGACCCCTAGCCAGGGGACATGTGGCTCCTGACCATGGGAAAGCAGGGAGTGTCTCTCCCGTGTACCTACAAAGAAAGCAGCCCTGCTAGACGTTCATCTCTCCCCAAGGAGCTTGGATTTGGACCTGTGCCATTTGGAGCTGTAAGATGATACCTTTATGTTTGTTCTGCTCTGTGGTCTGACTGTGCTGCAGCTGCAGCTGCAGCTGGAAACAGCCCAGATTTTCCCAAAACCCTCCAGGAAAGGCTGAGAAAGAAGACCTTGGTGTAGTGATTAGGAAAACTCGCATAACAAATACTACCTCAGAAAAGCCAAATGAAAACCAGTGACTCATTGAGCAGCATCCTAACCAACAGCCCATGTGGTGCTCTGCCCTTGCCTTTGATATCCGCATTTATTTGGCCACTAGAGAGAATAAGAGGGTTGTCTTTGGCCTGTAGTGAGGGTGTTTTAACACCACCTTATATCCCTGTGATGCAAAGTGAGCTCATTCCGGACAGGTCTGAGCCGGGGGTACTGGCAGTGGTGGGGTCAGGGTGTTCCTCACCTATATACACTGAGGCTTTGGGGTCCCCAGAAAATGAAACCAAAAATGGGCAGGTGGGAGCCCAGACATCAAGAACACCCAGCACCATCACTGTCCCCTGTGAACCTCAGAAGCGGGGTCTGCCTCCTCTGTCCATTCCAGGCTTCAGACTCTCACAGCTGGGGTCCCACCAGCACCAGGCAAGCAGATGCAGCTCCATCTCTCCCCCTCCAGATTGCAGAATCCCTTGGAATGTGACTCTTCCATTTAACGTCACCATTCCAGACTCTTAAAAGATTGTGAAACTGATTCACAGTGGCTCAGGAAACAGTGACCAGAATCTCCTCTCATGGGCTTCTAGGAAAGGAAATGTTCCCAGAGAAGGCCTGGACAAGATGTGGTCTGAGTGTCATCCTGTCCTGAAAAGGGCCACGCTCAGTACTAGCCAAGCCTTGGGAGTAACAACTCCTCAGCCAGCCTGTTTTCTCTGGGAGCCCTTTGTGTATGGCTTCCTCCCTGTCCTTGTTCTTTCCATTCCTTATAAGCATGCCAGTCCTATCGGACCAGAGCTGCCTGACCCAGAGTGGCCTCACTTTAGCCTGATTGTGTCCACACAGCACTATTGTGGAATAAAGTCACAGGAACCAGGTTACAACTTCACCCTATCTTTTATGGGGCAAGTTCAGCCCAGCTCTGTCTCCTGTCTTATACCCGGCTCCCTTCTGTGCCCTCTGTCCTGCCCTATGGGCAGCTCATGCTCTGGAGCTGCAGAGAACTATCTGGCTGCCCACCTTCCTCCTAGGAGTGGAGAGCCTATTCAGCCTGGCTCCTCCCTTGGTTTCATTCTTTACTGCAGCTCATCTTCAAGGGGCATCCTAAGGAAAGACACATAGTGTATGTTGTAGTCAGGGTTTACCGGGGAATAGATTTAATATAGAACACATTATTTATGGGATTATAATATTTACCCAAAGAGTCAAATGCAGAAGAGTGCAGGAAAAAAAATAAAAAAAGGACAGGAGATGTGTCCACACACTAGAGACCCAAAGAATCCAGCTGAGGTCCTGGATCTCTCAGCAATGTTCTGCATGAAACCAGCTGAAGGCCTAGAGCTCATGGCAGTGTCTTCCACTTGTCTACCTGGAAGCCTAGAACCCATGATAGTGTCTCATACATGTCTGTATCAAGGGTCTGCACTGAGAAGGCCCAAAGGTCAGTGATGGAAGCTAGAAAGCCTGCACTAGTGGGATGAAGGATCTGTGCCAGCAGGCTAAGGGATCTGCACTGGAGCTGGGAAGCGATTCTCAAAGTAAGGACCAGAGCTCCTCTGAAGAGACTACAGCCATCCTTAGCAGCAGCGAGGTCCTAAGAACCTTAGATAGAAAGAACAACCAAGTTCATATCAGGAAACCATGGCAACAAGCTTTTCCAGGAGAATCAATAGCGCACCATCTTTCCCTTCAGCTCTTTTTAATGCTGTTGGCAGTAATCCTCAGGTGGACCTTCTACACCTAGTACCAGAGGGATTCAGTTCAGTTGGCTGTAACAAGCTAACCACTAGTTAATCTACTGCAGTGTTTATTTCCCAAGCTCTGTGGGCCTAGAAACATCCTCATTCCCTGTACGTGTGGTGGGTAGTTGGGCTGGGGATAAAAATCCTCAGCAAAAAATGACTTTTGTTGGGAAGGAGGCTGTGGAAAGTCACACTAGAACCTCAAGGTGATGTGCATTTTATTGCTCAGAAATTTTGTTGAGGAAAAGCTCAGCAGATTAAAGTGCATGCAAGCAGGCGCAGGGGCCAGGGGTTCAATCCCTGTGCCTGCCATGCCAGCCCCGTCCCCCAGGTGCACTGAGACGGTAATTGAGACTGGGTGTGGTGATGTGCGCCTGTAATCCCAGCTCTTGGGAGGCTGTAAACAGGTGGGTCACTACAAGTCCAATCTAGTAGTGAGACCCTGAATACCC
>NW_004524621.1:5725898-5739572 GCF_000260255.1 Octodon degus | reverse complement strand
ATATATATATATAAATTTTATGGAGGGCTGGGCATATTCCTCCATGGCTCAATGCCTGCCTGGCAAGGGCAAGATCCTGAGTTCAATTCCTGATCCAAAAAAATTGTCAAATCTCTGTTTTTCCCTGAAATTCACAAAGATGTATTCAGTGGTTTTAAAATTTATTGTCATTATCATGGAGCTTTCTGACCGGACTCCCTGGCCTACTGTAATGTCCCTTCCATTGGAGATATTCTATGTCCTTCACCTATTCATCAGCTTTTTGTTACCGAAATGAGATTCCTGGGACAAGATAACTTAGAAAGAAGGGAGATTTGTTTGGTCTCCTGATTTTGAAGGCCCAAGGTCAGGAGACCACATTAACAATGTTTTCTTGCTGGCAGACTTTCAACATGGCAAAAGCCATCATGGATGAGAGGCAAGAAGAGCCTCATTCCTCTCTCTCGGTGTGTGTGTGTGTGTGTGTGTGTGTGTGTGTGTGTGTGTGTGTGTTCTCTTTTACAGAGCCATTTGGGTCCCGTGAGGGGCTCTACCCTGATGACATATTTCATCTCATCACCTCTTCAACACTATAAGTACCATCCTCTGACTAAGTTTCTACCCCCTTACTCTTTGGCCATGGGCTTAAATCTCAATGCAGGCGACACACCCTGTGTCCTGCCACAGCATGCTACTCCCTCTTTCGCAGCACTCTTGCTAGAATTATTACCAACAAACACCCAATGTCTGCATGATCCTCATTCTCCTCTCCCTTCTCTCTTATTTCCAGCACCTTCTTCATCTGCTTCCAGAAAGATAACCTTATTTTTACCTCCAACCCCTCCTGCTGCATCTCAACATCAATAGCCTGTCCCCCATCCTGCCTTGTGTCCTGTCCTGTTTAGCAGCTGCGTTTCTGAGGATGTTACCATTGGGCAAGTTCTTTTTCATTCTTCAAGCCATCTGTCTCCTCCAGTGTTGTTATTTTTTGCCATGTCTGGGTCTCACATGGTCGCAGTAAGTTCCTCTGGGACTTGCTAGCATCATGCTGGGTTGGTGGGCAAGGGAGGGGGCTCTGGACTCCAGAATATGGGAGACTTTACTCACAGCACTGTCATGGGCCACATGACCTCCTGGATTCATTCACTGCCAACCTCACTCCAGGGACCATGTTGGAAGGTCATGGGTAATGAGGGCCACTCAGTAGTTAGAACTGCGCATGCTGGGTGGGTGGGGGCCTGCTGCAGAGGGCAGGGCTGCTTCTGTTTGCTGTCTGGGAGCCATGGACACAGCCTGACCCTTCCACAGTTCAAGGGTGCAGACTTGGAATGTGCTTCCTATGAAAGCAGTCCCAGGGCCCCCAGGATGGGGTGCTCTGAGGTGACCTGTGCATGGCCTGGGAAGATTCCCATGCCTGGGCCTCCTGAAACCCCAGATATCTGCAGGGCCAAGTCAGCATCAGCCAAGGGGACCGTAGAAGGGGGTGAAGATGTTCTGAGCCCACCTGCTTATGGGTGCCACAGTGTAGGGGTGGAGGCTCGAGGCTAGGCCTCAGAGACCAGGCTGGGTCAAGGGCACCCTCTGCCCACTGAGGCTGAGATCTTGGCCTCACTGTCCCACTCTCCCCCTGTGAGGCCAGCAGAAGCCAAGGGCTACTGCCCAGGGCCCAGACACACAGCCCTGAGGACAGAGGAGCCCACACTGCATGGCTGCAGCCCTCTCCTCCTCACTGCCTCCCTCCTCCCTCCCCTGCTCACGCTGCCCCCATCTCTGACCTCCACAAGTCCAGGGTCACCTGTGGGACACCATTTCTGGAAGCCAGGTTGCTCATCCTGGCCTTCTCTTTGCTCCATCAGATGAGGAAGGGAGGCCCTCCACCCGGTCTCAGGCCCCTCACTGAGGACAGAGATGGCCGCACAAGGGTGCTGGTGGAGTACTGAGTGTGTACTGCACATGCAGGGCGTCATGGTCATGAGTGCTGTGGAGATGGCTGGGTGACCCAGATGGAGCCTCCCTAGTGGACACTCTGGGTCCCAGGAGGCACCAGCCGCAGAAAAGCCACTTCCTGTCTGGCTGGCAACAGTTTCTATTTTGCTTTTCCTGCTGTGAATGTTCTCTGTCTCTTCCAAGAAAATGAAGTCTTCACCATGCATTCCTTTTCCATCTGTGTGACAATCATGATGTTTTTAAGGTTATTTCTTCTTGAAGGTTACTAACATGAGTAAGTTAGCAACCAGGCATGGTGGCAGATGACCATAATACTAGCACTGGGGAGGCTGAGGCAAGAGGATCACTGCAAGTTCAAGGGCAACCTGGACTGCACAGTGAGACCTTCTCTCAAAAGCTGAAACCAAACCAAAACAAAAAGAATGAGTAATTTAGGGATTGTGAAATAGAAACCTCTGGGTACAAAACCAGTGTCCTGATGCTGACCTAAGCACCAGCTTGAGTCTAACTACTTGTGATTTAAGGAGATACACAGGTGTGCTGCTCATTGGGAAAGAGCACCCAGACGGAGAGGGCACGGTCCTCTGAGCAGGCTGCTTCCGGTCTGGGGGGCCCGGATGTGTGGCTTAACGAGGAGACACACTTGAGTAGGCTCAGGAAGCAGGGGTGACAGGCATATCCGGGGTGCCAGGCAGTAGATAGGGTGAAGACTGATACAGATGGCTGTGTGAGCCCCATAGCCACGTGCTTGCTAGGTGCACCCTACCCTGACCAGTAGTGCCCCATCCTCCACCCCTGTCCTCAGTGGCCCCTGCCATCTCCTCACACCCTTTTCCCCTGGCCCTGCTGTGGGAATCTATTTTGGCATTGGTCATGGTGGTCTGGGGGCCAAGCGACAACTGGCTCAGAATGGTCCTATGGGCCTCACGGGGTTTTCAGGGCCCAGCTGTCCCCTGCCTGGAGCCTGGCTATGTCCCAGGAACTCACTGCCTTTTCTTACACATGCAGCAGGCCTGCCTATTCCACACACGTGGGGCATACAAGTCACCTGGCATAGGGAACAGGGCTGTCAGTTGATTTCTGCCCCTAGAGTCCAGGCTGGTATTCTGGCAGCAAAGGGTAAGTCACCAGAACACCCGACCATGTCTGCAGGGCCTCCAGCTCTGTGGGGAGATGACCCTGCAGCATGTATAGGTGGCTGCTCAAGCGACGCTGCTGTGGTGTTTCTGTCTCCTCCCAAGCATGACCGCACACCTGTGCTGCATGGGTGGAGTAGGGGCAGGGAGAGGGCTCTGTTACCTCCAGGGTGGGGAAGGTCTCAAGTAAAGGTCAGTGAGAGGTGCAGTCTCACTCAGCAAGGAGCCTGGGGGCAGGGTTGTCTGCTACCCACTTACCTGTGGGTGCATTCATTCATCCATGTGATCATTCATCCATACATTCATTCATGTATTTGTTCACCCATGCATTCATTTACCAATCCATCTATGTATCCATCCATCCATCCATCCATCCATTCATCCATCCATTCATCCATCCATCCATCCATCCATTCATGTATGTGTTCATGCATTCATTCATCCATGCATTCGTTCATCCATGCATTCATTTACCAATCCACCTATGTATTCATCCCATCCATCCATCCATCCATCCATCCATGTGTGCATTCATGCATTCATTCATCCATGCATTCATTTACCAATCCACCTATGTATCCATCCATCCATCCATCCATCCATCCATCCATCCATCCATCCATCCATCCTTCCATCCATCCATTCATGTGTGCGTTCATGCATTCATTCATCCATGCATTCATTCACACATTCTTTTTTTAATCATTTATTTATTTATGTGGCACATGGTCTCACTACACAGCTTGGACTCATGGTGATCCTCCTGCCTCAGCCTCCCCAGCACTGAGATTACAGATGTGTGACACCACACCTGGGTTTGGTGGCTGGCACGGCATGCTCAGTGCTCCAGGACCAGCATGGTACTGGGAATCAAACACAAGTCCTTGCATTTTTCAGGCAGGTGCTTAGACCACTGAGCTATCTCCCAGCCCCATTCACACATTCCTTTGTTCATCCATGCACACATTCATCCAGCCATGCATTCATTCACCCATGCAGGTGTTACCCATTTGTCAGATCTCAGGGAGATGGAGACTTTGCACACACGTATAGTAGACACTACTGGTGGCACTGCTGGAGCCTCGCCCTGCAGGATCCTGCTCTGGGTCCAGGAAGACGACTGTCCAGACCAGAGCTTCTGCTCCCAGGGGATTTTGAGCTCACAGGATCTTGGGAAAAGTCCTAGCATTCCTGGTTGTATCTCCAGTATCCAAGTCTGCATCCATCTAGTCCCTCTGTGTCCCTCTTTCACCTCCTGGAACAGCTGTTTTTGGTCCCACTGGCCCCTGTCCCTCTTCCCTGTCTGTCTCTCAGGAGTGCTCATGTTTGCCCCTGAGATGTGAGGACAAAGCAGAGGATACAGTGTTTATGCGCTCATCTGGGGAGCGGGCTGGCTCAGCTTCACAGCCACAAGTGTCTTTGGGGCTGCAGCTTCTGGGGCTTTGGGTTGGACAGAGCCCTAGCAGAGACCAACAGTTCCTGTCAGTTAGCTCTGTCTTCAGTGTGGGAGGCTGGAGCCTTGGGGAAGGTTTGCTGGAGAGATGGAGTTTCCAAGGAGCCTGAGGCCAGCAGGAGCTGGGCTGGCAGAGGTGGGCAGGAGGTCCAGGGCAGGTATATGGGCACCTGGGAGGGCAGGGAAGGTGGAGGTGGGGAGCAGCGGTCAATGACCAGCAGTGCAATCTTGAGAAATGGGCCTTACTCTGCCAAGGGCTAGGGCTTTGGGTTTGGTATGGAGGTGTCTGAGGCAGAGAGGTAGGATGAGGCGAGGCTGGCTGGGCAGAGGTGGGTGGTGAGGACCTCGTCCTGGGGGATGGTCATGAGTGAAAGAAACAGAACGGGGCTAGGAGCCTCAAAATGGAGCTATCTGGGACTGGCAAGATGGCTCAGTGGGATAAAGTGCCTGCTTAGGCAAGCTTTGGCAAGCACAAGGACCGTGGCTCGATCCCTGGCACCACATGCCATGCCAGCCCTGCCCCAAGGGCAGGCTGAGCTGGCCACAGAGTCTGGGTGTAGTGACACATGCCTGTAATCCCACCACTGGGGAGGCTGAAAACAGGAGGATCACTATGAGTCCAAGCTTCGTAGTAAGGCCCTATAACAACCAAATACATTTTAAAACATGGGGCTATCTGGAGTGGAAGCTGGCAGATAACCACCTACCTGGTTGCTGCCCATGTGGCTGGCAGGAGCTCTGGCTGCTTGGAACACAATGGGTCCTTTTGGGGCTGAGTCAGATCCCCTGGAAGCAGCAGATTTGCCCCCAGGGTTGGACCTGCCACTGCCAAGGAGACTCAGGGCTGGCTGAGTCACTGGCTCCAGCACACGGGCACCCTGGCCAGCGCTCTGCCAGGACACACATCCACACAGCAGCTGGGACACAGGTTCTGAGGGGACACAGCTCTAGGTGGGCGGCAGAGCCACAGGAGTTATCAGCCATGGAATGGGTGAGGTAGGGATGCCCCTATCTCAAGAGTGGGCCTGTTGAGGATCCAGCAAACCACAAAAGACCAATCCAGACCTAGGCAGAGGAAAAGGCCAGCACTCACTGGAAATGGCATCTCCAGCTGTGCAGGGCATGTGCTATCTTTTAAATATTTATTTTTATTTGTGTTTGTTTGGATTTTGTTCTGAGACAAAATCTCACAGTGTAGCCTAGGCTGGCCTTGAACTTGCAGTGATTGCCCTGCCTCAGCCTCTAGAGTGCTGGGATTACAGGTGTGTGTCACCACAACCAGGTGTTTGTTTTTGTGATTCTGGAGATTGAACACGAGGCCTTCTCACTGGGCTACATCCTCAGTTCTGTTTGTTATTTTGAAATTTGGTCTTGCTCAGCTGTCCAGGTAAGACTTAAACTGGAATCTTCCTGCCTTAGCCTCCTGGAATGCTGGGACTATAGGCATGCACCATCATGCTATCATTTTAAAGTAACCACTCCACCTGAGGAGAAGGCAGGGCATAGTGATGATAGCAGTGCCCTGAGCAGCCCAGCACTGAAAGCCTGGGCCACCCCTCTGACAGCCAACAGGTGATGCAGCAGTGTCCTTCACTTCGGTGGCTTCCTCCAGAGCCCTAAGCAGCCACAGTGCATGGATTATGTGGCTCCCATGGGGTTCACTCCACACCTCTTGGTACCTGCCCAGCATCGTGGGGGAGGGGCAGAGCAAACCGGGAATGTTGACTGACTGACCGACTGACCCACTGAATGCTGAGTGAATGAATGCACGGCCTGAGTGCCTCAGCAGGCCGGCTGCAAGGAAGGGAAACATTCAGGGCTCAGGCATCACAAAGACTCCCCAGGGACTTGGCTGGGAGCGCTCACCCTATAGACTGTTAGAAGTGGTTTTCAGTCGATGGAGGGAAATTTCTGTCACAGGAGCTGCTGTGATGCAAGCCACAGGGTTTCCATGACTAGGGTTGTTAGTGGGGTTCCTGGGGATGCTCCTCAAGCCTCGGTGTTGCATGAGAGCATGCGAGGCGGGCACTTTGTGCAACAGAGGGTGGGCTACCTGGCAGGAGTGAGCCAGAATCCCAACTCCTACCTCCACTGCCCCAGCAGAGCCCAACCTGAGGATAGGCAGTAGGGCTGCATGCTGGGTACCCCACTGTGGTGCCTCTCGGCTGGGCAGCGCCAGGGCTGAGCTCAGCTGTGAGGCTGAGGGTCTTTGCAGAGTCAGGGCAGCTAGAAGCTGGCCTATGAGTGGCTTCCCCGCACCCCTCAGGTTCTGCTGGAGCTGGTGTCTGGAGCCAGCACACTTACCCAGACCCAGCCAGGAGGGCCCCGTGGATTATCAGCCTCACTGACTGTGGTGTGCAATGTGTGTCCCCTGAGCCCTAGAGCGTGGCTGGATGTCCTAGCTGGCTGGTGGCCCCCATGGGAAGTCCAGGGTCACTGTCCTTGCCCTTCTCCTGACATGACCTGGTTGCCTCGTTCACCCTCTGGGCACCCAGGAATGGTGCATGCAGGAACTCTCACTCATTCTTCACCTTGGGCTGGTCGATGTGTGATCTCCAAGTGCCATTAAGTTGCTACATCCCAACTGGGGATGGACGCCACTGTCCCCATCCCCATGAGGGATTTTCCAGTGGCCCCTCAATACAGGGTGAGGCTGGCTCAGCCTGGTCCAGCAGAGGAGGGAACCCAGGTGGCTCCATATCCTAGCTGCCTGGAGGTGGTGGTTGCACTCACCTATACCTCCGTGCTGGTCAGCTTCCATATAGGCTCCTGGGACCCTCTGGGGCCAGACAGGCACCTTCCTTCAGGGGATTCCTGTGACCCTGGTGCCACTGCCCTCAGCCAGGGGCCCTTGCTGTGCAGTGCATGTCCCTGCGTCTTGGTAGCCAAGACAGTTCTCTGTGGGTTGAAAGCCCAGCCTTCAGGCTCTTTTGGAAGATCTTTCCTATGTGCATCCCTGGGCCACAGTGGTGTCACTTCCTCTTTTAGGCCTGAAGGCAGACAGGAAGTCAGGGAGGTCACTTTAGCTAAACAGGGCTGACAGCCCATCTCACCAGTGCTGTTGGCTTATGGTTGTCAAGGACTCCTCAGCAACCCAAATGCCCATGGTGGTTAAGGCCTGAGGCAAAACAGCTACCATGACCTGTGGGCAAGGGATGGTGATGCCCCCAGCCTGCACCCTGCTGTGGTAGTGGAGCCTATGCTGCATGCACGGCTGAGTGGACAGGCTCAGCTGTCCCCAGGAGTGTGACCATACCAGCCAGCCACAGCTCGAGTGGTCTCAAGCGAAATGCTTCCTAGGTGCCAAACTCACTGAGCCAGATCTTTGCCCTGAGTGTTTGCAGTGAGAGAACATCCGGGCTGAGTCCACCCCAAACTGCAGCAGCCCTCTCGGTCCTCAGCCTGGCTCTGCCCACCCTGGGCTACTGGGTTGGCACTCTCCACTGCTTCCTAGGTCCTCATTCTGCAAGAGACCTCATGGTGTAGCAGAGGCTGCAGGACTGTGATGACAAATAAACCCCCTGCTGTGTTGTGCAGTGGCTGTGGGCAGAATCTGCAGAATCCGCAGGGCTTGGCTTCCGGTCCACCCCAGCCAGCTCCTTTCCCCCACCCCTTCATCGTGCTTCCTCCCGATTCTCAGAGAAGGCACTACGTGCCTTTCCTTCCTCTGTGCTGATGCTGAGACGCAGGAAGTGACTTTCCCTCTGACGTTATGTGCTTTCATCAGAAGTGTGGCAGAGAAGCCAGCCAGTTATCAAAGCAGAGTGTCCTGGGGTCATGATGGACACACAGGTACAAGCCCAGGGTGGCTGGCTCTATGCAAAGGCCCATGGTGACTGCGTGGGCAGGTCTGGAAAGTCCCTTGCAACCTCAGACTCGGTTCATTAGCTCTGAGAGAACCAACCTCCATGCACAGAGCAGGGAACAACAGCAACCAGACTCAGAGGCTGAAGAACCACCAGAGCCACCAAAGCTGTCACCCTGGCCTTGTGATGTTGCCAGGAGAGGGCTGGGCTACGGCTCACAGGATACTGGCTGTCAATGTCCACCTGTCCAGGCACTCAAGGGCCTGGCAGACCAGGCTATGGACATGTCCCCTGGCTTAGGACCCTGGATGTCACACACAGCCCTCCAGCCCATGTGGCATGTGACTTGCCTGGCTCAGGTGTCCCTTCTGCATGCTGTCTCCCATCATACCCCTGCATTGTGGGGGCCAGACA
Source organism: Octodon degus (assembly GCF_000260255.1). NCBI lineage: Eukaryota > Metazoa > Chordata > Mammalia > Rodentia > Octodontidae > Octodon > Octodon degus. The sequence continues at coordinate 5,730,837 of NW_004524621.1, read as the reverse complement.
GCACTGTGGGATGAGGCTTTCCTAGGTGGGGTTTTGCATCAGTTGGGAGAAAGGAAAGAAAGGGGTACCCTGGAAGCGGGTAGCTCTCCATACTCAAGGAGAGAGCCAGGGAGTCTGCCCAGGCTTGGAGAGTGGTGTCTTTTTGTATCCTTGTCCCCTGCCGACAGCCATTCCAGGACATGTTGAGCTCCTACCCTGGGCAGAAAGTGGCTTCTGGGAAACTACTCAGTGGAGAGGGGACTTCCCAACTCAATCGCCTCTCAGAGCACAGGACCTTGTTGGGGTTGCACATAGCACCGGTGCTGATGGGATTGCGCCTCTGGGAAGGTTGCCCCAGGCTGGGCTCTGTCTACAGGGGCTAGAATGGAGAGAACATGGGGGAGCAGCCCCACATGGCAGCACCAGGGAAGATGGGAGGGCATGGCCTGTGCATGGTGGGGACCCTTTGGTCCCTCATGGCAGGGGCATGGGGGTCTCTGGTTGAGATGACATGGGGTTGGCTGGTTTAGAGCAAGCAGAGCTCGGCTACTGTCCTGAGGGTCATACCAGGCCCAGGCCTTCCTCAGAGAGTACTGGGCCTCTCAAGGGGGCCATGGAAGGACCCCTCCCAGAGTTGGCCACACCTCTGGCCAGCGTGGAGAGGAAGGCCCTTCATTCTTGACATGGAGCCCAACTCCCCTGGCCCTGTACTTCACTACAAGTCATCTGTGTCCCCTCATCCAGGGAGGGCAGTCCACTATCCTTAGGAAGCGCTGACCACTTCCTGAGGCCCAGTAAGAACCTCCTTGTGGCCAGGAGGGAACCCAGGGGCTCCCATAGGTGGTCAGCTATGGCGGCGAATTTCTATTGCTGGTGGGGACAGTGGATAAGTGTGACTGCGGTGCCCTGAAGCCCCCCTTCAACTACACGCTGGGGAAGTCTCCAGGTCAAAGCCATTCCTGGACCCCATGTGTTGCCTTTCTGAAAAACTGGGCTCTGGAGGAGGTCACAACAACTACAAAGGTGCTCCTGGTCAGTGACTGTCCTGATGCCCAGACCACTCTTGGACCCCACTCAAGGACACCTGGGGATGTCCAGCTTTCCAGCCTCAATGCTGGAGTCACCATGGAGCCGCACACAGGCACAGCTGCCTATTCCTGTAACTCTGCCCCATGCCTGGCAGCCCTGGGCCTCCCCATGACAGGTGCTGACAGTTCTTACTGGTATTCAATATTGCCACATTTTAATGCTCAGGTGGAAGTTGGGGGGTCCCTCTTCATCTGCACCTGGAGCCCATCAAGGACTCTGTAGCCAGAGAACAAGCTCCTTTCCCACAGGTTCTTACCCGCTCAGCCTCACCAGCATGGCCAGTCCCTCCGTGAGGCCCACATGCCTGCCAGGGCTGAGTGATGCAAACCTAGGGTCTGCTGTAGGAGGGGGCAGAGTGCCTAGCCACAGCGGGGCCATGGACCTGTGTCCCTGGGAGGCCACACTGCCCACAGCTGCTCTTGTGCACACCTGGGTCATCTGGCAGCACCGTTCCAGAAGCTGCTGGGGACAGCAAACTCAGTCCGTTCTGTGCCACACAACGTGAGAGCTCGGGCTGTGGCCACGCCTCCAATCCTTGGCATACTAGGGCATCCAGGGAAGCTGGTGGGCTGAATCCAGGTCTTCACTGTGACTATGGGGGTCTGAGGGACCATGATGGCTGGCTGGGGACCACAGCATCCCGGGAATCCAACCACCTTCTACTGCTAGGCAGGTGTAGGGTAGCCTGATGCATGGTGACTTCTTTTGGACAAAATCCCACTTAGCTTTCGTGTAACACAAGCAAGGCCCAGTCTTTGAGAGAAGAGTAAAACTCAGGGGTCTCCCAGGGTCTGCAGTGTGTACCATTTCCTGTGCCAGTGCATACACTGTCTCAAATACACAAGTGTGCACACATGTGCACACAGGAGCCCCAGGACAGAAGGGCAGCCAGTGAGCCAGTGAGCCCTGCAACTGAGCCCAGATAGCACAGAGATGGGCAGCAGCCTCACTCCTCGTTGTTGTAAACCCAGCACCCTTCCTTCACCTGAGATGTCCGCCGTGCAGGTCTGGGCATGTACAGAGCCTAGTGCCAAATCCAGGTGTTCGTGGGCATCTGCATGGCCCGAGGCTGGGCAGCCATTGCTTGGGCACTGCAGTTCCGGCTGCTGCTGTGCCGCATGGGCTTCTCTCTGTCAGGGGTGGCCAGGCTCATCCTCCCTGGGGCTGCCTATGAGTACCAAGGCCTGCAGCTCCTGTCCTCAGACGGCATACGCGGGGCCTGCAGCTCACGGTCCCTGTCACCAGCAGGTCCAGGGGAGTCCATTCTCAAGATGTGTCTGACGTCTACTGGGCAGCCAGTCACAGACGCCCTGCCCATGACCTGGGCAGCGAGCTCCTGTCAGGCATGGTCTTGGAAGAGAAGAAGAGGGAAATATGTAACACTGGCACATCTTTCTTACAGCATCTTGCACACTGGGCAAGCGCCTACCACTGAGCCATCCCCGACCTCATTTGTCACAGAGGCCTAGAAAAGGGTCTTCGGGGACTCAGACCAATGGGGACAGCTTCCCACAGAGTCACTGATGCCAACCGGACAGCCCCAGTTCTGCGGCATGCACAGGGCTGGGGATCCTGTGCCAGAGATGCAGGAAATTCTGGGCTCATCAGGTGTTCAAGGCCAACCATGGAAATTTTCTGAACATTTGAAAGGGGGCCAACAGCCATGCCAGCCCCTGCACCCCAGGTAAACTCACCTGTGAGCTCTTGTTCCTGCACCACAGCCTGGGCACCTGTAGGACAAACCAGAGCCATTCAGAGCCAAGCAGAGGTGGGCAGGTGCTCTAAAGAGCCCAGGGGTCCCAAGCTGACAGCAGCCCAAGAGCCTCTGCCTGGACAGCGTCCTCTCAGCTCAAACTCCAGGCTGGGAGGGGTGCCCAGGCCATTCTGTTGTGGAAGATGCTCTCAGTGACAAGCATTTAAGATGCTATATCCTGGGCTTAGGCCTGTCAGCCTGGTCCAAGCAGCAAGGATTTGTGGGCAGTAGGAAGTATTTCTGGGAAGCCAGGGCTGGCCCCACCCAGAGCCTTGAAGGGCACATGGGAGTGGAGAGGGGACTTCTGTTCCTCCATCCTGCAGCTACTGGGCTCCACAGGACCACATGAACTCATCGTTCCATGGGACCTCATAGTTCCCCTGGGTACTATGAAGGCGAGCATGAGGGAAGGCCAGCACGGTGGCCCAAGTTCAGGCCTTTCCCATCCTCCTTGGAGTTCCTCTCTGTGATGTCAGGTCACTTTCTGGGCTGTCCTCAGATTGCACAGAATGATGGCCATACAGCCTCTGCTCAGTTGACTTCCACAGACACAAACTCCGCCCCAGCTCGACTCAGAATCCACCTAAAGCAGGAAGGGTGGGCTTCTCACCACACCCTTTGGCTCAGCTCCATGTGGAACTCAGTGCCTGTGAGATAACTAGGCTTTGAATCAGCTTCCTGGATGGCTTGGCTGCTGGCGCTGGTGTGCGCTAGCATGTTCCAGCTAACTCTCAACTGAAATCAACAGCTTGCCAAGCCAGTGAGTTTAAAAGGTGGGACACTCACACCAACACAGAAAATGTGAACACCTATGCACACACTGTCTTGTTCACACCTGTGTGCACAGCTGTCTCATACGCACCTGTATAGCTGCTTCTCCAACGATGTCTGAACCGGATTAGGAACACGACCACTGCAGCCGGCAGCACCATGACAAAGATGCCAAGGAAGGCCTTGTTACTCTCTTTGTGGGGTAGACCTGGGTGCTCTGTGATCCTGTCTGGGTTTCCTCCAGTAGAGTGCTCTGTAGGGAAGAGAAGAGAGAAGGGCTTTTCTCCTTGGTTCCAGGAGGCCCTGAAAGAGTGCATTTATTCCCAAAGAACCATCTTGTTTCTGTCTGTAGGCACCACCAGGCTGCTTCGAGACACAAAGCCAGCCCTAACTCCAGGGCCACAAGGGAGAGGTTCTTCCTGGGTTTTTTAATCAAGGTGAAATTCACGTAACACACAGTGGACCATTTAAAAGTGACCATCAGTGTCCTCTAGTACCTTCATGGTGCTGTGTAGCCTTCACTCAATGGTGAGAAGTGATCACTGGCAGTCACATGCCCTGCTCTCTGGCCCCGCTACTGGGGCCACCTCTGACCTGCTTCCTGACCCTGTGGCTCCATTCTGCATACTTCCTGTGAATGGCCCTGACACCTGGCTTGGTCACCTGATATTGTGTCCTCAGGATCCATCCAGAGGCTGTGTGTTGGAGCATTTTTTTTCTCAAGATGGAATGAGATCTGTGGCATGCTGGGCCACACTGTGGTTGGCATTCGGGATGGGTATGTGGAAGGTCCCAGCGGGGGCTGTGGCCATTGTGAACCTACTGCCATGGATGGTCATAGGCATCTGGCGGGTGCTCACCTTCTCTCAGGCTGAGGACCCGCCAGTGCACCTCCTCACAGCAGCAGCCCCACTCTTCCTTCCTGCAGGTATGTGTGCAGGGCCCAGGTCCTCCTGTTTCGAGTCTCATTCCTCCCTGTGCCCTAGGCATCTCGAGTCCCCACACAGCTCCAAATGTGGCTGGAGACCAATGACCTTGACACTGGGTTGACCTTAAATGTGCCTTGATGTCATCCAGATGCTTTTGTTTATTTTTACATATTTAGTAGAGGGTCTGCACAATCTATAGGGTCTCACTATCCTGTAGATTGGACTTGTGATTCTCCTGTTTTCAGCCTTCCAAGTGCTGGGATTATAAGCACATGCCAGTACACCCAGTCTCAATTCAGATGTTTTTAAATACTGTCCAAACTGGGGGCCGAGGAGATGGCTCAGTGGAATAAGCGCTTCCCTGGCAAGCGTAAGGGCCTGAGTTCAATCCCTGGTTCCGGAAAAAAAAAAAAAAAAA
>NW_004524621.1:5706814-5725798 GCF_000260255.1 Octodon degus | reverse complement strand
CCAACTGTCCCAACAGCCCAGGGATCAGGGTGTGACTGGGCTAGAGTCTCGGCCCTTGGAGAACTTTTGGCTTCACCTTTTCGGGCCGCTGTGAGTGAGGGGGCAGCCCTCACCCTAGTCCACACAGGTGCAGAGATCATGAACACAGTCTTGAGGCTGTGCCCCAACTTTGGGTGGGTGGGGGTCAGGCCTGCGGGGGCCTACACTCAGAGCTGCAGCCCAGCATGATGCTGTGGGCAGCCTGAGTGCTCACAGCCACCTGCATGTGCCTGGCATCCAGGGCCATGTGTCCTGTGAGCCATGCCATGTTTCTGCAGCTGGGCTGGGGACACAGAGCCTCATCCTACCTGGACCTCCTGCGTCTCATCTCACCCAGAAGCCAGGAACACAGACTTGGAAGAGTCCCAGCAGACACCCGCCCAGGCCCCTCTGCTGCCTGGCTCTGTGGCTTCTGACCCCTCAGTGGCTACCCAGACCCTTGGAAGATGTCTCAGCTCCTCTGCAAGGTGGAGTCTGCAGGTGCACACAGAGTGGGGGATGTGCCTGGGCAAGCGAGGCCGCACCTGCCCTTGGACACCCCCTTACTTCCCTTCTAGCCACTTTCCCACTGCTGTTAGCCCTCTGTCCACCTGGCTGCCATACCTGCAGGGCCGCTGCCAGTAAGGTTTTGCTGCAGGAGCACGTTCTCTATGCAGCAGCCCACGCTTGCACCGGGTACCCAGGGCAGCCTCAGGACACTGACCACGTTGTACAGGCCTTGTGCGTTCAAGGACACTGTGTCGTTGTGCAGTGCCCTGTCCAGCACACTGTTGTCTGTCTTGTTGATCCAATACACGTTGGGCCGAGGGTAGCCATCAGTGGACATGCAGGTGAAGGTGAGTGCCTGGTCCTGGGGGTCACCACTGCTGTTAACCACAGGCAGGCTGAAGTTAGCTGTAGGGACAGGTGGGCAGTGAGCAAGGGTGGGGTCCTGGGGCTCACATCCCCAGGCAGGCAGAGAGCAGTGCCCACTTGCCCACCCTGGTGGAGGGGCTGGGCCAAGGCTGAGCTCAGGACAGCCCATGGGCCTGCCCACCCACACTGCCACCCCAACAGGATGGCACAAGTGGTCATAAGTGGCCTTCTCTAGGCCCCTATTCTGCTCTAGTGCTTCTTCCCAGGGTCACAGCTGTTTTGAACTGAGCTGCACCCTGAGCTCCCAGGCTCTGGTAAGTGTTTCCTAAATTCTGATCTCATGTAGAACATTACAGTACCCTCTCCTAACTCATATTTTTAAGCTTTTTTTTTTTTTTAAAATGTATTTAGCATAGGGTCTACAGGGTCTCACTACACAGATCAGACTCATAGTGAGACTCATGTTTTTCAGCATCCCAAGCACTGGGATTACAGGGATGTGCCACTAGGCCCAGTCTTAATTGATGTCTTAGCCCGGGGGTGAGACCAGCAGTAACTTCTATTTTTAATGTTTGTAATTTAAATTTTTAAGATTTGTTAATGTAGTAAATGTTTGTAGCACATAATGATCATATTCACTGGGGAGACTTGATACATGGACATAAACAACACATCCTAATTTTTTTTTACTTCCTCTCCCTAATTAAAAAATTTTTTTTGTGTGTGTATTTAGTACAGGGTCTATAGGTCTCACTACACACATCAGACTCATAGTGATCCTCCTGTTTTTAGCCTCCAAGCACTGGGATTACAGGCATGTGCTACCATGCCCATCCTCATTTGCCATCTTAGCACACCCTTGGGGCGGGATTGCACTGGTGCAGGGCCAGCATGGCAGGCCAGGGCTCGAACCCCAGTCCCTGCATCTGCCTGAACAGGCGCTTTAATCTGCTGAGCTATCTGGCCAGCCCTCCTAATTTTTTTTTCTTTTTTTCTTTTTCTTTTCTTTTTTTTTTTTTTTTTTGTGGAATCAGGAATTGAACACAGGCCCTTGCACTTCTACTGAGCCATCTCCCTGGCCCCTTTAATTTTTGAGGAGTATTTTTTTTTCTCCTAATTTTTAAAAAGACAAATCTTGATATATAATTCAAGCTGGTCACAAAGTCACTCTGTAGCTCAGGCTGGCTCTGAACTCACATGAGCCTCCTGCCTTGGCCTGCCCAGTGCTGGCAATAGGTGTGTGTGTGTGACCACTCCTGGACCTAACTTACTTTTTAAGATCTAGTTTGAGTTGTACAGTTTAAGGCAAAAGAAGCAAATCTGGGGGCTTGGGGGGAAGGGTGGAATTTTTGGGGGGTGGAATACATACAGTTCCTCTGCTGGTGTTCCAGAAATAGAAGCCCCCAACAGGGATAAAAGTCTCTGCAGAAGGTGGAACTTGAGCCCAATTAATTACGGATGAAGGATTCCTATGAGTGAATTTCTCCAGGCCTAAGTCTGCACGAAATAAGATCTCCTGCTCCCCTGGTCTTACCTGCCACGCGCAATGTGACCACGGCTTTCAAAATCTGTCCCATGTTCGAGGACTTCTTGAACACCAGACAGGTAAACTTCTGTGCATCCTGTGGGGTGACGTTTCGCAAATGCAGTGAGAAGTTACCTTGCTCCATGCTCTGCCGTGATAGGTGGGCCCGGGCCCGATAGTGGATGTCGACTTGACCTGAGGAGTTGTTCTGGGGGATGTGGTATGCCACCACAGTGGACTCGCTGATTTGCCAGTAAACATACACGTCCAGTGGGTTGAAATAGAGTCTCTCAGGGTACACACAGCTCAGCAAACAGTCGCTACCCACTGTTGTCCTGACTTCCATTTCTTGGATCTCTGCAAGGATTCAGAGGAGACAGAGAGGATACATTTATTTTCCCAGATGATTCCTGGCCCGTGGAGGCACTCAGGCTTGAGGTTACAAACCCCCAGCATACAGCTGCACGTGGTGGTGCATGCCTATTATCCCAGCACTCAGAAAGCTGAAGGTAGAGGCCAGCCTGGGCTACACAGTGAGTTCAGTGCCCCAAACAGACAGACAGACAGACAGACCCAAATCCAATTCTGAATCCTTAGAGCAGAAAGGGCTGTTAGTAGAACACATGCAAGACAGCAAGGATGCCATGTCTCATGGAGCCAGCACTACGCTTTAGCTGAGGAAGGGACCTCCCAGGCCACTCTGCACCCCCTCTGCTATTTCTTAGTGTACTCTGATTAATGCAAACTAAAAAGGTCTTAAAATCACAGGTATGGAAAGAAAACCTTTTTTTTTTTTAAGTACTGGCGATTGAACTCAGGACCTTGCGCTTACCAGGCAAGTGCTTATTCTACTGAGCTATCTCCCCAACCCAGAAAACCATTTCTTGACTGCCTTTATAATGTCAAGTACACTGGTGGGGAAAGGTCACAGGCCACACACAGGTGGCTCTATCCTCAGCATGACCACTTCCATGCCTCCAGGAAGGGGGCACATCCCCAACATCAATGCTCTTGCCCTAGGGCGCTGCACAAGGCACAACCCTGCTTCCTGGTTCCTCCCGAGTGGCAGCTTTCAGGCCTCCAAGGGGCTGAGGGCAAAGAGGCCAGGACAGAGAGAAAACTCCTGCATGGAGGAATCCACAGTCCAGCCAACCCAAGCATGACATGAAATAAGAGCTAGGTGGTTAGGAGACATGTTTGCCTTTCAGTAGTCCCGCTGGAGGACCGCTGGTGGACTACGTCTAGGGGCCCTGTGGTCTTGGAAGAACCATGGGGAAGCAAGAAGGGACAGCGAAGGGCTTTGGAAGCTCCCCTCCCAGTTGTGTACCTGCACTCCAAACTTACCAGCTTGCAGGCCGCTGAGCAGCAGTAGGAGCAGGCCAGGCCTGGGAGAAAACACCAGAAAGGCAGGTTTGGACTGGGCTGCAGGTGTGTTACCTGCTTCCCCCAGGCTGTGCTGCTGCTCCCAGGAGGGAAGTGCTGACAACCATACAGAAGTGGAACTCGTGGGGACCATACCTTCTGCCCCACAAAACCTCAGAAAAGCCATGATGACAGTGTGACCCTTTGGTGGCCTGGCCCTATGGGGGATAGATTCCGAGACACTCTGAAGTCCTAGGAAAACAGCTTTCCTGGGCGGGACACAGCAGAATGAGCTGCAGCTCCAGTGGGGAGTCAGAACTGGCTTTCTAGATTCAGAGCTGTGCAAACCCCTCAGTGTCCCCGTCACTCTCCCACAGAGCCACCTCCACTGGGGGCCCTGAGTCCACGCCATCTGCCAGGATCTCCTCACAACAGCTGGGGCTTCCTGGGGACTGGGGCCACTCCAGACCCTTGCAGGGAAACCAGTGTGTCCCTTTTGGGTGCTGCCTGTCAGAGGCTTTGCAGTGCCCTGTCCTTAGTGTGGAGGCAATCACATCCCTTTCCAGGGCTGCCCTCACTCTCATCTCACCAGCCCTGGGTCAGGCAGCAAAAGTGCAGCAGGGGGCAGTGGACAGCCAGGACGACCCCAGACTTTCACCCTTACTTGCCACAGCATCAGCTTAAGCCCCTTGTTTCTAACTGGGCTGTGGACAAACTCCCCACTGCACAGGGTGAAGGGAGGTGGGTACCAAGGGGATACAGGGTGCCACCCTTCAATGTGTCCTAACAGGAACATGTAAATTGGCAAAAATCCACACTACAGTTGTCACCCCCCCCACCCCCAAACACCCCCCGCAGCAGCAGCCCTTTTCCTATCTTGGATCCACTTCCCCGGGAGAGGATGGGAGGGCGAGGGCCCTTAGTGGCATGGGGTCAGGCAAGGTCACCAGAGGGTGGGCACCACGGGCCTAAAGGCATCACAGTATGGTCACATTCTTCCTTATTTGAGGAAATCAGCCGCTCCGGGAGGAGGAGAAGGAGGAGGGTGCGGCAGTCCCGGCTCCGCGCGAGTTGAATGCCGCCTCTCCGACCCGGCGTCCACACCTCCTCAGGTGACCAAGCCAGGAAGCGGGACCCACCCCCGCCCGACGGCGACCCGGGGACCCGCGGGCGACCGCCGCCGGCTAGGCTCACCTTCGCAGCGGCATGACGCGGGGTCCTCAGAGCTGGAACCTCGGGCGCGGGACCGGGCCTGAGGTGACTCCACGCCGCTGGCACCTGGAGCTCTGCCTCTGGCCGCCCTCGCCGCTGGGTGACCGCGAGGGGGCGGGAATCGCGCGAGCGGAAGGTTCAGTCTTGGGGGGCGGGGCGGGGTGGAACGGGGCGGGGCGGGGCGGGGCGCCTCGGTCTGCAGAGTCTGAACCTGGCGGGGTGCGGATTGCCTAGGACCGCTACCCAGGCCACTGTCTGTAGGAGGCGCGGGCGCAGCATTGTCCCTGCAGCCCCGACGTCCCGCTCGGCCCTGCCCGTACTCGTGAGGGCAGAACGTCGGCGTCCAGAGCCCCAGCTGACGCGGGCGGCTGTCTGCCGACTTCTAGGAAGGGATAAAAGAAGGGAGGGAGTCACTGGGCGGCAGCGCACACCTGTAATCTCAGCACTCAGGGTCGTTGCGAGTTCTAGACCAACCTGGGCTACAAAGTGAGCTCAAGGCCAGCCTGAACTGCATAGCGAGACCCTATCTCAAAACGACAAAACGAATAAGCAAACAAACGGGAGGGAAGGAGGAAGGGGTGCCTGCATGGATGACCGTGTGTGTGTGTGGGGGGGGCGCACTCGGCCTCTGTTGCAGTTCCCCCACCCCTACCGAAAAGCTGGAGGTTCACCCCAGGAAAACCCGTGGTTACCTGCTTTCCCCTCCCTTCCACTCCTCTCAGCCAGCACAGGGGGTGCGTTTCTCTAGCTGAGGTTCCTTGTCACCCGTGTTGGAAAGGTTGTGGCCAGATTTGTGCAGAGAGCTCCTTCCTCTTCCATGCCCCGACACCTCTACTGATTCAGTGTCCCCCGCCCTGCCTTCAGGCCCTGCCAGCAAGGCGACAAAGGGTCCCTCCTTGCAAAGGTCCTCGGAGACGTGGGCAAGGGTGGCACACCGCACCCCACACACACACCTATGCAGCCTGTGGTCCGAGAGAGGGCAGGAGTGTGTCCTATCAGCACCCCACGGCCCTGGGGGCTGTAGCCCCAGCTGACCTTGCAAGAAGGTCCTGGTCAGGCCAAGAAGGCAGGAGGCTGGGCAAGTCCCCTGGAGGATCTCTGTCCCAGGCCCCACACAGAGGTCATACCTTCTACATTGGCTAAGTGTGTCCCTTCTACAGGCACCGGCAGATGTCTGCCTCTTTTTTTTCTAGGCTGGTCTGAACTGACAACAATTCTCCTGCCTGAGCCTCCAGAAGCCTCCTAAATACTGGGATTACAGGCATATACTACCATGCTCAGACCAGAACTGCCTGGATAACAGCTTCACAAAAGGGCAGAAATTGCCAGCTCAATGGGTGTGGTGGAGCATACCTGAATTCCGGCATTCTGGGAGACACAGTCTGGAGGATCTCAAATTGCAGCTCAGCCTGGGTGACTTGGTGATTTAGTGAGACTTGTCTCAAAGTTGAACAGCCAGCTAGTGTCCTGGCCCATGGGTGTAATCCTAGCACCCAGGAGGCTGAGGCAGGAAGATTGCTGAGTTTGAAGCCAGCCAGGGCTATACAAGTCAGGTCAAGACCAGCCTGCAAAAGTGTAGTGAGATCTTGTCTCAAAAAAAAAAAAAAAAAGTAGAAAAAGCCCAAAATCCCTGGCATGTAACTCAGTATGAAGACTCTGGGTTCAATCCTCAGTGCCATCCAGAAAAAAAAAAAGAGGGAGAAAAAATATATAAAGGTCCTGGAGCCCAGGAGATAGCTCAGCAGCATAAGCACCTTCCTGGCAAGAGCAGGGTCTGAGTTTGATCCCTGATACTGAAAAAGTTCCTAAAGTTAGCATTCCTGAGGATCAAACAGGAGGCGCTGAGGTGAGGTGAATTCCAGGTGAAAACCACTCCAGTGTGTCATGTAGAAGGAACCAAGAGCACTGCAGATATAGGCCATGTGCAGTGGAGAGGGGGCCAGAGTGTACTGTGTGGGGAGTGCAACCTACAGGAAAGTAGGGCTTACCACAGGGCAGAAGTCAGAGCCGGTGGAGTGGTCTTCAAGCCAAGCACAGTCCAGAGTCTGAAGCCACACGGAGGTCACTGGAAGCTCCTCACTGTCAGGGCAGCTGGCCTGACTACGTGGCGGGAGGGGCTTGGTGTTGGTGGCTGCAGCTGCAGTTCTTCTCTTCTGGACTGTCAGCAGCCAGGACCTGGTTGGGCATAGTGTCCCCTCCACCCTGGACAGGGACAGTCCTGAGCCCTGGGCCAGGCCTGCACTGAGCATGGGAGGCAGTGGCTGAAGAGGCTCCCACTGGGCTGGTTGTAGGGTGGGACCCTAGTGGAAGGAACAACAGGCTGACACAGGGCATGGCCAGGTTGGGTTCAGATCCCAGCTCACACTGGGTGGGGTTCAGGTACTCCTCTGTGTCTGTGTCCTCACCTATAGCATAGGGACAGCCTTGTGCCTTAAGAGTGACATAGTAACAGTGAACTATACTGTGGGTACCCTCTGCGGTACATGCCACAGCCTCACTCAGCAACTGCCAACAACCCAAGTTTAGGACCAATGAAGATTCAGGAGACTCCCAGGGCTAACGGCATGCTGGGTCCTCTGACTGAGACAGATAGGAGGGTGGGGTGCTAGGCTGTGGGGAGAGCACTCCTTGGGATCGGGTGACAACTGTGCTTATACAGTCTGGGGGCTCACAGCTCTGGGGGGCACATCTGTCCCTCTCTGATGATGACCTGGCCCCTTCCAGCCACTGTCCCTCACCCAGAGCCCCTGCCTTTGCACACTGGAAGCTGTAGTCCCCTGGGGTGAGACCACGTGGCTTAGCTCTCACAGACAGAATTGCAATCAGCCCAGGCCCTGCTCTGTGGATGTTGGCCTCTTCCCCTGGATACAAGGTCTCTGGGATGGCTGTTATGAACTCCTGCATACTTGGTGGCTCAAAGACAACAGTATTTCCTGTCCCTACCTTGGAGGAGGGAAGTTTGAAATCACTGCTTCAACTGGGCCTAAGGAGCCAAGCCAGCCATCCCAATACCTGGTGGTTCCTGGTGTCCCTGCACTGTGGCCACAGGAATGTCCCCTCAATACGGTCATATCTTGGTCCACCTCCTGCTCACGAGATATCAGTCATGACATGTTGGGCCTGCCTGATGGCCCAAGATGGGTCCTGATTCAACCATGTTGGGGGAGGTGCTGCTACACAAGTGACATTCACAGACCAGCCAGACAGCAGCTGTGGCCCAGGGGTCCTCACTCTCAGGTGTAGCGCCCAGCTCATTGTGAGCCTGTTCACCTGGGCACTGGCCCTGACTCACTACGGAAGAATCCCTGTGGGACTCCTCTGGAGCACTGAGAAGCCAGCCTGTCACTGTTCCCTCATGGAACTGAACTGCCCAGGACTGCTAGGGATCCTGCTCTTGAAAGCACCCTCCCTTAACCCACAAGAGGAGGCCCTAATGCCACATGGCTTGTGGCTTTGCAAGGATATCTGCTCTTGGTTTGCTTGCTAAGGACAGAGTTGTGCTCTTTGACAGATCCAGGTGTTGTGTGTGGTGGTGAGAGGGGTGACGGATCTCAGCCATCAGCTGGCAGCTGCATGTGACGGCACTCAGGGACACTGCACTCCGCAGAAGAAAACACCAGGACAGGCCAAGAACCATCCTAAAATATGTGTATTTCTAACTTTTCATGAGAACACAGAACCCCTCCAGGAAGTACAACCCTGCTGGCCCTGAGGAGTAGGGGTGGGGCTCTGCACCCCTAGAAAGACTCAAAGCCAAACTTGGGAAAGATAAGAATCTACAGTGGAAAGACAACAACTTGAGGACAGTTTTCTTTGTTTTAGGAAAAGTCTCCCTGTTTTCACCATGAAACAACTCACTTATAAAGAGGAAGTGAATTCTGAGAAAAATATGAGAAATATTCTCTTAGCGGGAGAAAGCAGTTCTTCACGAGCGAGGCGGAGGCCCGGGTGCTGAGCTCTGTGTTCTGGGTGACGTGGGCCAGCAGGGACGCTTCCTCTTCGGGGGCCAGAGCTGAATGCCTGCTGCCAAAGAGGAGAAGGAAGAGGAGGAGGAGGATGTTGTTATGGGGGACAAGGCTACTCATCAGGCCAGGTCAAACCCCTGGGGCAGGGGTGACAGGTTGGCCCTCTGGGCAGTGGACAAGTGACCTCTGCACCTTCTGATTGCCTCAGGGAGTGTCCAGGGACAGGGCCTGGCAGGTGTCTTCATGGGAGGCCCAGGAGCTGCTGGGAGTGGATAGCAGCCACCAAGGCAGTGGGATACAAGGAGGACAGTGCAGGACATGGGCAGAGGTCATCAGAGCCTCAGTATGTCCCCCGTATTCCCAGGGACCAGGTAATTAAATAGCCTCATGGGGAGAGGACAAGGATCTGGCCCATGGCTTAATGGCCCCCCAAGGAAGTGGGTTTCAAACACAGTCTTTTGGACCCCTACAGTGCAGCCAGGCTCCCCCTGGATTGAGACCAGACATGCAGTGCCCACACCCTCTCCCAGGCAGCTAGGGGCGTCTGTGGCCACCTCAGGGATGACAGTAGTGTCTGAAGGCAGGGTCAACTCATGATGGACCTGCGCCCCAGTGAGGGCCAGGGTGCCCAAGCCTCTGCTGCCCCAGGGCTCCAAGCAGGCAGTGAAGTTGGGGCTCAGGGGCTGGGCCAGGCCTGAGAGGGACAACTGTGGCTGAGGACTGACAAAGGCAGTGTGCACAGGGACTCATGGTGACTGCAGGAGGAGTGGGCCTGGCTGCTCCATAGGCCGTGCTGAATGACAGCCCCACCTCCTCCTTTTCCACGCACCCACAGCCCACAGGTCCGTGAGGGGAGAGCATTGGGGGAGAGGGTGTCAGGTGTAAGGGAAGATGCCCTTGTGAAGACCTGCACCACCTATGTCTGGCAGCCCTGGGATGGCAGGGAGGGCCCTGCTGCCATGGCCAGGCAAGTCTCAGAACCCTGGGATTGGGCGGGAGGAGGGAAACAGTGTCCAGACTCAGAAAATGAAGCCCCTGGGGTATGTGTGGGTGTGAATGAGTATGAGTGGGTGTGTGCAGGGCTGTATGGAACCTGCTATCAATAGAAGATGGCCAGGGTCACTGTCCAGGACAGAGGTGAGCCCCTGGTGTAGGGCACTATGCCTTGGGGAGGCTGAGTAGACATGGGCAGAACCTGTCTGATGACTGGTGGTAGGAACAGTGTCCCCTCAGCCCCAGATACCTCCTCACAGCGGGAATGTTGCTCCACACACGCACGGCTCTGTGCAGGACCTGGCCTCGGACTTCTTGGAGTGTGGCAGGCTCCGTCTACCAGAAGGGGCTGTGCGTAAGCTGCCGGGCAGTCTCTGACCCTGATCTAGATCCCGACCCAAGTGGCACTGTTCATCTGTCACACTTTGTCCTGTTAGCCATCTCACAAGAGCGAAGCTGACTCACTGCTAGGTACCACCACACAGGTGGCTTTGATCCTGAGGCCAGTGACTCCCAGCTCCATGGCATGGGGTACTGTCTCCTACTCCGAGAGGAGTGCTCTCCCCACAGCAAGAGGCCCTGTCTCTAGAGTTGGTGCATGGCCCTAGGGAGGGGGGTTCACTGGCTGACAAGGGCTCCCCTGGGTAACCTTGGAGGGGAGGACAGGAGGAGACAGACCTTTCCCCATTGGGTTGGGACCTGAGGAAGGCAGAGGCTTGCAGGAGAAACTGAAGCAAGAGGCTGGACCCCCTCCCTGTGTCCTGACTGGTCCTGGGGCTGAGCTGGGAGTACAGAGCTGAGGCCGCAGAGGGCACTTGCTCTGCTGGGCTTTGGCCAGGAGGAGAGGCCCCAAGGTTTCCCTCTACATCACCTCTCACCCCACATGTGTGCTCGCCTGAGAGGGAAACTGCGTTTGCTGCCCTGTGCTGCCAGGCTGAGGACTGGGGAGTTGGGGGGACCCACAGCATGCCTCACAGAAGCAGGTTTCTGGTAGCGAATGGGGCTTAAAACAGCAACCCCAGCTGCCCTGACCAAAATGCAACAGTGGTTTTAGGGGCTGAGATTTCCCAAGGAGGAAGAACTGCAGACTCAGAAGAGAGCAAGACAGGCTCGAGGCCATGTTGCTCAGGTCTGTGAAGATGCTATTTAAGACAGAAGTGGAATGGATCACATTCTAGGAAAACAGGACCTAGGAAAACTGACCCTGAAAAAGACAAGCCTGTGATCACTTTCCACAGAAGATTCCAGAGCGCTGGGAGGATTGAGGATTTCCTATGATTTCATCCATTTCATATATTTTTATGAAGAATCAGGCTCACAGAAACCAAAAGCTGGTAACAGTCCCACAGCAGAGAATGCACACAGCCCTTCTGTGCCTGACAATGCAAACAATCTTAAGAGGAATCTGGCTCTTGGAGCTTAGTGAGGTGTTAAAAGAGTGACAGCCAGATGAATTCATGCAGACCTGTAATCCCTGCACTTTGGAAGGTGAAGCAGGAGGATCACAAAATCTGAGGCCAGTGACTGAGCCAGATTTTGTCTCAGAAAAAAAAAAAGTTAAATGATAGTAAAATACGATAAAACTGTCTGGGATGCCGCTCAGTGTGTGGGTTTTCTTCATGAGTGCAAGGATGGTTGCTACAAATCTATTTGCATATTGTATCTATTAACAGCTCTAAACAGGAAATTACCCAATTATCCTCCTAGACATGAACCTTAAACAAAACCCAACAGCTATTGTTGATGAAATATTTGAAGCCACAGGCATCAACCGGAACTTCCTCAACATACCAGACCACAAACTTGGGAAACGTGGAAGCACAGGGACCAAGAGCAGGAGAAGACACCTGCTACTGGGTGATGGTACACTTCCTTAGGGCCTGGCGCTTCCTCAAGGCAGGGACACCCAGGCAGAAGAGGACAACAGAGACGATGGTCTCTACAACAATTTGACCAAATACACAGAAAGCCTTCTGAAAACTCCTACACCCGATGAAGCAGTCCAATCAGGGAGCCCAAGCCACGTGAATGTAGGGGATTAATAGCTCCAGGTGTACAAATCTAAGCCAGTTAGATAACTGAACCAAAAAAAACACTCAGCAGGAAAAGCAGAGACACAAGCCCTGGGCCTGACTGGCAGAATCAGGACCAGCACTCGGGGTGCACCCACCGGGCTGGGACCAGACCCAGGACTGTTGGTGACATCCATGAGATCCTTGACACCCAAATGTGAGGCAAAGCCAGAAGAGGACAACAGGGCAGGGGGAGGAGGCAGGAGTGGGGCAGCAGAAAAATGGAGTGTCCACTTCGTCCCAGGATTCTAGCAGCCAGCAGGGAGCTGGAGTGGAGATGGGGTGCTCTCTAGGAGCAAGAGTGAGAGGAGCACTGGTCCCAGCCAGGGCATCAGAAGGAAAGTCCCCAGAGGTCCTTCTTCAGTGCTTTAAGTCCCTGCTGTATCTAGAGCCTCTGGGTGATCAGCCAATGCCCACAGCCACCCAACTGCAAGGCATGAGCGGACACCCCATGACCTCTTGCTTACTTGATTTGATTCTGAGACCCACCCAGTCAACATCCTGCCACTAACAGACCCCACCCTCTCTGCTCTGCAGCTGGCCAAGGCCCCCCATCCTTGGCATCCTCCTCTGGGACCCACTGGCGGTGGTGACCCTGGGCCATACCCTGGGGTACAGGAGTGTGTGACATGGGATGGTCTCCCAGGCAACTCAGACCAGCAGCACCAGCCTGGGACTTCATAAACCCTCCCAACATGAAGATGCCTGCCCCCACCCAGTGGCACCTCAAGGAAGCGGGCAGCGATGGCTTGGTCCTCTCTGGTCAGCAGCAGGTTGTCCACAAACATCCAGAAGAATGGCTTTGGGCTGCTGGGTGGGGGCCTCGCGTACTGCAGCAGCCGGTGGAACTGGAACAGGAACCATCCTGCAGGAGGCAGGTAACACACCGGGAGCTGTGTCAGGATGCATATGGGACACCTACTGCCCATGCTAGGGACACGAAACCCCAGGGAGACCAGGGGATGGGGCAGGCTAGGGCCTGGCAGGGCAGCCATGCCATCAGCCTTGCCTCTTGGACACCACACCAGAGCACTACCGCCCTCAAGCCACATGGGCACACAGGGTACCTGGTGGGGCAGGAATTGCTGGGTATCTATGCCAGGTGGCTAGGATTGTTTGAAATACACAGTGGGTAGAGCAGAGGTGGCAGGGTGGAGAGGAGACACCTTTGTGACCACAGTCCCTGACTCCATGCATGTCTTACCAGGAGGATGGTTACAGGCATGGCCCAGAGCAGGTGTCGAGCCATACACCAAGTCAAACGGGCCCCATCCCTCCACCTGTTGGGCATGGACAGTGAGCAGCATCCTCAGGTAGGGAGTATTGTCTCTGAAAGCCAGTGCGCCTTCTGCTCATGCTGTGTCAACAAATCCTGTAACCCCAGCACTGTGGTGGCTGAAGCAGGAGGATCATTATAACTTCGAGACCAACCTGAGCTACAAAGTTATTTCTGGAGCAGCCTGAACTGCATAGTGAGACCCTTTCCCAAAAAGACCAAAATAGACAAAATCAATCAATCAATCAATCAATCAATCAATCATGGTCACTGTCCAGGGGCAGGTGACAGTGCACAGAGGACAGCCACACCCAGGAAGCCTAAGGGGGAGGGGCAGAGCAGAGAACACCAGGCTCTCAGGGCAGGCCCAGAACAGTGCGCATCAAAGAGTTGGGAGGATACCTCTGAACTAGTCCTGGGAACTCTGCACGAGGCCCCCACTGGCCCAAAGGCTCTCCTGTGTCATCAGTTTTCTGGGAGCCAGTGGCCAGCATGCAGGGGTGGGCGTCGCAGGGGATGCTCTCTGCCTACCACCAACACCCCCATGTACCCGACCCTACTGGATCCCCCAGAGGCCACTAGCACTCATGAATCCCCCCAGACATCCCAGGCCCCAGTCAGGCACTGTCCCAGGGAGCGGCAGCCAGAGAGGTGGGGTCCCAATGAGCAGAGGAGGGTGAAGATGCCTGTTAACACTGCAGCTGTTTAGGACCAGATTCAGCATCTTCCTCTCAAGGGTGCTGTGGGCTTAGTCCCCCAGGGGGCAGTGCCCACTAGAGGTGGCAGAAACCGGTCCCTAGATTTTAGGGCCAAGCTCTGGCCCAGGACTGGACCACAGGAACCTGTGGGCCATGCTCACTGAGGGCCTATGCTGACAGCTGATCCCTGTGACCTAGGACCTCACACTGGTCTGGCCGGGACCAGGAGGTTTGTATCCAGCCACTGTTCACTCCCCACTTTCCCGTGTTCCCCAGGCTGAGCCTGGGCTGCTCACGTCTCTCCGCACGACATCTGTGACGTCCTCCAGGTGTCTCAGCCTCCCTGCCTGTGACCCGGCTTCCAGAAAACCCAAGTTTGTCAACTCTAGAGGGAGACAGCAGGAAGGCACAGCTGCTGTGGACTTGTACCCCGTGGGCCAGCAAAGGGCCATCTGGGAGCCAGCGAGCAAGCTGTGTGTCCTTAGAGGCAGGCAGAGTACTGAGGGCAGACCTTGCTGCCTGAGATAAAGTGAGCATAGTGAGATAAGTCAGACATGGTGTGCAGCCTGTCATGCCAGCAAAGGAGGCTGAGCAAAGAACCGTGAGCTCGAACCTGGCCTGGGAAACACGGTCGACTTGTGAAACCCTGTCTCAAAAAAAAAAAAAAAGAAAGAAAGAAAAGAAAAAAGGTACTCAATCCCCAGTACTGCCAAAAAAACCCCCTGAAGAAACAATACAAAAACAAAGCCACCAGCAAAGGTCCCCAAGAATTGCAAGTCCAGCAGGTTGTGGTGTGGTGTGACCAGGCATCTCAGGGCAGCAGTATGGTCACTGCTGGCCTCATGAGCCAGGTGGGTGATCCAGGGCAGGCTAGGCTCCTGCAGCCCTGTGTGGGCAGCAAGCTCATGAGCTGGCCAAGACTTGCTGTGTCTCAGTTGCCTATTCCTGATGTGGGGTGATACAAACACGGTCACTGTGCAGGTGCTGTGTGACACATGGCAAACAGAGTGGGACCCACTCTGTGGGACACAGAGGAGGGTGCGAGTTGGCTAGGGGCTCTGGTGTCTTTCCATCATTTCCAGGGGTTTGGGTGTGGTTTCCCAGGGCACTGCAGCCAGGCAAGACCGGAGAAACCACAAGTCTATGGTTTCCCAGACCACTGCAGCCACTGCGGGTCCTGGAGGGGCTGGGGGCCGAGCCGGGCTGCTCTCACTGTGGACTCCATGCCTGCGTTGTTGTTGTCCTCCCCCCCCCGCCCAGGAAGGATGCCTGCCCCATGCCCTCCACGGCTAGCTGCCTCTACCTCCCTCCTGTCCCTCTTCTTTCCCCTCCCCATGCTTGGGGGCTCCTATCTGAGCTCCAGTTTGCAGCCCCCTAGAGGCCTCTCTTTCCCTTTCCTCATCAGCTGGGGGATCAAGTGAATCAACTTCTTGCTGCCATGTTCCGTGCAAGGATCAGTCTCAGTTTAGGAGGTCACCACCTGAGATGGTTGGGGATGTGGTGGGCTCCTTTTCACTCCTCAATTCCCGATGCAGATGGTGGAGAGGCTGTGACACCCACCCTCTGCCCACTTCTTGTAGGAGGCTGCAGGTTGTCACTGCATTTACCTTGCTTAATGTCCCCAAACAGGGACAGCACCCGCAGTGGCTCTCTCTTCCACACAGGGACTGTTTTGTATATCTCCAGGGGACTTTCCTATGAAGAAAAAGAAGAGGAACGACCCAGGCATGGTGGTGCATGCCTGTCATCCCAGCACTCAGGAGGCAAAAGCGGAAGGATTGCTGTGAGTTCAAGGCCAGAGTGGGCTACACAGCAAGTCCCCATCTCAAGATAAGACAAAACAAAACAACCACTATTTCATGTGAAGTCCCCAGGCAGTGCACAACCCGGGGGTCTCCATCTGGTCACGAGGGTGGAGTGCAACCCTCACAGAGGGCTCCAGAAGACAGGGTGCTTCTGCTTCCTGAAAAGTGCCATGAGGACACCTGCACATAGCTGTCACGTGGGTCACATCTGCACCCAGACAATCCAGGAGGCAGGTGATGACTGTGTACCATCCAAGTGGACACAGCACTGGGGTGGCCAGGCCTGTGGAACCTGCACCTTGCTGGGCAGTGCTAAGACCCTCAGCAAGGAGAGCCTCATCAGGCACAGTGGCATGCACCTGCAATTACAGCATGTGGAAGGCTGAGGCAGGAGGACTGCTGTGAGCTCAGGCTATCCTGGGCTACACAGCAAGACTCTGATCACTATGCTAAATGGATATGGGGACTAGGCCATCCACGTAGAAGGCAGAAAGAGCCTCAGTCTGTCAAGTGTTGGGGAGGTCAGCACCCACAGTCACCCTCCCTGCATCCTCACCGCCTCAAGGTCATGGAAGGCCTTCAGCTGGCCTCGCCACTTTCGCCGCCGCCTCAGAAGCCCGCTGCCTGGGCAGGGCAGGCACAGGAAGCACACCCAGCTGTCCATGCTGTGTACCTTGTCCGAGGTCCCCGGGCCCACCAGCACATCCAGGCACTCGAAGCAGTAGCACCTAGGGTCAGCAGAGACTAAGTCACATGTACTGACCCCCCAATGCCAGCACCCTGGAGGCTGAGGCAGGAAGATGGCAGATTCCAGCCCCACCTGGGCAATTTAACAACTCTCAAAATTTAAACCTAAGTTTTTAAGGGCTAGAGTGGTTCAGCGCAAAGGCCTCGGGATCAACCCCCAGGGCCAGATGTTGGCGAAACGGTGCAGATGTGGTTCCCTGGAAGCCGCATTCTGGGCGCTGGGCTCTGGGAAAACCAAGGAGAGTGTTGTGGGGACAGAGCCTGGGAACCGGAAGGCAGATGGGGCGGCCTCACCGTGTGCACTCGGAGAGCTCGCAGATGAGCAGCACGTCCCCTGAGGCGCAGATGGAGCAGCAGGACTGGTACCCGTCCTCGTCATACAGGAACAGGGCCTCCAGGAACTTGTCCTGGGAAGGCAGAGGTGGGTTTCTGTCTTCTGCCCCTGGGCTGGAGGAGCCCTGCCTGGCTCCCAGCTTACCTTGCATGGGGCACACATCCCTCCCTCGAACAGGGGGTGCTGCGTGTGCACCTGGAGACTTCCACAGCAGAGGCAGACAGCTAAAGGACAAGGGGCAAAGCTGGGGCACAGGGTCGATTGAGGGCCTGAGGGGCAACTCAGATGTCTGCACGGTGTAGAGGGAAAGAAGCCCACAGAGTGGAGGACTCAAGAGTTACAAGGGTGAGGCTCAAGGCTGGGCACGGTGTGCACACCTGTGATCCCAGCACGCAGGAGGCTGAGACGGCAGGATTGCAGAGTGCTCGAGGATAACTTGGGCTACATAGTGAGTTCAGAGCCCACTTGAGCTACAGAGGGCCCTGTCTCAAAACACCAAGCCAAATAAGCAAAAAGATTGCAGGCCAGGGCCAGCTTACCTTCTATGTCCCGCCGGTGCACTGTGACTTCATAAGCCATGAGCTCTGGAGAAGGAGACAGGCAGCTCTTTCTCCCCGCTTCTACTTTGAACAAGGTGCCCCATGCGCATTTGGGAGTACCAGTTTGTCTTTTGTCTTTGTGTGCTGGGGATTCAATCCAGGCCTTCCCATGGAGCTACATCCCAGCCCTTTTAAGAATGTTTAATTTTTGAGACAAATCGTTAAATTGTTAAGCTGTCCAGGCTGGGCTCAAGCTTGTGATCCTTCTGCCTCAACTTCAGAGTACCACGAACTACTGTGCCTGGCACATGTGCCACCCTGAATCACCTGATCTCGCCTGATCTCAGAATCTAAGCTGTTGAGATTGGATTGGTGGCAGATAGGGCACAAGTTCATCTTTCTGTCTGCAGCCTGGATGCCATGCGACCTGTCCTGGCATGGGCCTGAGCCTGGTCGCTGGGGACGACCCCTTACCTCTGCCCTGCCTGCGTGCAGGGGGATGCAGGTGTTCATTGGAGCCCATCAGGATCATGTCTACACCATGCTCAGCCTCCAGGGCCAGCGCTGGGATGTGGGAAGAGCAAACAGGCAGGCTTGGCCTGGGTTTGGACCCCCAGACCCTATCTAGCCGTGCCTCCCTGTGAGTGGGGACACCTACCCTGTCCCCTGCCCCCCCATCCACCTCGGCCTCAGAACAGGCCAGTGGGGAGGACAGGACCCTGGGGCCTCACAGGGCACTGCCATTCACACTCACCTGGAGGGCAGGCAAGGCCAGGGTTTCGGCTGTCTAGGGCCATGGAGCCAGGGGACTGTGGCTTCCAGAGCCACCTGGGTGGCAATGGGGAGCACTGAAGAGCACGTGGGGGGTACTGAGGACCACGTGGGGTGTGGGCGGGACCAGGAGTGAGGGGCCAGAAACCCCATAAGCTGTAGCTGGGGGAGGGGCTCCAGTGGGCGGGACTCACAGGGGGCGGAGTTGTGATTGGAATGGTCTGGAAAAGGGGAGGTGGAGGCAGGGGAGCTCTGAGAGTGGGTGGACACCCAGGGCGGGGCCTAGGGCCTCTTTAGGGGGAGCCATAGAACTGGATGGGAGGGTGTGAGGGGCAGAGGGGGGACTGCTCAGGGCACTTTGGAGGTGGGGAGGGTTAGGGTGGGGAAAGAACATTCCAGCACTCGGGAGGCTGAGGCAGGAGAATTGTGAGTTTGAGGCCAGCCTGGGCTACATAGTGAATTCAAAGAGAGTGATTCCTGTCTCAAAAAAACAAAGCTGGGGCCGGGGTGATGGCTCAGTGGAATAAGCGCTTCCCTGGCAAGCGCAAGGGCCTGAGTTCAATCCCTGGTTCCGCCAAAAACAAAACAAAACAAAACAAGGGCCGAGGACTTAGCTCAGTAGAATAAGCACTTGCCTGGCAAGCTCAAGGGCCTGAGTTCAATCCCCAGTTCTGGAAAAAAAAAAAAAAAAAAAAAAAAGGGGGTATGGGCATGGGGGAGTCGGGTGGGGTGGGGGAGGGCTTGGAGTGAGAACATGTGGGCGTGGGCTTTGGACACAGTACTTATGGGAG
>NW_004524621.1:5694678-5705169 GCF_000260255.1 Octodon degus | reverse complement strand
AACATCTTAGGCATAATATGGAACAGGTATTTTTCATCAAGTATTGATATGTTGAACTTTAAGTCCCTACAGAATATAATAAAAAACATTTATAAATTAGAATATATTTTAAAAATAGGCATAAAGAATTATATACTTCTTATGTTTACACATAAGTCCAAAGCTCTCACCATATACAACCTTGAAGCAGGACAGTCCCACAATATTCTTTTTCCTGTCTCTTGCTTTCATTCACTACCCCCCTTCTTTTTGAACAACCATCTACCCAAGAGACATCATAGCAGCAACTGGCATGTCACCTCCTCCTTCTTCTTGAGACAAGTTCTTTCTGTGTAGTTCATCCTGGCCTTGAACTGTATGTAACAGAGGAAGTGCTTCCTCATTTAATTTGACTGGAATTATATTTCTAAATTATTTCTATTTTTACCCTAATTTGAACATCAGGACTAATTCTTTAATAGCCCAGTAATATTAACTTCAATGTGCAGATAGAGCGACAGCTGGATCTGTGGTGGTAAATCTTTAGAGATGGATGCCTAAACTACAACCTGAAACCCACTTATTTATCACAGAGTACCAACACTGCATTTAAACCTGAATGTGGAGGTTTTAATTTAGAAAAAACAACGCATGCATTACCATTTTTTTGTCTTAAAAGAAAAACAAATGCCAGGGGTGCCATAGGTTCACCACCACGCAGCTAAGCAGTCTCAATGCGCTTGTGAGGCACGGCAGCGCACACCTGTGGTTCTAGCACAGCTGCATAGCCTGGGCTGCACAGCCAGGGCCCTGTTTTTGTTTTTGTTTTGTTTTGTTTTTAAAGAACAAAAGGGGGGGAACTACCCGCTCGCCCCCCCATCCCTCTCTTGGGACAGGAGCTTTCTTTCTCTCAATAAATATATTCTGCTCATAAAAAATAAAAAAAAAAAAATAAAAAAAACTACCAGGCAAAGCACACTTCTCTCTTTGCTCACCCTGTGAGCAGGCAATACCTCCTCCAGGCATCAGGTGTGACAGTTTCATCTGCAGCATGCAATCATATCTGTGAAGCAACAAAAAATACTTAGAGGGTGTTGTGTCAGCCCTCGACTCTTATGCGTGTGAACTTTAAATCTCTAGAAAGAGAAACACTTTCACCAAGAATCTGAGTGCTTTTCTATGTATAGGAGCAAGCTGTCCACATGACCTAACCAAGGCTATGACTTTCAAGCATCTTCTAGGCCCCTGGTGGTCTAGAGCCTCCCTCATCTTTATCAGCTCAAGGGACAGATATACACCTCTGTAGTACTTAGAGAAATCTTTAACCATTTCTCTTCCTAAGTGGCTTTAAAGTCAGCCTTTCATGGCAATTTTCTCTCTCATTGCTTTTGTTCTTGTCAACTGTCATGAACTGTTGCCCCTCTGCCATGTGCCACCCTGCCTTGGAGCCAGTCACTTCTAAGCTGAAACCTCTACAAGCTGCAAGATAAATAAGCCTTCTCTCCTTTAAATTTTGCTGTTGGGTATTTGTCTCAGCAATGAGAAAAGTAACTATAATAGAATTTAGTACTGGGAGTGGGGTAATGACTGTGATCTTACCTGATTGTGTGGCTCAAGAGCCTTTGAAAATGGCTCATGGGAAGAGCTTGGAATGACTTGGAGATCCAGGCTAAAGAAGTAGAGCTGGAATACCTTGGGCTGTTCTGTATGGGAGATTCTGGTCCGAGCTCTGAAGATCAGAAGGTTGAAGTCCTGCTGGTAAAGATGAGGCTCTGGAGGTTTCTGCTGGGAAAAAAGACTACACTGGCTTTTGGAGTCGAGATGATGCACATTACAGCTTGGCAGAGTTTATCTGTATTTTGCTTATGTCCAGAGACTTTGCCTGAGACTGAGATTAAGGGTATTGAACTAATTAATCTGGCAGAAGAAATCTCAAGGCACTCAAATATTGAGGTGATGGGATGGCTGCTGTTGGGTCTTTTAGTCAGATTTATGTTGAGAATCAAAAGCAAAGAGCCCAGCAAAATGATTTAAAGTATTGTGAGTTTGTCCAGAAAAGAAGCTCCAGTAAAGCTGTAGATTGCAAAGAGAGAGCAAAGCTCTTGATTGCTGAGAAGGAACAGAAAAAATGGCCTGAAGGTGTCACAAGAAGCAACAGTACTCCAGTCTTTTCAGCCCCAAAATTACAAAAGTGAAAGACTTTGCTTGGAACAAGAAGCCACAAGCACCATGTTTCAGAATGGCTGAAGCTTAGAGTGAGGAGGACCATCTGGATGACTCTTCTTGAAAGAAAAGCAGTTGTCTCCATTCTGGCTCAACCTGGCCCTATTTCTATGCATTGATATGTACAGAGTTGGCTAGGACTTTTCCTTATCCCTTCCTTTGGCTTTAAGCAATGCAAATTGTTCCAGCCAAGAAGCTGGTGTGAAGTGTTTGTAGCAAGGGGAGAAGACAGTGTTCCCACACCCTGCAGCTCCCAAAGACATGTGTGAGCCTGGGTGGGGTGGAGAGCTGTGCTCCACACTGTTGGCTAGGATGAGCCTCAAGATATCTCTTTGGGCTAGAGAGAGAGCTCACTGGTCTAAGTGCCTGCCTGGCAAGCACAAGGACCAAAGTTTGTTTCCTGATACCACATACCATGCTGGCCCTGTGCCAGCACACACCTGTAATCCCAGTGCTGGGAGGATGAGACAGGAGGATTGCTATGAGTCCAAGCCATGTAGAGAAATCCTATACCAAATAAATCTCTGTACATATCAATGCAGAGCTGAAGCACCAATCCCAAAACATCACATGCTACCTCAATTGTGTTATGCAGATTACTCTTCCTGCATTTTCTTTGCATAGTGCAGAGGTGATTTTGTGACTCCTAGCCCAGCTCACAGACTTTCATACTTCCAGCATTCTCACAGTAGCCCATTGTCTTAGTTACTTTTTCCTCATTGCTGGGACAAAATACCCAACGCCTAAAATTAAGGAAGGAAAGGTTTAATTAGCTTACAGTTGGGGGAAGTTTCAGTTCATACTCAGCTGGCTCCAAGGCAGAGTGGCACATAGGAGAGGGCAGTGGTTCATGGCTGCAGAAAACAGCAAAGAGCAAAGGGAGGGGAAACTAGCTAGCCTCTTTCCCCTCCTTACATTTTACACAGATTATCTACCTCAAGGTGGATGCAGCAGTTGCACCCATAATCCCAGCACTGGATCAAGAATGAATAACAAAAATAAATAAATAAATAAATAAATAAATAAATAAATAAATAAAATAAAAAATAAAAAAGAATGAGTAACAAGACGTCACCCCATGATTGCATGAGGCTTTGGGGGGACAACTAGACACAAACCATAACACATAGCTTCAAGCCACTCCTTTCTTCGTGAATTAATAAAATTTGAGTTCAGTCTTAGGTCAAGACCTTTGTTTCAGTTAATCATCTTACTACTTGGACTTAGAACCCTTTGGCTCCCCACAACTACAGATATGCCTTAGGTCTTTATTGTCACCATAGGTTGCATTGGAAGTTTTAGACTGGAATTATCTTGATAGAATTCCAATAAGTTTTCCATGGGATCACAGATATAAACTTCCTGGACTGTAATTAGGACTGGGAAGGGCTCTCTATTCTGCAGAATTTGTTTCTAGGAATTGGATTCAGAGTGTTTGGCAATCCAGATACTTGGTCCCTACAGCCAAGAGAGAGGAAAGCCTGGCTACTGAGCCAGTTGGCAGCAGAATTTGGCATCACTTATGTGGCAACAGTTTTAGGTATGTGCAGAATACAATAATTATGGGGTCAAGAAGACTTCCACCCAGATTTCAGAAGATGGTCTAGGAGGCCAGACAGTGTGACTCTGAGAGGACAGTGTGTGAAGCTCTGAGTGTAAAGCCAAAGGTGCAGTGGAGACCCCAGAAGTCTAGAGAAGCCAGGCACATACATCATCTGAGGAAAATTGCCAGGAAGCAGTAAAGTAGACCTAAGAGAGAAGCCATGGGAGTTCCAACCACTGGAAGCGCTACAAGGGCAGATCCACCAAGCCCTCTGGAGTTCACATCTTGCAACAGATTGCCTCAGGTGCTGCATGTGGAGCTACAGGACTTAATGTTTGCCCTGCTGGTATTTTATTTGTTTGTTTTTATCTTTTTTTTGAGACAAGATCTCTCTACACAGTTCAGGCTGGCCTTGAGCTCATTTTGTAGCCCAGGCTGGTCTCAAACTCTCAATGATCTTCCTGTTTCAGCCTGGGAGTGCTGGGATTATAGATGTGAGCCAGTATGTGGCTTCCCTGCTGGATTTTTAGACTTGTTTTGGTCCTATTCCTTTGTATCCTCATTTGTAACTTTCAATCAAAATATCTGTCTTGTGTCATTGAATATTGGAAGTGTGTAACCTTTTCATTTGCCCAGGGGCTCACAGCTAAGAGTTCATCTTTTTTTAAATTATGTATTTGGTACAGGGTCTTACTACACAGTTCAGACTCATAGTGATCTTCCTGTTTCAGCCTCCCCCATGCTGGGATTACAGGTGTGTGCCACCATGCCTGGTTTTAAGAGTTCATCTTAAATCTCAGAGGAAACTTTTTACTTGGATTTTTTAGCACTGCCAAAACTGTTCAGACTTTGGCAACTCTTGGAGATAGAATAAATGCCTTTTGCATAGAGGGATATGCATGAGTCTTGGGGGCCCAGGGTGCAATGTTATGGCGGTGTCTAGATGTCCCCCCAAAAGGCAGATCACAGTGTTTTCAGAAGTGGCTGAATCTAGAGTATGTGATTGACTCATTAAGAGTGGATACTTGCTGGATCAATCCACTGCCCTAATCCCAGTAGACTGGATATAATATAAATGGCAGAAAGAGGGTTGCTTCACTTTTCTTCTGTTGCTTTTGCTATTTTCCACTTCCATGATATCTTGCCCCTCTACCATGTGCTACCCTGCCTTGGAGTCAGCTGATATGGACTAGAACTTCTATAAACTGTGAGCTGATATAAACTTTTCCCCTTTTAACTTTGAGTGTCAGATATTTTGTCTCAGCAAGGAGAAAAGAAACTAAGACACAAGTGATGTCTTGCAATATGAGAAGTACACAATTCTGAATGTCGTGCTCGCTTCGGCAGCACATATACTAAAATTGGAATGATACAGAGAAGATTAGCATGGCCCCTGCGCAAGGATGACACGCAAATTCGTGAAGCGTTCCATATTTTTCAAGCTCATGTAACTTGCTCAATAGGAGCATTTAAAATTTGTAATGCCATTTTGAGTTTTTTCCAGCTGGAAGATGACATTATCGCTAAAGAGATGTACTTTACAAAATTAACAAGATTTATAAATAATATGACTTCGAATGATTGGCTCTATATTAACTTTTCAGTGCTGGGATTTATAGGAAAATTGTTCAAATCTGAAGACTTGGCTGGCTTTGTACATTTTTTTTTAATGTTCCACAAAGAAAGACCTATTGACTTACTCTTAGATGAATTTTTTCACATAAAGATATGTGATGTAGGAGAAAAATTAGAAAAATGCAAGGAACGAAAGAGGGAAATTCAGGTGGAATATAAACCTTCTCTTTTCCAACACGTGGGCATACATTCGTCATTACCCGGACGAGAACAATACTTAAAGGATTATTTTTATTAGGAGTTTCATAATTGAAGAGCTTCTTCAAAAATTATTTCACTCATTCCCTGGAAAAATAAAAAATATGACTGTTTCTCAACTTTCTTAAGCATAAATAAGAAATTACATTATATTTTTTAAAAGTCAAATGAAAATTTGAAGATAAGAATAATAAAAAGAAACTTGTTAGTCCCTGGAACCTCAGATCATCTTGATTTTTCATGGCATCTTTTGGAAATTATAATGGTGAAAATATACAATTATCTAGTAGAGGAAAAAACAATGAACAAGTTAGTAGTAGACTAGGAAATATTAAATTACCTTTTATGACAAAAACAATAACTTTTTTTTTATCTTTGTACCTTGTTACAATTAAATTTAGAATTAATAAAGGCAGGATGTTTTAAAAAAAAAACAATTCTGAATGTCACATGATCAAAATTGAGACAGTGGCTCTTTTGCTCTCTACCTCCCTTTGCTGCAGGATTGGGGAAGATCATCTCCAAGGAGCCAGAAGTTACGGAGATCTTGTTATAGAGGATAAGAAAAAGTGGAGGAATCACTCACTTCAAATGAAACTAGAAAGAAGTGTAAAATATGAATACAGTACAAAATTTGGTAGAAAAGTACCATCTGAATAAAGCTGTAGCAGTGTGAGTGAGCAATCTGTTTTTTTTTTTTTTTTTTTCCCATGTATTTAGTACAGAAACTACAGGGCCTCACTGCACAGCTTGGACTTGTAGTGATCCTCCTGTTTTCAGTCTGGGATTACAGGCACAAGCACTGGGATTACAGGCACAAGCCACCATGCCCAATCTCTATCACCCTCTCAGGGCACCCCTGGGGTAGGGCTGGCATAACAGCCAGGGATTGAATGCCAGTCCCTGTGTCTACCTAAGCAGGTGCTTTAATCTGCTGAGCTATCTGGTTGGCCTAATGAATCTGTTTAGTAACAATGCAATGTCACATTTCCACAAAATCCTCAAGAGGAGGCAAAAGCAAATATTGAATAGATTCCTTGTCAAAATTGCATGCAAAGAAAAAGATTCCATTGAACCAAGAGACGGCAGTGATTCTTTTAGTCTTACACATCTGCTCTCCTCTCGTTTCCTTCACACCAGCCATGGAGGTTTTAAAAAGTTAAATTTTTTATTGTATTTTTTTATCATAGTATAGCATTGTAATCATGGGGAGGCTGACCCAGGGTCTTGTTATGTACCCCAGGCTGGCTTTGAACTTGCAGTGACCCCCCTACTTCAGCCTCATGAGTGCCGTGATTACAACCATGCACCATCATACCTGGCTTTGTAATCATTTTTATGTGAATATTTTTGGGTGGCTGAACAAATCACCCAAGTCTCCATTATTTCTTATAGGGAAATTTGCTTTGGTATGTAAGTGTTTTGGATTATAAGCATGTTTTGGGAACAAATTAAGCTTCCAAACCAAAGTTATATATATAAAACATAACAACACATCCTTATTTTTTTTTTTTTACTTTCTCTCCCTAATTTTTTTAAAAAAATATATTTAGTACAGGGTCCACAAGGTCTCACTACACAGATTAGACTCATAGTGATCTTCCTATGTTCAGCCTCTCAAGCATTGGGATTACAGGTGCATGCCACCAAGCCCAATCTCAGTCGCTGGCTCAGTGCGCCCTGGGGGTGAGGCCAGCACAGCTTGCAGGGATTGAATCCTGGTCCCTGTGTTTGCCTCAGCAGGCTAGAAGTCTCCTTGAAAGTCCAAGTTTCTGAATGTGGTAGCACGTGCTGTAATCCCAGCACACTAAGGAGGTTGAGGTAGGAGGATTAATGCGAGTTCAAGGCCAGCTTGGCAAGTTCAAAGGCACAACGAACTGCACAGCAAGACCATGTCTCAAAACAAAACAAGAATTGTTGATTATGACTTCCTTGTCTCTTTTCTAACTTTTATTTTTTCTATACCCCTTAGTCTAACAAACTCCACTTTAAAGTTACTCCCAAAAGATTTTTGTTTTCTGTGATTATTTTGTCATAAACAAATGGGTGTTTTATAGGTCTCTCTCTCTCTCTCTCTCTCTCTCTCTCTCTCTCTCTCTCTCTCTCTCTCTCTGACACAGGGTCTCACTGGGTAGCCCAGCATGGCCTCAAACTGGCAGCAACCCTTTGGCCTCAGCCTCCCAAGCACTGGGATTACAAGTGTGCACCACTATACCTGGCCCTAAGACGTGATTTTCTAACTCTACTTTATCATACTTCAGCAACTTCTTTATGTCTAGAATGTCCAGATGCAGCAAAAGCTTTCCTTTAAAAGGGGGCATCATTGAGGGACATTTTGTGCAGCATACGCCAGCCTTCCACCCGAGGTAGTGAGCTTTCCCCACCATGTGGACCGATTAGCCTGTCCCTGT
Organism: Octodon degus; assembly: GCF_000260255.1. Lineage (NCBI taxonomy): Eukaryota > Metazoa > Chordata > Mammalia > Rodentia > Octodontidae > Octodon > Octodon degus. The sequence goes on along the minus strand of NW_004524621.1, from coordinate 5,697,180 downwards.
CCCTGTCCCTGTCCCTGTCCCGTAGGCCAGGTGCTGTCTGCCAGCCCTGACCAAGCAGTGCACATCTTTTGCTCTCCATGTCTGGGCACAACAAGAGAGAGTGGGCACCGGCTCCTGCTGCTGCACTCCTGGCCCGGTGAGCTGCCCTAGCACAGTGAGGCCCAAGCTTCTTGGAGGATCCAGCCTCAGCCCCTCGAGCACTGCCTGCAAGCTCCAGGTCGCCAGCTGGCTCTGACTGAGGCAGAACCCACGCCCGCCCCACCCCCCAGGGCCCAGGTGGTGGAAAGTCCAGAACTCTACAGGGCCTCTGTTGGCCTCTGACAAGAGTTTGAGGGATGCCTGCCCACAACGGTCAGGCCCTACCTGTGACACAGGTGCACCTGAGAAGATCTGGGGCTTTCAGAAAGCAGGGTGCAGCCAATGGCCTTGCTTGGCAGTTTTAAATTCCCCTTTACTGGTTACTTCTGTCTAAGAGTCCCCATCTGGGGAAAGAAAGTCCCTGGGCTGCAGGGCATGACATTAGGATGTACTGAGGAAGGACCAAGGGACACGGGAGGGGAACTGATCATAGCCAAGTCAGGGTGTGAGATTTTCTTTCTTTCTTTCTTTCTTTCTTTCTTTCTTTCTTTCTTTCTTTCTTTCTTTCTTTCTTTCTTTCTTCTTTTTCTTTCTAAAATGTATTTAGTACAGGGTCTACAGGGTCTCATTACACAGATCAGACTCGGAGTGATCCTCCTGTGTTCACCCTCCCAAGCCCTGAGATTACTGGTGCGTGCCACCACACCCAGTCTTAGGTTGTGAGATTTTCACAGGCACCTTATTTAAAAAAACGAATGCCATGTAAATGCTTCTAATTATGAGTATAGAGGAAGAAAAGGTGATCACTGCTGGGATGGAAATTATAGAATTTCCAAAATAATAAGAATTTTAAAAAAGAGGAATCCAACATAACTCACCAAACCAGCAAATGAGAGAAGGGATATGAAACTATAAGTTTAAAATATGTAGCAAACAAAGCAAAATGAAAAACTATTATGGCATGAAGAAAACTAGTTATTCCATTAAAAGACCCAGCTAGTCAGGCGTGATGGGACATGTCTGTAAACTCAGCTTCTTGGGCTGCTGGGGCAGGAAGATCACAGGCTTGAGGCCAGCCTGAGAAACTCCATGAGACCCTGCCTCAAAATAAAAAAAAAATAAAATATTCTAGGGATGTAGCTCAGTGCGAGAGCCCTGGGCTCCATCTCCAATACTGCTCGCCCAGGAGACATTAGGTCCTAATAAAACCTTGATTTAGAAGGAAGGTATAACACAAACGTGACCAACAACATATCAGATAAATGATTCAGAATGTGAAACTAGCTAGGGAAGGGCCTTAAAAAGAATGAAGATGGGTTGCGTATATGAAGCATCTCCTGACAAGGAACAGAATCATTACAGACTGCAAACATGGACCAATAAACTCTAACATTAAAAGAACCAGCAGTATGCTGTTGTTACAGGATGGGGAACTAAACCCCAGCAAGCCGCAGCTCCTGCTCAGCCCAGGCACACATCGGGTCCCTGGCATGGGAGTGCCATACTTGTGACTTCTGGGGCCCAGGGGCCCGACGGCCTTTAGTGAACAGAAGACCCCAAAACAGGCAGGATCATGTCTGTGGGCAGTGGCTTCTGCTTCTGTATGGTTTCTGCAGTAGACACAGTGGAGGAGGCGGGGGGTGGGAGGTAACCGTCTTCGGCCTCCCAAGTGGTAGAGCACAGGGGTGGGCTACCACGTCTGGCTTTGACCACTTCCCAATCATCACACACTCTGGCTCTGAGATGACACTAGGTCTCCCACAGCTCCCCAAATCCCCAGGGTCTGCTCCCCAGGCTGACCATATACTCCCTCCTATCTGGTTCCCAGACATTCACTGAGTTCTGGGAGGACTCTTGGGGGATCTGGGTGCTGGGGGCAGGAGCAGAACTCCATCAGACATCCTGTGTTTTGCCTGATGCCCCCACCCCCAGCATGAGACCCTGGGACTGCCCTCCCAGAACTGGCCATCTGTCTAGTGTGCTGACAACCCCTTGCTGTGTCCTGCTGTACTAGCCAGGCTCGCCAGGCTCCTGGTACTATATCCACTCTGTGGCCTCTGTCCACCACGATGGGTCTGCTCCCTAGCATGGCCTTGACCTGACACCTCCCAGGCCAGATTCTGCAGAACTAGGTCAGGCTGGTGTCATTGCACAGGCAGGCGCTGAACCTGCCACATGGTGCCGAGGACACCACACCAGCACCCACCTGAGAACTTCTGCTCCTCTGCTCCAGCTGCCCTCCAGGAGGGTGTGCCCAGTGTCCACAGCACAGCTTCATTCCTCCAAGTGCCACTGTCCCTCAACCTCTGTCCCTGCCTCTGCCAGGCTCCTCAGGGTGGTTCCCTCCACACTGAGGGACAAGAACAAGAGTGCCTGAGAGTGGCATTCTCATGGCTTCATTTTCTTTTCTTTTTTTTTTTTTTT
>NW_004524621.1:5693998-5694578 GCF_000260255.1 Octodon degus | reverse complement strand
AAAGGGGGTATGGGCATGGGGGAGTCGGGTGGGGTGGGGGAGGGCTTGGAGTGAGAACATGTGGGCGTGGGCTTTGGACACAGTACTTATGGGAGATACCCTGAAGCTGAGCTCCCCACTTAGGCAGCATGAGGTGAATGCAAAGTCAGGAAAGGCAGGTCAGCCACTGTTATGACCAGGAAGGCCTGGGAAGGGACCCCCTTAATGCAGCTCTGAACCCTAGGTCAGAAAGGGGCGCTAGGGAAACTGAGGCACTGGCCTAAAACCCAGTGACTATAATAACGGGAGTGAAAGAAACACAAAAATTTGGCTTCCATATAGAGATGTGGTTGCAGTGCCACCCACAAAAATGACGGAATCTCCTCATCTCATGGGTGATATGAGAACCCACGGGATCCTCTGGGTGCCAGACGCGAGAGCCTAGCCACACTGCGGAAGCTGGGGTCTGGAGTGGGTGTTTTCTGGTGTTGACTTGGTTTCGCCAATTATTGGAAAAGTTATAATTTTTAAAAAATCCTTTTCTTCTTCTTCTTCTTCTTCTTCTTCTTCTTCTTCTTCTTCTTCTTCTTCTTCTTCTTCT
>NW_004524621.1:5680883-5693745 GCF_000260255.1 Octodon degus | reverse complement strand
CACTGGGAGTGGAGAAAAGATTAAATTGGGAGACCAACAGACAGTTCGGGTGAAGAGTTGGTGCCTGTTTGGACAGAGGAGTCTAGGATGATGGCCAGATTTCAGCCAGGTTTAGACACACTGGACTTGAGGTGCAAATTGAGACTGGGTAGGTTGGGTGGTCAGTAGGCAGTTCCAAGTCTGGAGCCAAAACATTCCCTAAGACCACAAGGGGGCAGCACGTGGCTTTATTTTCTAAGCACTTGCGCTTAGAGCCTGGCCCAGTGTATACCCACGCCAGCCCCCTGGACATCCTGTCTCCTCCTCTGACTGTGCCCCAGCTCTGGGACACTAGGTAGGGATGCCCAGCAATGTGGAAGTCCCTCAGGGAACACCACCCAATCCAGCCACCCACCAGGAGTTACTTATGTGGCCATCAGGTGCCCAGCGCAGCAAGCGCATCTGGGCTGCCCAGGAGCAGCTCACAGCCCAGAAGCTGGCTCTCTTCTTGCCCCAGGGGAGCAGCACCAGGCTCTCGGGGTTAGAAGCTTCTTGCGTAGGGACACTCTTCGCCAAGTTACCAAGGAGTCCACTGGGGAGCTCTCGCCCTGATTGGCTGCCGGGCCAGTGGCCTTTGCTCTTTCCTGAGCCGGGTGGTATAACAGCCTCCTGCAGGAGCCCACCAGGTGTGTGCGCTGCGCATTGGGCCTGGCAGGGAACCCAGCTGTCCCGCCAGGGGTGCTGTGACACCATGGCTGGGGAGGTCCGGGCAGGTGGGGACACGGTGCTGAGGCGCCTGCTGAGGCTGCACCGCACGGAGATTGCAGTGGCCGTGGACAGCGCCTTCCCGCTGCTGCACTCGCTGGCTGACCACGATGTCATCCCTGAGGACAAATTCAAGGTGGACCTTTGATCCCCTATCCCAACCACGTGCTAAGGGATGGAGCCTGGGGCTGGTTCCCTGTGGACCCTTGACCCAGATCCCCAGCCTCCCCACTCCTTTTCTAAGCTGGGTGTGGTCCCATGAAGGTTATTGCAGGCGGGACCCCTCCCAGCCCCCACCTGCCCTGTGCCACCCCATCCCCATCCACAAGCCAGCCCCAGCACCCTGAGCCTTACCTGGAACCTGGAAGGCTCCCCAGAACTTGCTCCAGCCCCCAGCAGCACTGAACCCACCCCAGGGAGGGGGACCTCTGCACCAGGTCTTGGCTGCCAGCTCTCCCGAGGGGCAGCAGTCAGGCAGGGTCCCCACACAGCTGTTGCCACAGGAGACACTGCGGCTGAAGGAGAAGGAGGGCTGTCCTCAGGCCTTCCACGCCCTCCTATCCTGGCTGCTGACCCAGGACACCACGACCATCACCGATTTCTGGAGGGTCCTCTTCAAAGACTACCACCTGCAGCGGTATGGTGGGCTGCGGCCCATCCTGGAGAGCTTCCCAAAAGGTGGACTGGGCAGGGCCAGGGTGGGGGTACGATGGGAGTAGGAGGCATTTGGGAGGTGCTGGGAGGCTCCCTAGGACCTTTAGGTCCTACATTACAAAGAGCAGAGGCTTCAACCACCTTACCTGAGGGTGTCCAGTTCTGGGTCCTTCTCACTCCCTGCCCAGAAAAGGCTGTGAGCTGGACACCCCGCATCCTGCAGATGTGGACCTTAGCCAGCCTCGGAAGGGAAGGAAGCCCCCCAGTGGCTCTAAGACCCCTGTGCCACCACCCAGACATCCCACCAAGAGGAAGGCCCTGGAGGAGCAACGAGCCACCCCACCAGCAGCCCTGACCCCAAGGAGCACCCCAAGCCCAGGTACCAATAGGAGGAGCCCACCAAAGCCACAGACCCCCTTCTTTCACTCTGGGGCCAACACCACTCTATGCAGGTCCCTAACTCACGGGCTGGGCTAGGCACCTGGCCTCTTCTGCCCAACTGCCAGAATCCCAGGTGGGGAGGAGGCTGGATAAAATGGCCCAGGTGGGGTTTTCCTGTTTCTGACAACAAAGGGGTCCACGTGGAACCTGGGAATCCCAGTACCCATTCGACCCGGTGCCCTCCAGCCAACTGCACCCATCACCCCTCTGCAGGCTCCCAGCTGAAGGTCAAGCCCCCCAAGAAGCCAGAGGGCAACTTGGAGGTTCAGCGCCTGCCCCTGGGGAATGGTGAGTGGGGGCATGGCTGTGGGCTGCAGGAGCCTGAAGTGCAGGGATCTGTCCTATTCTGGGGTCTCACTGGTCCTGTGGCACAGCTAGACCTGGGGAAGAGGGGCTACCTTGTCCCAATAGGATCCTGTCTTCACCCTCACCACACGCCTCACTCTGGACACTTCTTTCGGGCCCCCACCTCTGCCCCTGCAGATGGTCCTGTCCTCAGGAGCCCAGATGCTATGCCAGATTGCCCCTTTTCCACTCCCCCGTCCCTGCAGCTCCTGACCCCACAGGCCTATGCTCCCTGGGGCTCCTCAGTGCTGGGAACTCTGTGCCCCACAGTGCAATACTGGGCCCAGGTCACTGGGGGCACACTCACATGCATGCACACACCTTTCCTGCATGTGGGCACACAGGCATGCACAGTGCCCCTCTGTTCTCACCTGTGGGATTTGTTCTGGGATGGGACTGAGTCCCCCAGCCAGCAGGAGAAAGGATTCCATGGCTCAGGCCGTACCCACTCCTGCCTGATATCTGCCTTGATGCCCACTGGTGTAGGGGCCAGGAACCCTCTTCCCAGCCAGTGACCCCTACTGGGGCTGTCCCTTCTCCAGGAGTTCAGACCATGTCAGCTTCTGTTCAGAGGGCGGTGGCTGTATCCTCAGGGGATATCGCTGGAGCCCGTGGGGCTGTGGAGGGCATCCTCATCCAGCAGGTGTTCGAGTCAGGTGGGTGTACAGGTGGGGACTGGCTTGCCCCCAGCTGGGAGGAGAACCCTGCCCTTTACTCTCTGCTGGCTCCAGAGCAGACAGCAAGGCAACCTCAGGAGAGGGGGTGACAGTGGTGTGACCTTGCTGGGGGTCACACCCCGAGGAAGTCCTGCATCTTTGCTCTGACCTTTTGGGTGTGCTCTCCACTCCATTGGCCTCAGATTCCCTGCCATCTCCCTCTACACCTGGTTTCTGGTTCCTTCCACCCTGGCCTTGGGATCCAACTCTTCTGACGACGTGCAATCACCAGTGTCTCTGACCAGCCCCAGCAGGGCTGCTGGCAACTAGGCATCACACACCACTCTCTGCCAGTGTTCCCCCTGTACTGGACACAGGCTGGGGACACCAGAGACAGCCACGTGGGACCTGAAAGCTACTGTCAGCCCTGCTATCCCCTAATCATGGGTAGTTCCAAAGACCCTGCATGGCTGTCCTTACACTGCTGCACCGAACTGCCCCAGACTGGGTGGCAAGCAGGTGCTCGACTTGAGGCAGGGACAAGCAAGGCACCTCCCTCCCTCCTTCCTGCTCTGGTGCTGCCCCATTCTGTGCTCTTGCTGTGTGGCAGGGTGCCCTGGCTCTGATCTCTATCACCCTCCCAGTCCTCTTTTATAAGGACACCAGACACTAGATTTTGGGTCCAGCATGACTCCCCCAGATCCAATTCCATCTGCAAAGGACTGGGGGACCCCACAGATTGGTGGAAATTCTCTTTGCACCCAGTACTGGGCCCATGCCTGCAGCAGTATTGAGGGTGGCTGATTTTGTTTTTTTTTCTTTTTCCAGTTCTGGGAATTGAACTCAGGACCTTGCACTTGCCAGGCAGGCACTTACACCACTGAGCTATCTCCCTGGCAGGAGGGTGGTTGGGAAATGCAGATTATCTCTGCCTGAGAGCAGCACTGCAGGAGTGGGGAGAGACCAGGGTGTTCCCCAACATCTCCTCCCAGGGGGCTCCAAGAAGTGCATCCAGGTTGGAGGAGAGTTTTATACCCCCAGCAAGTTCGAAGACTCTGGCGGCAGCAAGAACAAGACCCGAAGCAGTGGTGGGGCCCCAAAACCTCTGGTCCGGGCCAAGGGGGCCCAGGGCTCTGCCCCTGTAAGTGTTGCCCTACCCAGTCCTGGGAGGCCCCCAGCCTGGGCATCTGTCTCCCTGCTATGACAGTGCTGCCCCTTACTGTCCCCATTGCTGACCTCCCTCCAGGTTGGAGGAGAGCCACGGCTCGGCCAACAGGCCAACATCCCTGCCAATGCAGCCCTTGCCAGTGAGCCCCAGTCCCACCAGGTAATGAATGACCTGCATGGCACCACGGCCTCTACCCTGTTCTGGGCACTCGGTGCCTGGAGAGCCTGTCTTCCCTCTCCCTCTTCTTCCTCACCCTGGAAATTGCTTTTTTTCTGATGATCTACAGTTGTAAACTTTCAAGAAACATGGAAAAAATGAAGTTTTCTAGGGATTTGAAACTATAGAGTTCAGCCCAGATTATATGGGCCTCTCTCTGGGCTGGGCTCTGGAGTGAGCCAGTCCTGGAGAGTCCCCGGGGCCAGCCAGCTTGTCCTGGTCTCAGCACTGTCTCTGGAGGAGGTGGAACTGCTGTGGCCTGCGCCTGGGCAGGACCCAGGTGGGCAGGGGTCAGGCAAGGTGGCAATGGGGTCTGTGGTTGTGGCTCAGGTCCAGCCCTGCCTGGCAATCCAAGGACCCCTGAGAGCATGGTGGGCACCATCTGGGGAGAGACGCGGGTAGGGTGGAGGCTCAGGGAGGGGACAACAGGTGCCTGTGGCTGATAGGAGGCACCCTGGCCCCAGCCTTCTTCCCTGGAGGGCTGGCCTGGCAGCTCTGTCAGGGAGGTTGTGGGGGAAGGATCTGGCCCGGCCTGCAAGGGGTGCAGCTGGGGTCTGCACAGCACAGCCCACTCTGGGTCTGCATGGGCTCTGTCTCTTGCTCAGAAGAATGAGGATGAGTGTGCCGTGTGCCGGGACGGTGGGGAACTCATCTGCTGTGATGGCTGTCCCCGGGCCTTCCACCTGGCCTGCCTGTCCCCACCCCTGCGGGAGATCCCCAGGTGAGCAGCATGTGTCACCTGCACATCCCCTGTGCCAAGACCTCCCCAGGGCTGCCACCTCCCACCAAGCCTTACTGAGCGGAACCCAGGAGGTGCTGGCTGGGAGCAGAGGCCATGGAGGTGCATACTCCAAGCGCCTATGGGAGCCCCAAGCAGGGCACAGGTCCCCTCCCCATCCTGTCCTGGGGCCTCCCGTCTACCCTCCAGGCCCAGAACACTGGAGGAGGGGATTGGAGGGACCCAGGGGCTTGAGTTTCATGGGCACAGGGGCTGCAGGAGGCGGGGCTGGCGAGTGCATGTAGGAGATAGTAGGGTCGAGCTCTGCCACTGCTGCCATGACCAGGATGAGGAGCCATAGCTCCTTCGCCGTCCCCTCTGAGGCTATCACTCCCGCGCCCACTCCTCCTTTTAGCCTGTCTTCCCTGCTTCTGTGCACTAGGCTGTCTAGCCCGGGGAGGGGTAGGCCCATGACAGGCAGGCAAAGGCCATTGTGGGTTACTGGGCATGGGGAGTTGGTGAGCACACTGGGGAAGTGTGGCCCAGGGGCACTGGCCATGCTGGCCATCCTGGACTCTCCACTCATTAGCCCTTGTGGCCTAACTTATTCCTTGCCCAGGCCTCAGTTTCCCCATCTATGAGGGAAATGGTGACACAGAGGAGTCCCATTCCTGGCGGGTCTGTGGTCTATTGTCTCCACTTTGTCTTACATGCCTGTGACCGTTAACAATGGGAGCAGTGGAACCTGGAGGTGTTCATGCTGCCTGCAGGGGAGAGACCAGCAGGCCCTGGGCCAGGCCCAGGAATCCCGGCTCCCAGAGCCACCTGCAGAGATCCTGGTATGCAGTCCTCCCCTTGGCTGGGTCACCTTCCTGTCCTGTCTGCTCTGGAGTGTTCCTTCCTGGCCATGTCTTCCTGCTCAGTCCCCTCACTATGTGAGCCCAGCCTAGGGCTTCCTGCAGGGTGTGAGGCCTGCCTCAAATGGTCCCCTCTACTCCACCCTGGCCCAGGGGATGGGCTGTGGCCACTGCTAGCCTTCTCCAGCATCTAAGCTTATGTTGTGGCACATGCTCTATTCTATGCCATGTTTGCCCTGACAGCCCTGAGGCCACACGCTCCTTTAGATGCAGAAAGGGCCACTGCGGCCTGGCCCTGCATCCTGCCTACCGGTCATTCTGCCCACTGGGCTGCTCAGCCTTTCCAGTGCCGCCCAGTGTGGCCACTCTGCCCCACACTTGCCCTCCCCCAGCTCTGAGTTCCACATCCTGGACTCCGGGCTATGCTGGGCAGCGGCCCTGCAGTCCTCTGACAACTCACTCTGGGTTCCAGGTCCTCCAGGGGCCTCAGGCCTCTGGTGAGGATGTGAGGGCCCTGCCCAGGGAACCCCACTCCGACCCTACTATCTCCTACACGCACTTGCTGGCCCCACCTCCTGCAGCCCCCCTGCCCCTGCTGGAGTCCTCAGTTCTGCGTCCCCTGCTGAGTGCCGTCCCTGAGGGGCAGCAGGTAAGCTGGGCAGGCAGGGCCAGGGTTAGGGTGCTGTCACAGTTCAGGACCTCAGGAGCTGGGATAAAGTGGAACAGGACGGCCTGCTGGGCAGAACAGGTGCAGCCAGATGAGCTTCATGATCTGTAGGTGTGAGGCGAGGGATGAGGAGCTTGGGACTGCGGCAGAGCTCCCAGAAGTGTCTGTGCCTCTGTGCGAGTGTGTAGCTAGAGTGGGGGTTGCTGGTAGCTTCCACCAGGCCCACACATTCTTCTACTGTTTGGAAACCCCCAGCCCAGCTCCAGCCTGGGTTTTACCCCAACCTCAACCCTGATTTAAATCAGGGCAAAGCCAGGGAGGGTTCAGCAAATTGGGAGCCCCTTGCCCTGTCCCTGCTCCCTGCTCCCTGCTCATCAGGGGCAGCACAATTTGGGCCGAGCTCCTGGGGCCTCTGAGCCCATGGGCTCTAGCCTGTGGCTTTCAGCAGGTGCAGTGTGGTTCCTGGATGTCACCAGGGAGGTGGTATGGTGCAAAGGGTGTGGGTTCCATGCCCAGGTCCTGTGCCCCAGATCACCTGTGCTGTGCCCTGCAGGGCCGGGCACCTGGTGCGCGGTGTGGGGTATGCGGGGATGGCACCGACGTGCTGCGGTGCACATACTGCGCTGCTGCCTTCCACTGGCTCTGCCACTTCCCGGGGGTCACAGCGCGGCCAGGGTGAGCACTGAGGGTGGGGAGGTGCCGGACTAAACCCCACATCACCCCTGCCTGGCCCAGGGTCCCTTGTGCCACCCAAGCCTCTTGTCTTCCCCCAGGACTGGCCTGCGCTGCAAGTCCTGTTCCCTAGACCGAGACCCCACGGAGGCAGCACCTGCCTCCAGCACTCCATGCAACCCAGGGCAGCCCAAGGTCAGTATAGGACTCAGAGATCCTAGGGTCTGAGGGTCCTGGGGGGCTGGGGGAGCACATCTCTTCTTTTCAGAATTTCAATCTAAGCCTCCTTGCTCTATTTAGAAGGCCACCAGGACAGGAGGCAAGGGGGTCCCAGTCAGGCAGCCCTGAGCTCTGTGCCCGATCTTCCCATGACCTGGAGCCCCAACCCCAGCCCTGCCCCATATGCAGGGACCCACTTCAGTTCTCCAGGGGGACCTGGGCTGGGTCAAACCTTGCCATCTCTGGGTTCCAGGTGGATGACAGCCAAGCTGGACAAGAGCCTGTCCTGCACCGGGAGGACCTGGAATCTCTCCTAAGTGAGGTACAATGTCACAGCATGTGGGCCTTGTGTCAGTCAGCACATGGGGCGCTTTAGTCAGAGGGCTCCTCAGGGATAGAAATCAGGGCCACAGCTTTGTGGTTTCTTCAGGGGGCTTTTGGTCCTACCCACCATGACTCTACTCTTCCTGGTGCCCCTGCATCCCCAGGTTCTCAGCATTAATGCCAGGTAGTTAGAGCCCTGACTTCCTCCTGGGCAGCCAGCCCAGGTTCCTATATCTGCCCCCCTCAGGCCATCCACTCCATGATGGACAGGTGGAGTTGTCCAGAGGACAAACTCTTCCAGTGCTCCACACCACAAGTGGCTAACACGTGTCCTCTTTCATATCCAACATGGCATCTCAGGGGGCCCGCTGACCACAGGGCCCATCTCCAATAGGACAGCTGTCTCTAGAGACCCCAGGGTCTAAAAGAGGCAGCTGCCTCAAGGCCTGACAAGAGTGTTAGAGGGTTGGGGTGTGAGACAGATAGTTGGAAAACTGGAGACCCTGATGAACCTCAATTCTGTTAGACAGGAGAGTCAGACTTCAGAGCAGGAGGAGAAAAAAGCCTCCCAGGACAAGGCCACCCAAGGGACAGATGGGCCAGGGAGCTACACCGTGTGGGTGCTGTGGGGAGTGCTGGCCAAGGCATCCACCTGAGTGATGTCCTGTGTGTCTATTTCCCCTTGAGTTAGTGTTAAGTGGAGTGGTGTTTTGGGGTTACCGGTCCTAGTCCTGTGGATGCAGGTGGGGTGCCTGTCAGGTGTGACTGAGCCTAGCTCCCCACAGCACTCCTTTGATGGCATCCTGCAGTGGGCCATCCAGAGCATGGCTCGCCCGCTGGCTGAGGCACCGACCTTCTCCTGACCGAAGCGTGGACTCTGACCCATGCTCACATCCTCGCTCCTGGAGAGCCCTGCACGCTCTCTCTGGTGCCCACCACTCCTGCAGACACCCACGGGGTGGGAACCTGATACCATGTGTGCTCTGAAATTAAAGTCACTTCTGGTGTTCAATGTGCTATGTTTTGGGGTTTGGTACACCAGGTGCTGCAGCCCAGCCTGGTCTCCCATGTGATGGGAAAGGAAGAACTGGTGCAGGAAGTGCTCTGTGCCCTGGGGTGGCACCAGGGTCCTGGCTGTGGTGGCCAAGGCCCCATAAGAGTCCAATTTCCCCCCAGTAGTCTGGATCAATCACTCCCACCAACACTGTGACTCCCTTTTCAGCTGGTTTCCTCAGAGGCATGAGGAGGTCAAATTGCCACAGGGAAGTCTTAGCTGCCAGTTCAATGGAATCATCATTGTGCTTCCTGGTACAAGCCTCCCCCCTCTGCAGCTAAGACTTCTAGGTGCCCAGAGCACAAGGTTATAGGAACAGAGAACAAAGATTTTGTTAGCAAGTTGCTGAGGGTAATGGTGAGTGTGGCATTCCCACTTCCACCCTTCGACTCCTGGACCCGTGAATCTGGGCTGTGGGAGACACTGTGCCATATTACTGGTGCGGATTCAAGCCGTATGCAGCCTTCAGCCTTGCCCCATCCCCGCAAGCTACTTCCACCTAGCTGGTATTGCCCTTGTATCTTCCAATGACCATTCTGCCCATCTGCCCATCTGGCTGCTTCTGGAGGGTGGGCAAGTGGTAAGACCAGCATGAGCCCATTGCCACACTGTGTTGGCTGTAAAGGGCACCCCTTAATCCAGAGCAATGCTACTGCTGGGCATAGGAGGCCGAGGGAAGAAGATTGCAATGGGTTTGAGGTCAGTCTGAGCACCTAGTTAATTCAAGGTTACCCTGTCTCTGCACCGCCACTCCAAACTCCACAAAATAAGTAAAAACCCTGTCTCTAAAAATAGTGGAATTCTGAGTAACTGGGGGTTAGGGTGCCACAATACAGAGATTTGGGGCAGGGTGGGGAACAGCATCTTCTGGACCACTCTTCACTTGGCCTAGACCTTGGGCTCTGTCCTTGGCCCTCTTGGTTCAGTTTTTCTGATTTCCCTCCAGCTGACCAGCTTCATCCTGCCCACCCTGAGAGCTGACCTGATCCTCCAGGGATCTGTCCAGTCTGCTTAGCCCCAGTCCCCACCTATTCAGTCTCCTCCTGATCCTGCATGATAGACTCCAGATCTTGTGTATGGTGAGCAGAGAACTGTGAGCGTACATGCAGTGGTAAAAGAAAAAGCAGCTGCAGTTATTGGAGCTTATGGGGAAGGTGGGCTTGAATTTCTGCCAGTAGAAACAAAAGGGTGACAGAACTGGAAAGGTGGCACCAGGTTGCAAGGGAGGAGGAAGCACCAAGATAAATCAGGTTTTCAGAAGTGATGTGCACTCATCCCGGGGCCTGTCAGGGGGTCTGTAGATATGACTGACGGATGTGATGGACAGGCGCTGTGCCAACCTTTAGCACAGGTTGAGTGGGGCAAAGTGAAGATCAGCCCACAGGGTCTAACACAGGTGCTCTGGCTGGGCACTTTAGCAATTTCCTGGGTCTTTGGTATTCTCATTTCTGCTTCTCTTGGGATGCTGGAGGCAAGCTTGGGCCTGGGGTGCTGCCCAGATTGAGGTGGATGGAGGGGGTGGCTCCTACTGTGTATCTGTGCCATTCCCAGTGATGCCCCCTCCCCCCATTGCCCCACTTGTTCTTGCTGGATTGAGAGCTGAGCTCCCTGTCTTCTATGGCCAAGTCTTCCTGAGAGCAGTCCGTCTTGAATAGCCTGCCCTAATCCTCCCATCTATTTATTTTGAGACAGGGTCTCACTATCTGTGTAATCTCAGTTGGCCTGGAACTCTCATTTCTCTTGCTTCACCCTCCCGAGTGTTGAGATTACAGATGTGCACCGAGGCAGGAGATTAAAGTGGGGCAAAACCACCTGGGGAAGTAGGTGTGACTTCCAAGTACAAAATCCCAGGATGCCTGTGCAGGGCAGTACTCAAAGCCCTGCCCACTCTCGGCAGAGAGATCTGTGTTCAGGTCCTCCCTGGGAACTGGACAGGTTTTCCACGGGGGCCTGGGCCTGGCTGCAGCCTGGGTGAGACACACAGGAGGGCAGCACAGAGCTCGGGCTGCTTTGTTCTGTGGCACCAGGGCCTGCTCCGACACTGTGCTGTGTGCCTTCCCTACTTCTCTTGGTTCTAACTTCTCTGCAGGGCCTGTTTCTTTTCCTCCCTTTAATAAATGCAAAACTTTGCTACCTTTTTTGCTTCTGTTGAATTCTTTGCTCAGGACAGAAAGAACCTAGTAGCCACCTTGAGAAGGAGGCCAGCACACAGAACCTGGTAGCACTGCCAGGCCTGGCTTTGCTTGGGTGTCTTTTGCAAGTGCCTTGCATCCTTTTTCATTAGCAGGGGACACGAGACAGCTCTGACCCCTACCCCAGCAGTTCTGTCAGTTAGAATGCTGCCTGAGCCTCAGGCATCGGGAATGGAGATCGCTAGAGGTCTATCAGTCTTACCTGATGGTCCTCCCTGGGATCATCAGGCTCTGCCCAGGTCCTAGGGGAGAAGCAGTGTTGACAAAAAGGATTTCAGGAAATCATCAAGATAGCAAATCAGGGCTGGAATGCTTGGCTGGAAGCTTGATCAGATTAAATGAATTCCGCATTCTTCACAGACCCACCCTGTAAGCAAAGTGCAAATCGCCCAACTGTTAACCTGGTGATAGGGACAGTTTTAAAGGAGGTCTTGACTCATCCTATGAATTCTCAGGGACCTGGGACTTGTGGTGACCCCAGCTGAACCCCTCCTCCAGGGTCCACTGCTGCCCTCCTGTCGGTGTCACAGGGAATCCAGGGATAGGCCCACATGATCACTCAGTCACTGAGACCACCCCCTTCCTGTCTGCGGCTGTTCCCACCAGCTGTCCATTTCAGCCCAGCTTTGAGCTGCACAGTGGGGGGGGGGGAGCCCGAGGGAGGAGCCAGCTGGTCCTGCCCCGCCCGAGGACGCAACTTCAGCCCCATCTCATTCCTTCTCGCCGCCTCCTGCAGGTTGGGCCAGGGCCCCGGTGTTCATCCTGCCTTCGCTTTCTGCTGCCCTCTGACACGCAGGTGGGCACAGCATCTGCCGCAGTGAGAGCCCAGCGCCACCAGAGGGCGCGCAACCGCATTCACCGAATTTCTAGAACTGAAAATATTTATTTATTTAGTTTATTGAGAAACAAATAGTAATGAGACAGTTTCAAAACAGGACAATAGGACAGTTATAACAATTAATACATTGCATATTGTTGTCTTCGTAGTAGTTACTCATAGCACAAGATGCATACATGATATCCTGTCCAAACACTACTAGTACAAATCTTACTTCTCATTGAATTAAGAGAAAGTAGCTGTATATCTATCCTAACTAGATACCTCATCTATTTTTTTTTTTTTTGGCAGAACCGGGGATTGAACTCAGGCCTTTGCGCTTGCCAGGGACTCTTATTCTACTGAGCCATCTCCCAGGCCCTAGAACTGAAAATAAGCAGACATTTTTAAAAAAAGTATATCTTTTTAAAATATAGTTTCATTTTAAAGAAAAAAACCCTGGACATGGTGGTGAACACCTGTAATCATAGCCAGCTCTTGGGAGGCTGAGACAGGAGGACTGCTGCGAATTCGAGAGCAGCTGTGGGGGAAGGGGGAAGAGAGAGAGAGCAAAACAAAATTTCAAAACAAGATGATAGCAAGACAACAATGGTTAATACAGTGTGTATTGTTGCACAGAGTACAAGATATCAGCATTTAGTTGTCCAAACAATATTGAAACAAAGTTTTCTTTTCAATGAACTAAGCGAAATTAGTAGTATAACTTTTATTTTATTTATATTTTGTGGCACTGGAAATTGAACTCAGGACCTTGCACTTGCCAGATGTGTTTTATGCTGCTGAGCTATCTCCCCAGCCCCTAGTATAACTATTTCAAATATTTCATACACATATATATATTTTCCCCCATGTCTTTTCCCTTCTTCCTTTTCTCCGTTCTCTTAACCCCCAATCCAGTTTCTTTCTTTTTATTTTTAAAATTTATTTTTTTAAAGGCTTTCTTTTTTTTTTTCTTTTCAAAGTTTTATTAATAAACATATAGCAATGAGACAGTTTCAAATCAAATCGAAAGTACGGTTTCAAGAAATAATACACTGCATATATTCTTCTTAGTGGTTAATTGCTGTACCAGATGCAGACTTGTGATCCTACTTACA
>NW_004524621.1:5674920-5679648 GCF_000260255.1 Octodon degus | reverse complement strand
GTTTGCACATAAGTCCAAAAATCTCACCATATACAACCTTGAAGCAGGACAGTCCCACAATATTCCTTTTCCTGTCTCTTGCTTACATTCACCACTCTTTCCTTCCTTCTTTCTTTCTTTCTTTCTTTCTTTCTTTCTTTCTTTCTTTCTTTCTTTGTGTGTGGCCAGCTCAGTGCCTACCAGGGGGTGGGGCTGGCTGGCATGTGGTGCTGGGGATTGAACCGCGGTCCCTGTGTTTTGCTTAGCTTGTTCTAAGTAGGTGCTTTAGACCACTAAGCCATCTCACCAGCCCCAACCCAGTTTCTTTTTCCTTTTGAAGTTCCTTCCCATTTTACTATACCTACTGTACATTTTGGATCTTATTTACTCTTTCAGCATCTCACACTAGGAAGGCGATATGATATTTACACATATGGAGCATCTGGTTTATTTCACTTATGAGTATGGTCTCAAGTTGCATACATTTACTTATGAAAGTTTCCAGTTTGTCCTTCTTTATGGCTGAGTAATACTCTAGCCATAAAAAGACCACATCCTTTTTGTCCATTCTTTAGTTGATGGGCATTTAGGTTGTTTCCAAGATCTAGCTATGACAAATTGTACTGCTATAGACATGGATGCCCATATGTCAGTGTGGTATAATATTTTTAATTCTTCTGGGAAGATAACCAGAAGGGGAATAGCTGGGGCAAATGGGATCTCCACTCCTCATTTTTTGAGGAGTCTCCACCTTGATTTCCACAGTGGCTGCACCAGTCTGCACTCCCACCAGAAGTTGGTTTAATTTCCACCTCTCAAGTGACCAGTGATGATGAACATTTTTTCATGTATTTATTTGCTATTTGTACTTCTTCATCTGAGAAGAGTGTGTATTCATTTTAGACGCCCATTTTTGGATTGGGTCTTTAAATCTCAGAGATCATTTTTTTAAAAAATTCTTTATATGTTCTTGACATTAACCTTTGTCTGAGAAACAGCTGGCTTCGAGCTCAGGGTGGGGGAGCCAGGGGGAGGTGCTAGCTGGTCCTGCCCTGCCGAGGCAAACAGTTTTTCACATCTGTGGGTTGTCTGTTCATTCTGCTGGTGGCTGCTCTTGCTGCACAAAACCTTTTTGATAAGATGAGGTGCCAGCTGTTGATTCTTCCTGATAGTTCTGTGTGATCAGGGTTTTATTCATAGTCTTTGCTTACACCAATTTTTTTTTCTCTTTTTAAAAAATTTGGCAGAGGGTCTTGCTATGTAGTTCAGATTCATAGTGATCTTCCTATCTCAGCCTCCCTATGCTGGGATTACAGGTGTGTTCCACCACACCCGGTTCTGGGGCTGGCACACTGTGCAGTACCGAGGATTGAACTCAGGACCTTGTGCTTGCCAGGCAGGTGCTTAGGTGCTGAGGTATACCCCCAGCCCTATACCAATGGCTTCAAGAGTTTTACCTATTCTATCTTCTAGCAGATTTAATGTTCTATTTCAGTATTTAGACCTGTGATCCATTTTGAATTTAGTTTAGTGCATGGTGAAAGATATGGGTCCAATTTTAATCTTTGGCATGTAAAGAGTCAGTTTTTTCAGCATCATTTATTAAAGAAGCTATCTTTCTTCCAGTGAATGTATTTGGCACCTTAGTCAAAAATAAGGTGGTTCAGTATATCTGAGTTGCTTCTTCATCTTGCAGTCTGTTCTTCTGATCTTCCGATCTTTTTTCTAGTACTGTACTCTTTTACTCTTTTTATCGTTATAGCTTTATAGTATAATTTCTCTCTCCCTTTCTTTTCTTCTTTCTTTCTTTCTTTCGTTCTTTCTTTCTTTCTTTCTTTCTTTTCTTAAAAATAATTTTATTGA
Organism: Octodon degus; assembly: GCF_000260255.1. Taxonomy (NCBI): domain Eukaryota; kingdom Metazoa; phylum Chordata; class Mammalia; order Rodentia; family Octodontidae; genus Octodon; species Octodon degus. The sequence continues at coordinate 5,677,806 of NW_004524621.1, read as the reverse complement.
GAAAAAGAAGTAGCAGTGACAGTTTCAAAACAGGTTAGTAGGACAGTTACAATAATTAATACATTGCATATTGTTGTCTTTGTAGTAGTTATTCATAGCACAAGATGCAGACATGATATCTTGTCTAAACACTATTAGCTCAAAACTTTCTGCTCATTGAACTTAGAGAAAGTAGTTGTATATCTATGCTAACTATTTTGTATATACATATATATTTTTTTTACTACAAAATCTTTTCTTTCTTTCTCTTTCTTTCTTTCTTTCTTTCTTTCTTTCTTTCTTTCTTTCTTTCTTTCTTTCTTTCTTCTTTTTTGTGGTGCCCGGGATTGAACTCAGGACCTTGCGGTTGCCAGGCAGGTACTCATGCTGCTGAGCTATATCCTCTGCCCTTATAGTATAATTTCAAGTCAGGGCTTGTGATGCCCCCTGCCTTGCCTTTGCTGCCCAGAATTGAACACGCTCAGTATTAAGGGTATATTTTGAGGAACATTGTTTTCATCACAGCCCAGGATATAGTCCAGACAATAAAAATGAGCACAAGCTTGGTGGATGAATGTAGATAAGAATGAAGCTGTCAAAAAGTGTGCAGCTAGAAAGTGGAGGGAAACAATGAGACAGTGAGTTTATTACAGAGAATTCATTGCAAGGAATTACAGGTGATTTTTTTCCTTTACAAATGTTTTTCACTTTTATTTTTCCTGGTATTGTCTTCAGCACATAATGATTGCATTCCTCTGGGGAGCTGGTGCGCGTACCTAATGTAGGGGTAGGGGCCCCATAGGCAGGGAAGAGATAGGATGAAGGCCTCATAGGGCTTTGCAAAGTTAATGGAGAGAATTAGTAAGGGTGGCTTCTGCCTCCACAGATTAGACTAGAGGAATGAGAAAAACAGAGGCAGGGCCAGGGAGATAGCTCAGGGGCATAAGTGCTGGCCTGGCAAGTAGAAGGTCTTAAGTTCAACCCCTGGTACAAAAACAAAACAAAACAAACAAAAAAACAATAAAAACAAAAAACCAAAAAACACAGAGGCAAGGAAACTAAGCTCAGAAAGATCCCTGATAGCATGGTTAACATAAGAATCACAAACTTTTCCTACATTTAATCCTTACAACTAAGTACCAGTGCCTAAGGCCCCACCCATAATTTTATCCTCCACCTTGGCCATTAGAAATCTAAAGTTAGGATGAAAGACAAGCCAGGGTATTGATCAGATTTCAGGAGCCTACATGGTACAAAGATCTCAGTAAACAACCAAAGACCAGAAATCCAGGAGTATTTCTGTTTCGAATATTCCCTACTCCTCCAGAGTAGCTGTCCACCAAGTCTCTCCTCCTTTCTAAATAAAGTATCTTTTATTTTACTCTGCTTCTTCAGTTCTTTTACCAGCACTAGGTTTAGCATTGCCTGGAGCTGTGCAGTCTAGCAGAGGAGGGCCTGCCCTGCCTCCTCCCCCTCCCTCCATCCCTTGATCTCCTTCCCTTTTGCAAAAGATCTGCCTGCTTCCTATTCTCTATCTTTTATTTTGCTCCTTTTTTCTTTTCTTTTTTAAGTATTTGGTTTCTTTTCTTTTAAAAGTTTATTTATTTTTTAATTTTATTTATTTGTGTGTGTGTGTGTGTGGCCAGCTCAGCCCACCAGGGGGCGGGGCTGGCTGGCATGTGGTGCTGGGGGATTGAACCGTGGTCCCTGTGCTTTGCTAAGCTTGTTCTAAGTAGGTGCTTTAGACCACTGAGCCATCTCACCAGCCCATGGTTTCTTTTCTTTCTTTTTTTTTTTAATCACATAAAGATCTTTATTACAGAGCTACAAAAAAATGAGAGACTTATATATTACTCTCACTTGTTTGGCTTTTGGTTTCCTTTTTCTTTTCACAAAACAGCAGCAGGAACGACAAATGCAGCAGGCTGAGGAGCCGGGCTGGGGTTCAAGTCAAAGACACCAAGCTGGTGCCATGGATAAGTCACACAGCAGGCCGGCCCCAGGCTCTTGCTAGCATCTTGGGAGACGTGCCATGAGCCTTGGAGGGAGGGGACAAAAGGAGTGGATGAGAAGACAATCCCCCAGACTGGCAGCACCCTTACTCCTGATGGCCACAGCAGCAGGCCAGCTCAGAAGCACTGGCGGCTCCGTGGTCTCCAAAGCACAATGCCCAGGGAGCAGACAGGAGCAGCGGGAAGGGCCTAGTTCACTGGGCTCACTTGCAGGACTGGGTCTCAGGGGAAAGGGCAGTCAGGACTCTTCCCTACTTGTCAGCCAATCAGCTTCTTCAGAAAGGCCTCCAGCTGGTCCTCATCCTTGATGCCTACAAACTTGTCCACCACATCTCCATTCTTGATGGTCAGCACAGTGGGCACAGCAGACACCACATACTCAATGGCCAGGTCTGTGTGGTCATCAGTATCCACCTTGGCCATTACCACCTTCCCTTGCAGCTTGGCCACCATCTTCTCTAACTTTGGCCCCAGGATCTTTCAGGGGCCACACCACTGTGCATGGAAATCCACAACTACTGGTGTCTCACTGTTGACCACTCGGTCCTGAAAGTCAGGTCCATCCTGGATGTTAAAGGTTGCTGAGCATACTCTGGTGGTGAAGATGGTCCAGGCTGGGCTGGGTGTGACTGTAAGGGCACCGGGACTGCACTGTGGGGTCTGCAGGGCCTTGGAGGTGAGGGGTGCCCACCGCCCCTGAGGGAGCTTCCTGGAGATGATGGAGGCCAGGAACCTCCTCAAGAGAAGTCGCTGGGCCATCTCCCAGAGGCGCGAGCAGAGAGATGTACCACCCAGCCCTCCCCACCCATCAAGGGCACGTCTATTGTCACTTCCTCATGGGCTGGCCTTTCAGCATCACTTAGTGTTTGGTTTTTTTTTTTTTAATTAAAAAAAA
>NW_004524621.1:5621082-5672041 GCF_000260255.1 Octodon degus | reverse complement strand
TATCTGATAGTCAGCCAAGTACTCTCAGGATTTGTCCTGTAGCCCTGTACCGCCCTTTGTACATCCTTTTGTCAGTGTCAGACATGTGGATGAGTCATGGCCATTGCTTGACCAATTTGCTCTCTGAGAAAATGTTTTTTCTCTCCATGTGACTCTCCCCAGGCACACTATATGTCATCGAACACATTCTTCTGTGGCTCCATAATCTTCTTGGTCAGAAAATTTGGAGCACAACTGAGTTACATGTTGTTACAGTACAGGTTCTCCTATGTTTTTTTATTTTTTATTTTTTTGCAGAACCAGGGATTGAACTCAGACCCTTGCACTTACCAGGGAAGCGCTTATTGTACTGAGCCATCTCCCCAGCCCCTAGTATTTGGTTTCTTGTATCATGCAATATTTAAGCTTTTCTCTTTTTTATTGATGCAGTTCTGGGATTGAACCCAGGACTCTGAGCCCACTAGGTAACTGCATTACCATGGAGCTACACTCTGAGCCCTTTTTGCTTGTTTACTTTTGAGACAAACTCTCCTTCCTGAAATAGTCTGGAAGGGTCTCTAGCCTGAGATCCTCCTGCCTCAGCTCCCCAGAGCTGGGATTATAGGCTTGTGCCATCACAAGCTTTTTAAAAAGCTTTTAAAGGACTTGCAGAACAGGATTTCTGAAAAGTGACTGACTGGTAAGGATTCCTCAGCCAGCCCCGTGCCTGGGCTACAAAGGATGATCTGACCTCAGTTCAATCCCTGGCTAACCACTCATGCCTGCACAGGCCCAGAGCTGCTTCTCTTTGTCCCCTGCCCCCCCCCCCCATCTCATCAGAGACCCAGGTCAGGGAGTGATCCAGGGTCTCACCTGTATCTGGCCCAGCACTGTGACAGTATAGATCAGATGAAATTCCTTTCTCATGCTTGATTCCTCTGGGCCCCGGCCACATGGGCATCTGCCTGAAGGCTGCTGTGGCCTCCTGAGAGTCGCAAGGCCCTTAGAGACATAGAGTCTCTAAGTCTCTTGTAGTGATCCACTTAGAGACAAAGTGGCCTTGAGCTCACTTGGCACCTCTGCTGTGGTGCTTTTGAAAACACTTGAGGGCTCTACACTCTGCCTTCAGTGGGCAGACTTTGTTCCTGGGATCCCCAAGTGTGGACTGAGCTCAGTGAGTTGTGCCAATGCCCAGGACAATGCCCATGGCACTGCTGTGCCCACCCCATGGTGGAGTTCAAGCACCCAGGACCCTACACCCTGGCTGCAATTTTGTCACATCTTGAGTCTGGAGACCCAGAACACATGTGGAACAAGGAACAGAGGGTTTCTCCCTTCCATGTAGCCAGCAAAGATGGACCGCCCTTGCCCAGGATCACGGAGGTCTTGGAACCAATTGTCCTGCCCCTCTGCTTTATTTATTTTTATATTTTGTACCAGGGATCGAATTTAAGATCGTATTCTTATCAGGCAGGCACTTAGCTGCTGAGCTATATCCCTGGTCCTGCCCCTCTGTTCCTGCCCCTCAGGGACAACAGGGGTCTTTCCTCTCCTGGTGACCTTTGAGTTTTCCACTGGGCATTCACAATGAACCTGTTATGTTTATATTTTGTTTTTGTGCAGGGTCCCACTATGCAGCTCAGACTCATAGTGATCCTCCTGATTTCTGGCTCCCTAGTGCTGGGAATACAGGTGTGAGCCACCGCACCCAGATTCCATCGCAGGCTCAGGGCACCTGGGGGCAGGGCCGATGTGGCATGTAGTGCCAGGGATGGAATCCTGGCCCTTGTGCTTACCCAGGCAAGCGCTTAGTCCACTGAACTATACCGCCGGCCCTAGAACCTATTTTTGTTTGGTCAATTTTCTCCTCCTCCTCATTATTATCTTTATTTTTTAATGTATCTGGTACAGGGTCTCACTATGCAACTTGGACTTGTAGTGATCCTCCTGTTTTCAGCCTCCCCAGGGCTGGGATTATAGGGATGTACCACCATGTCCGGCCACCATGTCTGGTTGGCTCAGGGAGGGGGTGGGCACGTGCCGGGGATCTAACCCCAGTTCCTGTGCTTGCCTAAGCAGGAGCTTAGTCTGTTAACCTGTCTCACTATTGTTACTGTTATTATTACTATTATTTTTAATGTTGTTTGGACAAGTTTCAAAAAAAAAATTACTGCACTAAATTTCTGTGTGTCCTTCCGCATCCCCTGCCTTCCTTTCATTTCCTTTTCTTTGGTTTTCAAACAAGTCTCGCTGTATATTCCAGGCAGACCTTGAACTCATTGTGTAGTCTGGGCTGATTTTTTGTTGTTGTTTGTGTGTGTGTATTTTAGGGAAGTGTTAAGGGTGCTCAGGGTCTCACTACTGGATCAGACTTGTAGTGACCTAGGCCTGTTTACAGACTCCCAAGAGCTGGGATTATGGCGCCACTACACCCACTCTCAGCCCAGTCTCAATTGCCGTCTCAGTGCCCCCCGGGGCTGGTAAGGATGCGGGTGCAGGCCAGCACGACAGGCCCAGGGATTGAATCCCCGACCCCTGGCCCCTGTGCCTGCTTGCAGGCGCTTTGATCCGCTGAGCTATTTGGCTGTGCGCCCCCCCCCTTTTTTTTCCTTTCTCTTTTTTTTTTTTTTTTTGCAGAACCAGGGATTGAACTCAGACCCTTGTGCTTGTCAGGTAAGCACTTATTCTACTGAGCCATCTCCCCAGCACCTCCTCTCTTTTTTGAGACAGAGTCTCCCAATGCAGTTCAGGCTGGCCTTGAGCTCACTTTGTAGCCTATGCTGGTCTCACAGTGAGCCTCTCGCCTCAGCCTCCTGGGGGCTGGGATTATGGGTGTGCACACCACACCTTGTACCAGGCTGATTTTGAATTCACGGTGATCCTCTTGCCTCAGCCTGGGATTACAGTTGTGTGCCACACCCCCAATTTTTGCATTTCAACCGTATCAAAGGGCACAGTCCAGGGCATTAAAGACATTCACAGTGCTGTGTAGCCATTGCCACCGTCCATCTCCAGCACCCTTTTCTCTTCCCAAACTCAAAGCGACTCTGCTTTGCATCTCCGTCCCCAGCCCTGCACCCTCTAACCTGCTTCTATCTAGCCCTAGGAGGACCGCGGGAACCTTTAGGCTTAAGCCTAGTCCTCTCTGTCATCCACATCACCGTCGGACGTGACGCGAGGAGGGGCGGGCAGAAGGTGGGGCGCGCAGGCGCGGGCCAGGGACAGCTACGCCTACCGCGGGCGCTGAGAGCCGATCGCGGCGGCGGGAGGAGCGCGCTGGTGTCGCCGCCACCATGGCCGCCGTGGATCTGGAGAAGTTGCGCGCATCGGGGGCCGGCAAGGCCATCGGGGTGCTGACCAGCGGCGGCGATGCGCAAGGTGGGGCGGCGCGGCGGGTGGCGGGGAGGTAGCGACTCGGTTCCTGAACCTCTGTGCCCGAGATCTGGCTGCCGCGTACGTGCCGCGGGCCACGGCTCTGAGCTCCGCCTTCCCGTCCCCGGGGGTGTGACCGTGCCCGCTGTGAGCTGTGCAACACGTGCGATTGAGCCAGGTCTCGAGAGCCAGCAGGGTCCCTCCGCGGAGGACTTGGAGGAAGGACCCCAGGGTCCCGCCGTCCTACTCCTAGCCGGCTTCCCCGTCCCCGCTGGGATGGGGACAAACGCCCCGGGCTGCTTCACCGCTGGGCTCCTCCCTGTACCTTTTAATTGGAGCCTAAGTGTGGAAGAGGGCGCGGGGAGTCCCGCTGTGCCGGGCTGGAGTTTTCTTAGCCAAGTCCTGGTGCGGGCATTTACTTGTGCAGCCTCTTGCTGGAAGGTTGGGAGGGTGCCTGGCCTGGAGCCCTCCTCCTGTGGCCTGGCTCCACTCCCTTGGCCTCCAGGCCTTAGCGCTGGGATGGCTGGGTGCCACCTGTGGAGCCAGCCCACCTCAGGCAGGAGAAAGCATTGGTGTCCCACGTGCCAGGCATGCCCTCAGACTCTGCTGCTCCTTGGAAGTGAGCAGTAGCTGAGAAATGCAGGACAGCCTGCCCCCAGGAGCCAGGTCCTGCTTGGACCCAAGCTAGGATAGGGTGAGATCAGGAAGGACCTCAGCCCACAGGTACGGCCTTCAGATCTGGGCTGCTGACCTGGCTTGGGCTCTGGTCTGCTTGCCCTTTGCATATCCGTGGCACAGAGTGCTTGCTGTTGGTCAGTGGTCACTTTGGAGAGTTTGGCCAAGGACCTGGGAAGCAGCAGGAGGCAGCAGCACCTAAGGGAAGCATGGGGAAGGCCAGGAAGCATGAAGGGGCACCTTGGGCCCTGCAGGACACGTCTGCGTCCTTGTCCTCTCCCACCATGGGGGCCCCTGTGGGCAGGGCCACCCAGGGTGACAGATAAGCCATTTGGAGGCTAACCCAGGGCAAGGTTGGGAGGCCCCTCCCAGCCCAGGAGAGGGTGCTGTAAGGGTGGGCACAATCTGCCTGAGTGTTCCCCTCGTTGGATCCTCTCCATGCAGAGCCCTGGAAGGGCGCCTATTGAAGCACTTGCTGGCTGACCTCCTGTCTCCTGCTGGTACCCTCCTTCTTGTGCCCTGTGTGTGCTGTCTGTATGCACTGTGAACCTGATTTGGTGCTGAGGCTATGCAGGGCAGGAAGGAGACTCAGACCTCTTTCCTGTCACAGCTTACAGGCTGATGTGGGACGCAGGTGCCGGCTGGGCCACTAGGTCAGGGGAGCAGCTGGCATCTGGAGTTTGTACAGAGCAGGGCCTTCTGTTGTGTAAGTCCTGAGGAGCTGTCTGGATGTGACACAGTCCTGGAGGGCAGTCCAGGCTGACTGTGCCCTCCCTGTGCCCTCAGTGTCTATTGGAGCTGACAGTGGCTGGGGTGGGGACTGGGGGCGCTCTTTCCTCCAGAGCCCGATCCACCACATGAAGGCCCTCAACCTTACCACCTGACCACCAGATTCGGACGCCAGGGCCAGCCTGCGTTGACAGGCTCTGTGGCTCAAGTCTTCTGGCCTGCATGTCCCTTTTTGTGAGGAGAATGAGGGGCAGGAGACAGGCCCTCATGCAGGCCCTTGCAGCCAGCCGGGAAGTCCTGCCCCAGCAGCTTGAGCCTCTCTTCCTGTTGTCCTCCAATGGGGTCAGCTGGTTGAAAGGTGGTTGCTGCCGGCAGATGTCTATAATCACAGTGATTTGTGCAGAAGTTGCTAGAGGACTTAAAAGCAGCCAGGCCTGCCAGCCTGGCTCCACCCTCTTGTCTCTCATCCCTGGCCTGGCCACTGCTATTTCTACAGACCTCTGTGCCTGGATGGTGGGCATTGCATTTCCTGCTGGTCACATGGCCCCTTGTCTTCCATTAATTCCTTGAGGACGGGGCACCATCCCCCTCATCTCTCCCACATCGCCCTGTTGGGGTTCCCTTGGTCTGCCTGTTGACTGGTAGCTGACTGCCAGCACCAGCAAGCTCTGTGGCATCCTGTGACTATTGCTGTCATGCTCACTGACCTCTTCCTCTGGGTGATTACAGTGAGGACCTCAGACTTAGTGTCCCTTGGCTGTCAACTGATGGGCAGTGCCAGTCCTTGTAACACTTGCCCTTCTGACTGGGGTGGGCTGCTGTCCTGGGTTTATTTTGAAGACAAAAAGCAGATGAAAGGGCCCTGAAGAGCCAGCTTCCTCGAAGTGTCTGGGCACCTGCTTTTAGTAAGGAGATGTATTGTCCCCCCTCCATGGCAGCTGTATTGTCCCCCCTTGAAACAGTTTTCACATCATGTGGCCCCTGTGCTCTTGGGAACACTGGATATGCAGCTGGGTTTGGGCTGCAGTGTTGTCTCAGGTGTCACAGGAGAGCTGGCTTTGCAGTGTCCCAAAGTCCCTTGTATGCTTGTGAGAAATACATGTTACTTTGTCCCAGGCCCTTTGCTGTCCTTGAGGTGCCACAAGCCCTCCAGCCTGATGGTCAGGTTGCTGTGGCCTGACAGCATGTGGACACTCTCTGGAGCCTAGGGATGCCAGAGAGACCCTCAGGCCAGATGGTGTGCTTGGCCTTACCCTCTGTGGCCCCCTGTGTGTTCTGTGCTTCCTGCCAGAACCTGGCCTGCTCCTGAGCCCCATGAACCCTATGCAAGTGGAGGACATGCTTAGGGTCCTGTGGGGACCACAGACTCTTTGGGGACCTGGAGCTCTTGCAAGGTTTTCCAGCAGCAGGGAGAGTTTGGGTTTAGAGGCCTGGCCTCCTTCCAGATGCATGGGTGCTAGATGGGGAAGGTAGGAGGAGTGGCAAGGTCTTGGGCCTGAGTGGCTGGGCTCTGGCTGCAATGGACCGAGGGTGGCAGCCCTCACGGCCTCCCCTGGATGGGGTGGTGCCACCTGCCTCTTGTGTCCCAGGCTCCAGGGCAGGTTGGCATGTTTCCTGCCAGCTGCTGCCTCTGTAGAGTAGCAGAAACCTAGACCGCAGCCCTGGGAGCCTGGGGCTACTCACTGGGGGAGGAGGTGACCACCAACTGCCCTGCTCACCGTGGAGGGCAGGGTGGGGTTGTTTCCCTTACAGCTGCCCTGGGCTGCTCCTGTGCCTCTGTCTCAGCACCAGGTGTAATGTAAACCTTAGAGCCCTTGAGCCTGCAGGGGTGTGAGTGCGTCCTCCAGAGTCTTTTAGAGGATGAAGTGCCTTTGAATGTCTGAAATTTTGGGCATGGAGCCCCGGGGGCTGTGGGCAGTGGTCAGAGTGCCCAGTGCCCCTGAGGCTGGCCTGATGGTTTGTTCCATCTCTGCACAGGTATGAACGCTGCTGTCAGGGCTGTAACCCGCATGGGCATCTATGTGGGTGCTAAAGTGTTTCTCATCTATGAGGTAAGACCATGTGCAATGGGGCCACATCAGGGTGGCCCACATGTTCTTGCAGGAACTGTGGCTTCTGTGTGGTGCAGGCCACATTAACCCTAGACACGCTCTAGTGGCCAGCCTGGGCAGCACTGTGGGTGTAGTTGGACTGGGTGGAGGTGCTACAAAATGCAGACAGGGTTGGGACCTGTAAGACGGACAGAGAGTAGAGCAGTCAGTTGAGCTGGCCCTGCTCCATGGCATTGCTGGGCAGTACCCACCATGGAGCCCAGGTAGGGTGGGCAGGTGTCCTGGGCCCCTCCAGTCCAGTGCCTGTCCTGTGGGGCTTTGCTGAGCTGGGCCCGGGGACCCACTGTAGGATCTAGCTGCACCGTCCTGGTTTGTTCTGTCCCTGGTGGTAGTGGGTAACCCCATTGTGGATTGGCAGCTGTCCTGCTATGGGTTCTAGTGGCCTCTGGCTGTGCTGTCTTCTTTCTTTGTGTATAGTACAGCACCCTGGCTGTCCCGTTCCTTCCGCTTGGTGTGGCCTTGTCCTTTCACCTGATCCCTGGTTATAGCAGGCCTCACCCAGCCCCTGTTCTCCAGGGACAAGTGGGGAATAAACATGTGAGTGCTTGGGCGAGGCTCGTCTCTCTCCTGGGCACACTGTAGACCCCACAGAGTGCAGGACATGGGTTGGAAGCTGGCAGGGGGCTGGGCCAAGTGTTGGGCAGGTCCTTCTTGGACCCTGAGTTTCTTCCATCAAATGGGCCTGACATACCAAGCGTGGTGGGCATGCCTGTAATCCCTGCACTCAGGAGGCTGAGGCAAGAGGAATGCCCTGAGTTTGAGGCCAGTCTGGGTTATATAGGGGGTTCAAAGTCAGCCTGCACTACATAGGGAGGCCCTATTTCAAAAAACAAAAGGAAACAAACAAACAAACAAAAAAATGGGCCTGCTGATTCCTTTCTGGGGGGCACAGAAGGGCCAGAAAACTGCCGCCTTGTGGGTGAGAGCCGTCACTTCAGCGGCTGAGGCAGTGGGGGTGGCTTGTGTTCCCCAAGAGCAACAGTGGACCTGTGGGTCTGGGGTTCCCCCAGAAAGAGCTGTGGGCACTTCAGAGTGCCTGGCTGTGAGACCACCTTGGAGGCTGCCTAGGCCAGGCTGGGCAGGGGCAAGTGAGAAGGCATGGGGCATGGGCAGAGACAGGCAGGAGGGCCTGGGTAGGGTGGATGCTGTCCTGAGAATAGAACGTCTCTCCTGCAGCTGACCTGCCTGCCGGGCCCCAGCTTTGCAGGTCCCTGTGTGTCCGTGGCCCCTCAAGTGGTGGTGTTCATGGTTGGGAGCCTGGCTTGTAGAAGGAAGGGCTGGGCTGGCCAGGACAGGCACCCTGTGGTCCTCAGGTGGTACCTCTGTCTCCTCCAGCTAGATGAGCAGTGCCCATGGGGGCAGCTGTGCAGAGGTGGCCCATCTTCATGACCCATGGGCAGGGAGGCTGTGGGTCTCAGAGGCTGGGGATGTACACTGATGCAGCTTTCCCATCTGCCACCTCTGTGGAGCCCCTGAGTCCTCATCAGGCCTGGTGGATGACACCCCTCCTACAGGCAGGTGCTGCTGCAGGGAGCCAGCCCTGTGCTGGCCAGGTAGCTGGTGGCAGCTGTCATCTGGGACACTCAAGCAGTGTTTTCCTGTGAGGGGCTGAGCCCCAGCTGCCAGGCTGGAAAGACATGCTGTCCACTTGGGGGGCTGGCTGCACACACTTGGGGTGCTGTGGGACATGGCCCTTAATGGCTGCCCATGCGTCTAAGGACTCTCATGTCCTCTCATGTGTGGGCTCTCTCACCCAGAAAGCATGGGTGTCTGCGGGGACATGTGTGTTCTTGTAGCCTCCTTTGTATCTGCTGTGTGCCCATCAGTGGTGGGGACGTGTGTGCAGCAAGGGTGTGTGCAGTGTGCAGTGGCCACACCCACAAGGCCCCAGAGAGTGTCCCCACAGTAACAGATGTGCACAGACACAAAGATGTGCATAGACAAAGAGATCCAGTGCCACTGAGTTCACGTAAGCAGATCTAATAGGTCATTGGCAGGTTGGAGGAAGGCCTCCTGGGCTCCTGGGTTGCGCCCTTGTCTGTCCTATCTGGGATCAGTGACATGAGCTCAGCTTAAGGCAGGGTGGGGCTGTTGCCTGCCAGGTGAATTACTCCGCTGGGCTGCCAGGTGTGGGGGTGGCGCCCTGGCCTGCTTCCTGCTTGTGAGGTTTTGGCTGTAGTCTGAAGCTCTGTCTTCCAGGAGACTGTGTCAGCCACTGTGGGCTGCTGCCTCACGCCTGTCCCTTGGTTGCAGGGCTACGAGGGCCTTGTGGAGGGAGGTGAGAACATCAAGCCGGCCACCTGGCTCAGCGTCTCCAACATCATCCAGCTGGTGAGGCTCTGGGGCCGCCTTTCAGGCCCCGTGTGTGAGAATGCTGGTGTGTGGCACGAACACAGACACACGAACACATGCACACAGACAACACACACAGACATATACAGGCAGCACACACATAGGCACACACACAGGACACACAAACATGCAGATGCACATAGATACCGATGCACAGGCAGAGACAGAGATGGATACTTACACAGGCAGAGACTCACAGACCTGTATGTACATGGATGGTGACACAGATCCAGAGTCACACAGAGGCTGACATACAGAGAGACAGGGTACATGGACACAAAGAAACACAAGCACAGTAACAGACATGCATAGACACAAAGCTGTGCATAAACAAAGAGAACCACAAACACGCAGACACATACTTGCAGGCTCAGCTCCTGATGGCTGTGTCATCTGGCAGCTTGGGTTTTTGGGGTGTGGAGTTGCCAGGTCTCAGGAGGCTCTGGGGACCAGGCTTGAGACAGTGGCCTGAGCCAGGGAACTGTGGGTGGAGGCATGGGGGTGGGGGGCAGGCCTGGACTGGCAGGGGGCTTCATCCCTCCCCTGGGGATCTCGAAGACCATGCAGGTGGGTGGTTGCTTGTCCCACAGCCACCCTGGCTACTGAGTGCATAGGTGCAGTTGTCCTGGGCAGCTGGGTCCTCGGTGAGCCCAGGTCCAGGGCTGACCAGCGAGGGGAACCTGAGGGGCTCCTATGCAGTGTCTAGAGCCACCCTAGGTATCTTCCTCTGCTCCTGCAGGGTCCACTGTCCCTTTAGTGCCTAGCCCTGGGTCCCTCTGGCCCCCAACCCCCCCAACAGAGGCCTTGTCTCTTCTGTGCAGGGTGGCACCATCATTGGCAGTGCCCGATGCAAGGCCTTCACTACACGGGAGGGGCGCCGGGCTGCTGCCTTCAACCTGGTGCAGCGTGGCATCACCAACCTGTGTGTCATCGGTGGGGACGGCAGCCTTACGGGTGCTAACATCTTCCGCAGCGAGTGGGGTGGCCTGCTGGAGGAGCTGGTGAGGGAAGGTGGGTCTGTGGCTGGTGGGCTCAGCAGGTGGCCAAGGTGCATTTGGTCCTATCTCCCAGCCAGGCAGGAGTGGCCAGGCTGGGCTGGTTTTGAACCCATACTGCTGTGGACAGTGCTCCAGGGTAACCCAGCTGGGCTTTGGGACGTGTTCTCTGGAGGTTCGGGATGTGCATTAGACCATTTCACAGTGTGCAGAAACACAGAATTCGTTACATTAGACAGAGTCCCATGCCACTACCCAGAAAGTGAACCCTGTGGCCCTTAGTTCTATGCTACTCACAGCATGACCTGGGGCGAAGGTCTTGGGCTGTGCAGTTGAGACTGGGACCATTCTTGCTCCATGTGGAGGTTGACCGGGCTGTGGGACCTCAGCCAGAACTTCCTATGACCCTCACCCAGGCAAGATCTCAGAGACCACGGCTCAGACCTACTCGCACTTGAACATTGCTGGGCTGGTAGGCTCCATTGATAATGACTTCTGCGGCACCGACATGACCATTGGCACAGACTCAGCCCTGCACCGCATCATGGAGGTCATCGATGCAATCACCACCACAGCCCAGAGGTGGGTGGGGCTGTCTTCCCCGGGTGGGGGCAGTCACTGTGTGGGGGTTGTGGATCTTGGTGGCCTGGGTGCAGTTGGTGTAGCTCTGACCCTTGGCTAGGGGAGATGCATAGGGTTTAGTAGGGGGTCTTGGTATCCAGTCTCACCCTGCCAGCTGGCCAAGGACACCCAGCCTGGTGCTGTCAGGGTCTGGCCCTCTGGTGTGGGCGTGACCTGGTGGGGGGCCCTCAGTCACCCATGATCTTAGCACATCACAAGGGCTCACTGAAGTTTGCTGGAGAGCTGCTGCCTCCTGCCCCACATACTGGCATCAGCAAAAATACCCATCTGCAGTGAGCAGGCTGGCTTGTGTGGCCAGGGGCCCTGGCTCTGACCACCCTCCTGTCCCCTCTCTACAGCCATCAGAGGACGTTCGTGCTGGAGGTGATGGGGCGGCACTGCGGGTGAGGCGGGCTGCCTGGGGCTGTGGTGAGGGTGGGTACAGTGGGGAGAGCACCACAGTGCTCACTCAAATATGAGTGGTGTGAGAACCTGGGCCTGCCATGCAGAAGAGATGGGAAGATGCAGCTCCTAGGACAGCATCCTGAGCAGCCCTGCTGACCTGCAGGTACCTGGCGCTGGTGTCTGCGCTGGCCTCCGGTGCCGACTGGCTGTTCATCCCAGAGGCGCCCCCTGAGGATGGGTGGGAGAACTTCATGTGTGAGAGGCTGGGTGAGGTGAGTGGCCAGTGGGATCCCTTGGTGGCAGCGGTGTCCTTAGGGAACTCTGGGAATGTCCCCAGGGTTGTGGCCAGTTCATTGTGTGCTGTCAGCCCCTTGGGGAAGGTGCAATGCTGACTCCTGGACTCACTTGGGGCAAGAGGTGGTGCTGGAGGCTCAGCTCTTGTGACTAGGCTCAGCTCAGTGCTAGGGACACTGTAAATTGGCTTTCTGGGACTGAGAGTGGCTTCTGTGAGGATGAAGGACACAACAGGGACCCTTGAGCTTAAACAGTGGGGCTAGCTTTATGTCCCCAGGTCTGTGTACCAAGGGCAGCTGGGGCCTGGTGCTGAGGCTGAGAGCCGGGGATGTTGGTAGCCAGTGTGGATGGGGTCCTAAGGCAGAGCAGCAGGGGTGGCTGCGAGAGAGGCCTCCTAGGAGCTGGGGAGGTGGTCCCAGGGTTGGGGAGGGGGGCTCTGGAACAGAGTGAGCTGACACTGCCCTGCAGACACTCAAGCACCCATCTGGAAGGCTGTGGATCACTTCTTGCTACCCTGGCCTCAGGCCCATGGTGTGGAGTGGCCCAGCTACCCAGTAAGTCCAGCCCTGGATAGTATCTGAAAAATGGTGTGTCCCCTGTGACCAACCTGGAGACAGGGCAGGCCTGGGGCTGGCAGAATCCATGTCCCCACATGAAGGTGGCAGCTTTACTTCCTTTCCTCCTCCCTGTGGCTAGGCAGAGCTGCTGGGGGTTAAGGGTCACCTAAGGGTGCTGACCTGGCTTCTGGAATCTTCCCCAGAAAGCCGGGACAGGGTGAGGTGGAGTCTGGGTTGAGGCCATGTGTTACCTGAGGGCCATGCAGCCCTTCCAGCCTAGTGGACCTGGTGAGGGCAACTCAGTCCTCGCTGAGCCCAGGTGTGGGCCCACATCTTGGTTCTTGCTTGCTCTGTGGAGGAATCTGAGCTCACCCTTGCAAGCAGTGCCCCCCAACCCAAGATCAGGAGTGCTGACCCTGGTGCTGGACCCTGCCCATCCCCACCTGTGCAGAGGTCCTCACCCCACCTGGGCCTGCTGCTGCGTACCCTGGCCTGGTCCCAGAGGGCAGTGGCCTGGTGGAACTGGCTGTGGTTCTACCCTCAGACATGGTCAGGTCCCACAGAGTTGGGGGTCTTGCCTTATTCCTGTGGGCTCCAGGCAGTGTCAGGTCTGGGAGGCCCCTGTGCTGGTGGCCACGTGGGTAGCTTGGGGCTGGTGCCGAATCTGGTGTGTGTTGCAGACTCGAAGCCGGGGCTCCCGCCTGAACATCATCATCATTGCAGAGGGCGCCATTGACCGCCATGGGAAGCCCATCTCGTCCAGCTATGTGAAGGATGTGAGTGTGCCCCCTGGTGGCCGGGCATGGAGAGGGCACCTCCAGCCCTGCAACTGCCCTTGGGACACGGTGCTGCCTTGCTCCAGGTGACAGACAGTGCAGAGGGTGGCACTGCTGTCCTGAGGGACAGGACGCCCAGCCCCTGCTGCAGGTCCCCATGGGTCCCCTGCCTGTAGCACAATGCTGCTTGGGGACTTGTGCTCCTCATGGTGGTCACCCACCCATGCAGTGCCACCTACCGACCTAGACTTCTGCCCCTAAGTCCCGAGAAGCCCAGGGGCAGGCACAGGCTAAACAGAGGGCTCAGACCCTGTGCTGCTTGGCACATGGGGCTGCCAGTGTGTAGGTGGCCCATGCATGCACACACGTAAACAGAAGCAACCCTGGGGGCACAGGTGCCTGGAGCCCCCACTCACCCCTTCACCCAGACCCTTAGACCAGACATGGAAGCCATAGTTCTGGGAGCCTGAGGTGGGCAATAGCTGACCACATGGTGAGACCTACAGGTTTGGGGTTCCCAAGAATCCATGGCCTGACTCTCCTATGTGCAGCTGGTGGTCCAGAGACTGGGCTTTGACACACGAGTGACAGTGCTGGGCCATGTGCAGCGAGGAGGGACACCCTCTGCCTTCGACCGCATCCTGGTAGGTGGACGTCACCTGGGCTGGGTGCACATGGGTATATGTGTGAGTGTGCTGTCTGCAGAGTGTGTGGGCGAGCACCCCTCAGCTGTGTCCTCGAGGATATGATAGAGGGCCCCCCATGTAAGAAACCTGGTTTGGGTTCTTGGGGTCACGCTACCTCTGTCTCTTCACCAGCCCTCTCCACCACACATAGGCGGTAAGGGCTGAAGACCTCTCTGCCCAGGTGGTTTGGGGGCTGGGCCTTCCTGTGGGGCTGGAGGTGGCCCAGGAAGGGGCTCCTGCTGGGTCTGGAAGCCTTCACCTTGGGGCCTGTGGAACCAGGTGGGGATGGAGGGCCTTGTTAGGTATGAACCCATGTAATTGATCATGCCAGGCATTCTGATGCAAGTAGAAGGTATACTGGGGGCATCAAGCAGCCTGGCTGTCTAGTCGGCCAAGACAATGGTGAACAAAGGGGAGATAGGAGACTTTGTAGGATCTTTTAGGGAGCGTAATCCGGAACAGCTGACAGAGAGCTAATCTTGGCAGGCTACCTGGTCTGCAGGGGACCTTTAATGTTAACAAAGGAAAGTTTTGCGATTGCTTACCGAGGTCAAAGACAGGTGGACCTGTTCTGCAGTTTTGGGTTTGGTTCTGTGTGGGACCAAGGGGTAGAGAGTTTGGAGGTAGGGTGCCT
Source organism: Octodon degus (assembly GCF_000260255.1). Classification (NCBI taxonomy): domain Eukaryota; kingdom Metazoa; phylum Chordata; class Mammalia; order Rodentia; family Octodontidae; genus Octodon; species Octodon degus. The sequence continues at coordinate 5,657,855 of NW_004524621.1, read as the reverse complement.
GCGAAACCAAGAGGGGAGTGTTTGGGGCAAGGTGCTTGGGAAGCTTTGAGTCCTGACCTATCAGGCCTGAACTGGTCACTGTCCCGCAGAGCAGCAAGATGGGCATGGAGGCAGTGATGGCGCTGCTGGAGGCCACACCCGACACACCTGCCTGTGTGGTCAGCCTCTCGGGGAACCAGTCTGTGCGGCTGCCCCTCATGGAGTGTGTGCAGGTGGTAAGTGCTGGCCCACTCTGCCCTTCTAGGGCGTCATGCATTGCTGGTCTTCTTGTCGTCCCAGCCTTCTCTTTCTGGAGTCCTCAGGCATGGGATGAGGGCCTGGGGGCTTACCTACCAGGCAGGTTCTCTTGGCACACCCCGGCCCAAGGGCAGACCTTGTGTGCTTGGTTGAGGGGTGCGGCAGGCATAGGCCACCCACAAGTGGGGGTACCCTAACAGGTGCTGGACCCATAGGGAGAGAGGAGACTTGGTGGGTCTGAAGGGCCTGGGAGTGACCAGGGCAAGGTCACTCAGCTTCCTGGAGCAGCAGCTTGGACTGACTTTAGAAGCTGTAGGGCAAGGCATTCAGGGTTAGGATGGGGGTGCATAGGGAGGGGACAGGGACAGTGGAGTGGTGGGAAGGCCTGAGCAGGGGACCAAGCAGGGACCCTGGGAGGGGAGGTGGGTGGTGAGGGCTGCAGGGCTGTATGGGAAGACGCTGGTCCTGGCTCAGCTGGATTGGGGATAGGGCAGGTGAGATGTGGCCATGCAGTTCTTCGTGGAAGACCCACCTGGCATCTGCCTGCTGCTTCAGGTGCTTGGGCCTGCTTGGTCTCTAGCAGTCTGTGCTGTGGGGCCTGGGGTGCTACTGCTAAGGGAGGACAGGTGGCCAGGACCCAGAAGGACTGCTTTCCCCACCATTTTCTAAGAGCCCATGCTTTTTGCTTCTCTTCTCAAAGACAAAGGATGTGCAGAAGGCCATGGATGACAAGAGGTTTGATGAGGCCATCCAGCTGCGCGGCAGGTGAGGGTGCTATGTGTTCCGTGCCCTGGCATGTGTGTCGAGGAGGTGACTCTGTGGCACTTGGCTGAGGTCCCACAGTGTGTGCTGCAGGGACATCTCAGGAGCAGCCAGGTGGGTGGCCCTTTGCTGAGAAGCTGGTGGGTGTAGGTTGGAGTGGACATGGGCTATATGTGGCCATGCAGGGCAAGTAGTGTAGTACCACAGGCTGGAAGCAGGGTGACTGGGCCAGTGTACAGAGGTCCAGGCCAGCCTGGAGTGTGGCCCTGCCTGATCAGGTAGGCCAGGTGTTTGGGGGTGTCCTGGCCACAACAGACATGCAGGTTGGTTTCCCCTGGCTGAGCTCCCTGCCTGCTGCCAAAGCTGCCAGCCTGCAACAGCCTGAGTGCCCAACTCTGTGCATGCTACTGAAGGTGCCCAGCCAGGCTGCGAGGGCCAGAAGCGGTAGTGTCCAGGCCCTTCCTGGCTGCATTTCTGGCACTGTGCTGCGTGGCTCTATGCCCCAGTCCACATGCCTTTCCTGACTGGCCATAGCCCCATGCTGTGCTGAGTGCGTTGGCCGTACATTGTGGACTTCAGGGTGGGAACTGCATGAGCCGCTTCCTTTGCAGGAGCTTTGAGAACAATTGGAACATGTACAAGCTGCTTGCCCACCAGAAGGTCTCCAAAGAGAAGGTGAGCTCGGGCAGCAGAACACCGGCTGTGCTGGTTCTGCAGCCTTGATGCTGCACAGGCTCACTGCCTGCCTGCTGCTGAGCACCCTGCCCTCCTGCCCTCCTGCCCTCCTGCCAGGGGTCTGAGCCCTGAACCCAGTTTTAGTTCTGCTCCACTGTGGGGCCAGCCAGTCCCAAGTAGCCGTGCTTGGTCCTGAAGAGGTGCAGACTGACCATGAGTGAGCTGCCAGTGTTTGCCTGCAGGAAGCAAGGTGGCTGTGTTGTCACTCAACTCTATCAGCTGCCCCCTGGTAGCCAAGCACCTCAGGAAAGAATCGCTCCAAAACTAGGGTATTGAAAGGGTCAGTTTCTGGCACCCTGGGGTCAAGCAGAGGCCTGGTGCACAAGCTCACAGCCATGAGGTTCTGGCCCAGGACCTCCCAGGAGGGTGGCGATGGAGGCTGCTCATGCCAGCTTGGTGCTCAGTGCTCCATCAGCCGTCTTGTGTCCTGCAGCTCCTGGTAGGGCAAAGGTGGTCCCTGTGCCATCCCAGAACCCAGCTGGCACAGAGCACTTGGGTGTAGTAGGGCTGGGTCCTTGGCAGGAGCCCTGGAGGGCAGCTACTTCTGGCCTGGGTGTGCGTGTCAGGATGTGCCAGCTCTCTGGACAGGCTGGACACCAAATTCATTCTGATTCCATGCTGAGCAGGAATATTTTGACATTTGAGTTTAGGGTTTTGTGTGTGGGTGTTGGTGTGTGGGTGTTTTTTTTTTTTTTTGCTGTTTTGGAGTTCTCCTTTATTTATTTTTAATTTTTATTTTTGTTAGTCCATGTGTGAGTCTGTAAAGGTCACATTGCACCTGGGGAGTTGGTGCGCACACATCACACACATCGGTTCTTCCTGTGTTTCTGTCGGCCCCCTTCCCATGTGCAGCATAGGGGAGTTACAGGAGCTCTAGCACAGTGCTGATGAGCCAGCTCTGAGCGCCATGTGGCTGGAGTAGCACAGGTCCCACCCACACCGCCTGCTGCTGACCGGGTGGCTCTGAGGGCTTTGTAGCCGCTGCTCACCGGGCTGAACCCACAGTGCTGCCCACAGTCTGGTTTTGATGCTGCACCTGCTTACTTTGCTGGGCTTCCTGTGGTTGGTGCCAAAGAGCATGTGTCACAGTGGCCCTCCTGGGAGCCTCTGGAATTAGGACAGCATGTGTTGTTCCCAGCATGTGACGGTGGTGAGACTGGCACAGGACCTGCCTTTTTCCCACTTCCTGTCCAGCCTGTGGCTGATGTTCCTATCTCCTTTCTCTCCAAAGACCAACTTCTCCCTGGCCATCCTAAATGTGGGTGCCCCAGCGGCTGGCATGAATGCGGCTGTGCGCTCGGCGGTGCGGACTGGCATCTCGCAGGGCCACACGGTGTATGTCGTGCATGATGGCTTCGAGGGCCTCGCCAAGGGCCAGGTGGGTGCAGCGTGAGGGAAGCAGGCTGAGCGCCTGTGGTGTGGTGCAGCCTGATCATGGACATTTCGAAGAGACAAGAGGGCTTTGCACGTGCAGCCTGGGGACAGCCCAAGGCAAGGGCAGATGGGCTGCTGTGTTCACTCAGCCACGCCCAGCTAGGCCCAGGGATGCTGTTCTGGCTGTGGCGTGATGTCAGCCCTGCCTGGCCTCTGTCCCTGGCCCAGAGAGGAATGGGTTACCTCTGGCCTGTCCTCTGATGTTGTCTCTCCTTTCAGGTGCAGGAAGTAGGTTGGCACGATGTAGCCGGCTGGCTTGGCCGTGGTGGCTCCATGCTGGGCACCAAGAGGTGAGCTGCTGGCTGCTGGGCAGTGGGGAGCAGAGGCAGCAAGACGAGCACAGAAGTGACACCAGCCCTGCTCCCTGTAGACCAGGCAGCTGTTGGCACTATCACTGTGCCCTCCGAAGTAGCTGTGGTTTTGTCGTGGGGCCTGGGGTGTCACGATGGGCCTGAAGTCCTGCATACAGTGGCGGACGTGGTCACCTGCAGTGACTACTGGACACTACCCTTCCTGAGCCCGAGAGGCTGCAGGCGCTGGAGCATGTGTCCTCTCCACCTCGTCACCATGCTACTGTGTCTTGGGAAGCAGGTGTCCCCTATCTGTCACTCTATGCCCAGCTAGGATGCTGGGGTGACACCCAGGCTCTTACACTGGTCCCTCCTTGCCTCAGCACACATCAGATGAGACTTGTGGACTGGTGCAGCCCTGGGGACACAGAATGTGTGCCCCTGGAGTCTGCATATTCACACTGACATTTCTTTGGCTTCAGGACACTACCCAAGGGCCACATGGAAGCCATCGTGGAGAATCTCCGGGCACACAACATCCATGCCCTGCTGGTCATTGGTGGATTCGAGGTGAGGGCTGCTGGGCCAGAACTCTGAGAGGGCTCCCTCCTCTGCCCACCAAGGAGTCCAGTCCCCAAGATCTGCATGGGAAGGGCCACCTCAGCTGCTGAAGGGCTCACTAGGTCTATGGACCCCAGCTGCTAAGGGGGCGGGGCAGTAGAAGAGGGGAGGAGGTGGACGAGGAGGAGAGTGCAAGGAGCAAGTGCTGGGCTCTTCTTAGCAGCTGAGGACAGATTCGTCTGGTCCTTGCTGGACCCCACCCTCCCTGGAAAGTGAACTTGGGTGGGGTCAGGCTGTTGGGTAGGACCATGGTTGGGGTGGGGGATGGCCCCTAGCCTGCCGCCTTTCCCTGCAGGCCTATGAGGGGGTGCTGCAGCTGGTGGAGGCCCGCGGGCGCTATGAAGAGCTGTGCATTGTCATGTGTGTCATCCCTGCCACCATCAGCAACAATGTGCCAGGCACCGATTTTAGCTTGGGCTCAGATACGGCAGTCAATGCTGCTATGGAGGTATGGGCAGGGCATGGGGTCCTGATGCATCTCTAACAGAATGGTGGGGACCCAAGGTGTAGCCCTGTGTCCACCCACTGGTCCCTGTGACCCCCAGAGCTGTGACCGCATCAAGCAATCAGCCTCAGGGACCAAGCGCCGTGTGTTCATCGTGGAGACCATGGGGGGATACTGCGGCTACCTGGCCACTGTGACTGGCATTGCTGTGGGCGCAGATGCTGCCTATGTCTTTGAGGATCCTTTCAACATCCATGACCTTGAGGTGTGGCAGCTCAGGCTAAGCTTCCTGACATGGGGTGGTGGCTTATAGGGGCCCGGCAGGCAGGGGGTACTGTCCTTGGGGGGACATCTGTTCACCCTGCACTTCAAGGAGGGTGGCCCCCAGGCCTAGGTCCTAGCCCCAGGCTGTCCAGTCCTGCGGTGCGCCTCCTTTTCCCCCCAGCTCACCCAAGTCCTCCTGCAGGCCAACGTGGAGCACATGACAGAGAAGATGAAGACAGACATCCAGAGAGGCCTGGTGCTGCGGTGAGGGGCTGGGGTCAGTGGACCTGGGAGGTAGGGCTGAGGGCACTTGGGGCGGGACCTCATGGTCCCTCTGTCCCCAGGAACGAGAAGTGCCATGAGCACTACACCACGGAGTTCCTGTACAACCTCTACTCGTCGGAGGGCAAGGGTGTCTTTGACTGCAGGACTAACGTGCTGGGCCACCTGCAACAGGTATGGGGATAAGGTACTTGGGTCCCCTTTATTGGTGTGAGGGGTGGCAGCCCACTGCACACCATGCAGTATCTTACCCACTCCACTCAGCGTCTCCTGCTCCACTCCACCCTGTCCCTTATCTGTTCCCAGCCTCTCAGTAGCCCTCAGGAGGCCTATGTGGGGCCCCTGCCAGTTGACCTTGAGGCCCAAAGGCCAACCTGCTCTGTAGCTGGGTACTCTCAAAGCTGGACTGAGGGCCCAGGCCATGGGAGGTGGAAGGCATGACTGCAGGGACACAGTCTCCCTCTGTTTCAGGGCGGGGCGCCCACACCCTTTGACCGGAATTACGGGACGAAGCTGGGAGTGAAGGCCATGCTCTGGATGTCAGACAAGCTGATAGCTGTCTACCGCAAGGGTAGGTGGGGTATCCTGGAGCCAGACCTTGTCCTTCAGAGGCTGAGGAGCCCCAGCCTCAGTCACCATGTGTCTTGTGTCCACAGGGCGGGTGTTTGCCAATGCCCCAGACTCGGCCTGTGTGATTGGTCTGCGGAAGAAGGTAGTGGCCTTTAGCCCTGTCACAGAGCTCAAGGAGCACACGGACTTTGAGTGAGTCCCACTGACAGTACTGCATGGAGGGTTGGACCCTGGGAACCCCATGTCCAGATTGAGAGTGGTCATGGCCATGTTTCTTTGACACAGTCAGCAGGGCCATCAGGGAAGAGGGGCACACCTGTGCTCTTAAGGGAAGGGCCCTAGACCCTGACCCCACCCTGGGCTCCACTGACTCGGTGTGATGAGGGGCATGGGTGGGTGGGTGGAAGGCTTAGCCAAAGGAGCTACCCTGACCCCTAGTCCCCTGCCCCCACAGGCACCGCATGCCCCGGGAGCAGTGGTGGCTGAACCTGCGGCTGATGCTGAAGATGCTGGCACACTACCGCATCAGCATGGCAGACTACGTGTCCGGGGAGCTGGAGCATGTCACGCGCCGCACGCTCAGCCTTGACACAGGCTTCTGAGGCACTGCTGTGTCCCTCCGGCATCAAGCAGGGCACCTGTGGCCCATGGTGGGTGGGATTGGCCCTGCTGTACTTCGGTCCCCTTCCTACCTGACTTATGACCAACACTAGGACTGCCTTCCTGCCACGCTGGGCACACTTACGCTGGGCCCCACTTTGGAAGCCCCAGGACCCCAGGACTTGCTCCCCATATGCCGCACTGACCTCTTACCTGCCACCGTGGCTGAGCAGCACTGCCATCTTCTCTAGAAATAAAGTTGCCTGACTGGAGTCCAGCTTGCAGCTAGAAGCATGGCTGAGGACCATGTAGATGGAGCCTGAGGTCATGGGGCCTGGTAGCCCCTAGCCTTGGTGTGGGCCACACCTGCAGTTGCTTCCCAGGGCTACCAGTATGACTGAGTCCTTCCCAGCCTTAGGAAAGCTTCTTAGCCTGTGTGTCCCCCATGCCAGATTATTTGTCTATAGGGCCCAACCTGTCTATAGGGTCCCTGCTGCTGTGAGCAGGCGGTAGAGATGGGCACCATGGGTGAGCAGGGACAGTAAGGGAAGCTGGTAGGGCTGATCTCTTGTCTGCGGGCAGCTCTGGGAGGCAGCAGCTCCCACCCCACTTGTCAGGCCAGCATCCTGAGGTAGACCATCCAGTGTAAGGTGCTGCTCCCCACCCTTAGCAATGAGTGGAGCTCTGGACATGTGTCCACTTCAGGGGCCTGTGGGCTGTGCGGGGGCCCAGGGCAGGGGTCTCCCACTGCCCAGGCAAGGGACTGAGGGTCTGGGGTCTCTGGTCTGTCTTGCACCTTAGTGGGGACTACTGCTCAGCTCATCATGAGGGTCTAGAGACCCAAGTGTGCACTCATGGGGCACTGGGCAGTGTCTCAGCCTTCGTGACACCAACTGGCTGGTGTCAGGTGTGGCTGTAACACGGGAGCAGAGGCCACCCCCTGCTACGGACCTGCTTGTCCACACTCTGGGGCTAGAAAAGCCCCAGGGCCACAGTGCCTACCATCTCTGGCCTGCAGGGTGCACTCCCATCTGCGCTCTGCCCTGTTCAGTCATGTGTTGGGAAGGGGAGGCCAGGAGAGCCCAGGGCCAGCACACACCAGCCACTGCTGCTGCCTACCCTTTACTACTGAGATGTGCAGGGGCACCCTCAGCTGAGGACAAGCCGGGGTCCGGTTGGCTTCTTGGTACCTCTCTGGAGCCACTCATTTCTTGGGGTGTACAGGAAGCGCATATGGGGGCTGCACATTCGATGGAGGCAGCCAGGGCAGACTCAGGCTCTGCCAAATCCACCTGTGCCTTCTCATTGAAAGCCAGATACCAGGTGTGGAGAGTCTACAGTTCTGGAAGCTTGTAGAAACCAGGAGCCCTCAGCAAACCTTGGGTTAGTCACTTTTGCCAGAGAAGAGGTGGTATGGTGGCTTCATTGCAGCATCTGTCCTCTAACTGCATCAGTGAGGGGTGCAGGGCCATGCCATGGAGCATCCCTGGAGACCACCAGCCTGCCACCCAGAGGCAGGCTTGTAACGCACTAGGGGGCTGGAGCTGCCTGATCCCTCTTGAGCTCCTGGGTAGGTGGGGCACAATGTGTGAGACACAGGGGTCACCTGGGCTAGTCAGATGACATTCTCTTATTGGGGATGGTACCCATAGGTCTGTTCCTTATCCTGTCCAGCCCACCGGGAGGGGCAGCATCTGCTGGGGGCTGTCTTTTCTGAGGTTGCTGCTGTGTGCAGGCCAATTTTCCTACAGTGAGAAGGCAGGAGGGGGATCACCCCGTGGGTAGTGGGGGACTTGCCAGGCACACCTGAAACCAGGCTTGGTGTAGGATTCTGGGGGTCCCAGGCAAGATGAACATGGCGTGACCCATGTTCACCTATATGCTTCAACATGTAGCAAGAGTTTTAGGATGGTGACATTGTCAAAGGGAGGCAGGTGCAGGCCAGAGGTTGCACAGCACAGACCATGATGACCCCTTGAGCCACTCTGCACCTCCTCTGCAGCCAGACTGAATTCAGCAACTCCCCACGCTGTGGGGCTCCCAGCTAGCTGGAGCTCCCGGGAGCATCAGTCCCCAGACTCTGGAGGATCCAAGTTGCCCAGTCCATGTAAGCAACGCCTCCTGCTCTTCTCTTAATTGCCTTGCTGACAACACCTGTGCGAAAAGTTGCAGAGGCCACCTTTAGAGAATAAACAAAGAGGCAGGCCTCCCTCTTCCATCCAGAGATTCTACCTCAGGCAGGACACAGCTCACAACCTGGGAAAATCCTTCCCACCTTCTGCTCCTTGAACATCACTGTGGGACACAGCAGTGCGGGCCATGTTTACCCTAAGTCCAGGCATATCTGTCCATGGAAGACCCACAGGTAGGAGGTGGGTATCGCTTGCATAGATCATATCCCTGATTCTCCCACTTCCGGCTGGTCCTGCCAGTGTGTGCCATGTACTGGGGCTGGGATCCTCTTCTGGGGGTAGAACCCTTGGCTTGTCCTGCATGACTCAGGGTCTGAACTCACTGTTGAGCTCAGGACCACAAGTGTCGTGGAAGATGCCTGTGATGCAGAATCCATCTCCTCCCCAGGAGCAGCTCTATGCTGAGAAACCTATTATAGACCTGCTCCTGGCTGTACTGTGCCGGTGTGTACTGTTTCTGGTTAGTGAGGAGGCCCAGCCTCAGCCCTCTGGCCAGTGACCTGGGCTAAGGACACGGCCGCTGGATACCAGTGGTTGCTGCATGCAGTGCCTGCCTTTGGGTCATGGGAGAAGTTTAGGGTGGGCCCCGGAAGTGTGCATGGAAGTCTCTCCTCAGTACAGCCCTGATGGAGGTGTAAGACAGGAGGGAGCAGGGAGCTCATGCCTAGGGGGTCAAACATTCTGGAAATAAAATCAACCCACCTGCCCAAAAGACAGCACTTTATTCACCTGAGTGACCACAGGAGGCAGACACAGGCCTGGGACAATCAGATGTTCTCCCACTGTGACTACATGGGTCCTGAAGAATGTACAAGAGAACCTTGACAGACCAAGCCCCCGGGTTGTGCCCAAGTCTAGTGCACAGAGCCCTCCGCTGGGCCTCACACAGCTGGCACTGGCCACAGCCTTGTCATGAGGCACCAGCGTAATGATCTGCATTGTAAGCCCTGGCCTTCTGGATGCTGTCACCATGGCTGGCTTACTGGATTACATAGCTGTCCTGTGACCAGATGTGCTCTCAACAGCATGGATGTGGGTGCCTCAGAGATGGCCCTGACACCAAGAGGAGGCGGAGAAGGCATGCATGCTTCTCTGATCACTGCATCTGCTGGCAGGTCACTCACTGGGCACCCCAGGATGGCTCTGGGCTACAGCGTTAACCCTGGTTCCCAGTATCCTAGCAGGATCGCCAGGACGCCTGTGTCCCAGACTGGTGGGTAAGGGTGTCCACGGGCCTCATGAAGGCTCAGCTCGCCCTCCCCACAATTGCAAGGTTCCTTAAAGAAGGGAGATCCTGCCCAGGCCTGCTGAGAAGACAAAGTCCTTCCTGGGCATGGCCATGATGCCAGCTTTGAGGTGAAGGTTGCTGTCCCTCTGGTGGACTACCTTACCACTAAGGACCAAGTGGCAAAATTGCTCCTCAGAAGCTGTGAAGTGGCACCAACTTGAAGAGAATGACAAGACTGCACCTGCCACCAAGCTGTCTGCTCCATCACCAGGAAGTGCTTCATGGGGAGGGCAGCAGGTAAAGCCTAGACCCTCATGGCCTCTGCAGTCAAGTCTGAGGATGGTCCTGGCATGGGTAGGCACCTCTACCAACACAGGTCTGCCTGCTGGCATCTGGCCTGCCCTTGTCTGATATGGGCCAGGCTCTGTGGAACAGACAGGATCAGCAACAGGGTGTACTGGGCTCATGTCACTCTGTGTCCTCCTGCAGCTCCTGCCTGTGCAGTAACTGCAGCCGGCTGCTGACGACTTGCTGCACGGCCTCCAGCCCCTCCACATCCAGCTCCCGCAGCAATAGCAGCACGGCTGTCAGTACATTCTGGGGACAGGGAAAGGATGACCAGAACAAGGAGGGACATGGTGCAAACCAGCAGCCTCACGTCCCTTCAGGTAGGGAAATGGAGGCACATGGGCCATAGCCCAGACTGCTCAGGGTGGTCCACCCACATGGCTCTTCCTGCGTCCCTAGGAGGTGACCTGCATGTGCTACAAAGAGGAAGGGCCACATAGACAGCTTACACACAGTTCACCATGAAGGGCTACATGGATGGCTGAGGGAAGCACCAGAGGTCCTGTGGCTCACCAGGAGGAATGCACTGGGAGGAGACAGGCATGCTCTGGCCCTGACTCCTGCAACACCAAAGGGCTGCATATATCCTTGGGGCTCTGAGGCCACCTGTGTCCCTGTAGTGCCTGCTGTGCCTTGTGGACTCCACTCTCCCCAGGAGCTGCGAGTACCCATCAGGAGGGAGCCTGTGGAGGCAGACCTACTCCTGCAGTTGGACCTGCGCCTGGGAGAGGTGACAGGAAGTCCCTCTTTTTTCACTCCCTTTCCTTCCAAACAGGCCCCAGGCTATGCCCCCCGCGGCCCAAGCGGGTCTGTGAGTGGCTGTATCCATCCACCATGGGGGCTCCTCTGGCAGGCAGGGCAGCCCAGCCAGATGGAGGCCACTCTGATGGATGGAGCAGAGGCTGTGGCTCCCTGTTCCTCCCATAGGTGCTCACACACTACTGGCCACCAGATGGCTGAGGAAGCCCTGGCCCTCCCCTCCAACTGGGCCATTCCCTGGAACCAAGGGACCATGTGCCAACATGGCTGAGCTCTGAGGGCTCTGCAAGGGGCTGACACAAGCATAGGGAGGAGGCACTAGGGCCACTCTCTTGCACAGGGTCCACTGCGCAGGCAGCACCATTTCTCACATGGGCTGGAATCAGAAATGAGTTCTGCTCCCAGCCAAGCTCATGGCCTTGGAGGTCACTCAGGACACCCATGGAAGAAACAGCTTCTCTTATTGGTGCTGGGGTAGGGTGGAGGAGAAAGAACTGCAGGACGGTCAGATGCCACGGGCGGCAGGTGAGAATGCAGGGAAGAGTGGGAAGGGCACGGGGCTTGGGGTGTCACTGAGCTGCCTACTCAACCTTCTTCAGTCACCAATCTGGAATCATGGGCTCTGCTCCCTGGTGCCACCCAGGGTACCCAGCCACACCGGATCCAACTGCAGTTAGAAGTCTGTCTGCAGGAAGCAGGCCTCTGCCAACTTCAAGCCAGCCATGCAGCCACCCAAGGTGTTCTGGAAGCTACTGGCACTGAGGACAGTTGTGGAGGCACACTGAAGCCAGCCACTGCCCCAATGTGGCTTCCATGGGCTAGCACTCCCAGCAGTGGGGATTCTAGGGGACTTGGCTGCGCCACACACACAGTATGGAAATTCTAGGCAGAAGCAGTGGTGATCTGGGCATGATTGCTTGTGTCACTCACCCTGTTTTTGTGACTGCTCTCAGTGTCCCTCTGTGAGAAAGAAGGAAACCGGTCCCTGGCAGGGTTCTTCAAGCTGAGGTGGCCTTGGACACAGCTGTGAGATGGATACCATGGAGGTATGTGAGGTCTAGGGCACCAATCTGTACCCAGCAGGATATGGAGGAGGCTGAGCCCATCGTGGAGACTTCTATGTGGCACTGGGCTCGCACACAGTGGCCAAGTACCCACTCCTATTTTGACCCTCTAGGGTAATATCCCTGTGACCCATTTCTCAACTGGGACCCCTTCATTCAGGGCCTCACAGTTGGCCCGCAACATAGTAGGGGTCAGCATACTGGCATCAGCCTGCACCTGCAGCTGCCACTGCAGGGTCAAATCCAATGCCCTCCCACCACATAGTGGCTGAGGATGCTCAGCGTGGGCTGCTCTAAAGCCCCGGAGCCCTTCTGCCAGTTATTTCTGCACAAATGCATTAAGGGCAGCAACACCTGACCTGGGAGGTGTCCTGGCCACACCCCACACCCAAGGAGCACTTCCTGTACCCGTGCACCTCATACTTCCTGCATCCACAGTCACCCCTGGAGGGTGGAAGGCAGGGGAGCCCCCCAGGGACTCCCCTCCTTGCTGCCCACAGCACACTCCAGAACCCCATCTGTTGGGGGCCCTGGCACAGGCACAGCTCCCAGCCTCACTCTGCCTCCTCATCCATGCAGCTCAGCGTGTCCGGGTTGGTCTCAGTGGCGGAGCTAATGGAGCTCAGTGTGTCGGGCAGCTCTTGATGGCCCTGGCCTGTGCCCTCCCTGTCTGGGGCGGCTGTGATCTCATCCCCCTCCATCAGCGCGCGGGTCAGCTCCTCCTCGGTCACCGCTTGGGGTGAAGGGCAGAGAAAGCAAAGGCATGAGAGGGGCTCGGCCTGCACAGCTGCACACAATGGCCCTGGCCTCTGTTGCACACTGGGTCTGTCTCACCCTCATAGCCCTGTGACATGCACGCAGGAGCTGGGCCTAGGACTGCCTGTGAACACAGCTGGGTGGGCTGGAATGTGGCAAACTCTATGGGCAGTGAGCAGCTGCAAAGCCCCTGACCCTTGACAGGAGGGCATGTGGGCTCTGTGCACAGTGTGGGGGTGTAGGGCCACCAGCACAGCTGCACCCACAGATTCCCAGGAACCAGCCAGAGTGGACCAGCCCCCAGACAAGTGTGTCCTTGTGTGGCACATGCTGGATGGTCAGAGAAGTCCCGCCCTTCAGGAACAAGGGGAGAGGGATGGGACTTGAGGGTGAGCTGACCCCCAGAACATGCAGCTGTGCCCCGGTAGGCCAACACAGGCACTGCCAAGAGGTGACAGCGCACAGTCAAGGAGATGTTGTGCCTGCAGAGCGGGAGGCAGGAGACGGGCTGCAGACTCAGCCTGCAGACTCACCCTGGTTGTCTAGCTTCTGCAGATGTGGCAGGTTGCGTAGCACTGTCATGCGGTAGAGGTGTGGGCTAGGGCCACAGCATGGGTTCTCAGCCAGCCACAGCACCCTGAGGTGTGGCAGCCCCTTCAGGTAGAAGAGTTCATCCAGGCTGGGGATACGGTTCCTCCTTAAGTACAATTCACTCAGGCGGCGGCAGCGGCTCACAGGCTCCAAGGTTGAGACGCTGTTGACACTGTGGGATGGTGCTGTTAGTGACTTGACACTCAGGGCAGGGCTCTAAGGTGGGTGGGTACCTCCACAGAACCCGTAGACCCCTTGGCCACCTGTTTGTCGCTCAGTTATAGGCCAAAGTCTGACGTAGTGGGTCAAAGCAAGAGATGACCCTAGCCTAGAAGCAAGCCCCTCAGCACAGGGCATGATAGTTCCCTCACTTTACTGCATGGACACTTCGCCTTCTTTCATGGGAGGCAGCAGCCAGAACTCCCAGCAAAATACAACAAAGACCCAAGTGTTAAACTTCCAAAACCCTACATTAGGAAGAATCTAAGAGCGAGGGCTTCATTTCAATCCTGAAGGTTTATGAGCAATCACAGAAAGAGAAACATGCATAATGTCCATCCCACCCTATGATGGATAGACAGACAGGCCTTCAGCTCAAGGTGGCCACTATTCTACCGCACCAAGCGTTCCTTATTGCAGGACCACTCCAGGGTAGGGCACACGCTGGTAGGGACAACTGTGGCATGCTGACCCTGGAGAACATATCGCCACACCTGGCAAGTGGCAAGGATCCTCAACATCCATGCCCTTCCTAGGTACAAGATGGATAGGAGGGAATTCAGGGGTGTGGAGAGCTCTTCCTCTCAAATGCTCCCAGGTTACCAACACTGATCAATGATAGGCCCTGTGATACACGGAAACTGGTGAGGTCCCAGAAAGATGGAACCTGCAGCAGATGTGGCCACGGTGAGGGCAAGCCAGGCTGGGCCAGCCCATGGCTTATCAGTAGGCCTCCCCAGCTCCAGCTGTAAACACAAAGGTGACTTCTGCAGTGTCATGGCTGTGGCTGGGCAAGAGAAGTGCAGGGTCCCGAGCTCCCATGCCCCAGGGACTAGAATGAAGTAGGAAGCAGGTACCTGAGTGTGATCACCTCCAGGCTGGGCATCTCTCGGCATATGGAGATCTAGGGAGGGAAGAATGTGGCTAGCTAACAGTGCAGCACTGATGGCGTCCTGACTATGTCTCTCAGGCCAACTCTACTTCAGGACATGGGTGTGGTCTTGTTTGGCCAGGGCTCTAGGAAGGGTCCTACAGGGCATGCAGGGCCCAGGCTCACACTGCACTCCGCAGCCCAGGCCTTGCTCACTGTGGGTAGCATGGCTTACTGGTGCCCATGCCCACTCTGTGAATCTCTTAGAGATGCTTCCAGCTGCAGGGATCATTCCTCACTGCAGAGGCTCCCAGGGATGTTAGTTAGGGACCTCAGAGGGCCCTGCTCTGGGACAGAAGCCCACACAGCCAGGCTAAAGGGAGACAGGCTTGAAACTAGATCTTAGACTAAATCATCCCCACTTATTCTACGGAACAGGGCAGGCAGTCCTGGGCCCATGCCAGGCGTTGCATGTCTGAGTCTTAGACTGCTGGGACTAGGTCCCCCACACTCAGCCCATAACTGTGTGGGGTGAGTGAAGTTGGGGGATCTGAAGCTGGTGCTGATCAATAAAGCCAAAAAGAGTGTGTGATGAGCACTGTACCTGTTCAGAGGACAATTCATCCTGACACTCCTTCCCAGGGGACAGTTTGACTCTGTGCCTTCCTTAGAGCATGACCACGACCAAGGACATGGGACAGAGCCAATGGCCATGTCAACGGTTCTTACGTGAACGAGACACAGCTTTGGGGCAGGGCTATGTGGAGATAATCATGGTACTACTTACATCCGTGAGACGGCTGCCCCTGAGGAAAAAAAGACACTGTACTTTAATCTCATCAGATCTGACTAAAAATATCACAAATCTTACAAACCTTACATTGTATGATTTCAGTTACACAGAAAAAAAAAAAAGGAAAAAAGTTTTACCAGGCAACTTGAAAACCTCAAAATTGTTGGGGTGACTTTGAACAAAATTCTGTGTACGGTGCTTGGGGGGGATTTTTTCAAGCTAAGGAAGAGCAGGAGTTGTTCCAGTTGCAGGATATAAAAAGATACACTCATTCTTCCAGTGGCTAAATACCAGAAGGCTCATTTCCCTCACTGACATAAACAAGGGAGTTTTCATAGGGGGCCAAGTTCAAAGACTAAACATGCAACTTATGAGGCCAACTTTAAAGGTCTAAAATGGAGCTGTTGTTTCTCTGGGCACAGAGAAAGCCCTAACTATCTGTGTCCAACAAGGAAGGGCATTATTTAGAGCAGAGACAGAAGGAAACTATGGCCACGCTGCCAGATGTGCCTAAGCAGACAGAAAGGCTTTTTAATGAACCTGCTTGGACCCACTACCTCCCACTCTCTTCCAGAGGATCAGGCCCACTGAGTCCCCAGAAACACCTGCAGCCCCTTCAGGTCTCACCTGCAGGCCACCTCCTCTAGCAGCTCTGGTCCTCCTTGGCCCAAGGCCCAGCACCCGTTAGCTAGCTAGCTAGCTAGTTATTTATTTGTTTGTTTGTTTATTTGGTACAGGGTCTTGCTACACAGCTCAGACTCATACTGATCCTCTTGTCCCAGCACCCGCTATTTATTTATTTATTTGGTACAGGGTCTCGCTATACAGCCCGGACTTGTACTGATCTTCCTGTCTCAGTCTCCCCAGTGCTGGGATTACAGCAGTTTTGGTGGCTGGCAGGGTGCACCTGGGGGTTCTGGGCCCAGCAAGGCATGCAGTACTGGGGATCGAACCCAGATTCTTGAGCTTACCATGCAGGCGCTCAGACCACCGAACTACGTCCCCAACCCTAGCACCGCTTTTGAGTTTGCATTGATCCTACAGCATCTGTCCCTTGCTGTCACCCCCAAATGAGATCACCTGGGCACAGTCCTTCTTGGGCACCTAGTGAACAAGGTGCCCTATAGTCTCAGTTCTCTGTCCTAGAAATGGTGATGATCCCCTTGCACCTCCGTCTTATTGACAAGCCTGACACCAAAGACTAGTGGCAACTTCAAATGCCAGACAATCATAGAGGGGCTGGAGAAAGGCCACCTGAAGCCCCATACCTCTCCTGGGAGGGGGCGCGATCTTTGCCCTTGGTCACCTGAGCTCGTGCGACCCATCCTCACGCTGCAGACCAGGCAGCTGCGACCCCACTCTCGGGCTGACGGGGAGGGGGGACGGGGCCAGGCAGGGCCACACTGCCGGGGGGAGGGTGTCGCTGGCCCCTTAGCATCATGTAGTACTGTGGGCCCAGGCCTCACCAGCAGTTGAGCTTCCGCACGCTGTGCAGCTCCGAGGCCTTAGCCCGGGTCAGGACCATCTTCCGCGTCAGTTTCATGACGGCCGCGCGCGGCCCCCAAGTCCGGACCTCGTCCCTCGGCCCCTGGGTGCCTGAGCTTCGCAGACTACAGCTCCGCCGCCTTGCGTCTCCAAGAGGCGGGGTCTGCGTCGCCAGGGGCGGATCCCGCGAGTTCATTGGCGCTCCGGTGAGTGGGCCGGGCCGCGCGGGCGCAGGGCGGCCACCTGGATTCCGCCCGGCGCGTGGGCCCGGCCCTCCGTCCCATCCTCCCAAGCCGTGCGTAGGTACCGCGCACGCGCGGGGCGCGCGTGATGACGTATCCGATGCGCCGTGTTGTTCCGAGAGGGCAGTAGGGCCCGCCCTGTGCGGCCAAGTTCTGGGCGGAGGCCGGGGTGGCGGGTTGGCTGCTTGTCGTCCTCGCGGCTTTGAACCACAGCGACTTCAGTAGGTGCGGTCGGAGCAGGGCTGTGCCAGGTTACCGCGGAGATCCCGGGATCCTGGCAGGAGAATCCAGAGCCCTCTGAAATGCTCTGGGTCGCAAGGGCCGTCGCCAGCTGCGCGTCTCCTTCCCTCGCCCCCGTACCCGGTTACTTAGGTGTCAGTACCTGGAGTATCGGTCTTTACGCCACATCGTGTGCTATGAGCAGCCGTAGCGCACGTTTCCCAGATCTCAGGCCCCGGCCAATTCCGGATAAACCCGTTCTGGAGACCCTTGGCTTCTATTTAGGTTGTAAATCGCGACCTGAGTTTGGCGTGGTAGCGCACACTCATAATCCCAGCATCCTGGGAAATCGAGCGCGAGGATCACAAGTTTGAACTCAGCCCGGGCAAGTTAGCCACTTCGGGCGACCCTGTCCCAAACTTTAAAAAAAAAAAAAAAAAGGTTGGGGATGTGGCTCTGTGAAGGCCCTCGGTTCAATCTCCGGTACTGAAAATAATTAGTAATAAAAAGAGGCGATAGGTTACATCAAGACAAGCATTTGGGATCCAAAGCCTATTACAGATAAGATTTTCGTTGACTGAAATTTAGTCAGTCTAGGTCATTCCCATTCATGAAATGTGGCCGCCTTTCATATCTGATTAAATTCCCCTGCCATTGATGTCAGATCGCCAGGGCCTGCCTTCACCAAGAGTTCTATTGAGTCAGTTTAATAAGTGTCCTCCTTACCCCAGCATCTCCTGAGTAATTTTCACCTACAGACCCCAACTACTGTTCCTTGGCCACTTGTCCCTGCATTTGGAGTGGAGATCAGTATCCTTTATTGCAATAAATAGTCTTACGTGGGCTGGGGAGACAGCTCAGTAGCATAAGCGCCTGCCAGGCATGCACAAGATCCTGAGTTCTATCACTGGTACCACCAAAGGTGTGTGTGGGGGGAAGCTTTACAACAGTTTCCTCTTGTAATGAGTGTCAGGATAGTTTTGTGACACATAATAACCACCCTCCCCCAATTATTTCCTCTAACAGAAGTCAGAAGTCACCTTCCCAAGCCATCACAGTGAGATCCCCAGATCCATGGCATGACAGGTATGCTTCAGCAGTGGAAAGAAGCTTGACCTTTTTCACAGTGCGATTTTGCTATGGGATCTCCCCAATGAGCCCAGCCCTAATTTCTAAAAGGAGAAATGCACTTTCAGGATAATTTAATAAAGTCTACTGTTTTCTGAGTTTTGTCCCTCTTGTGTTTTGCCCGACCCTTGGGTGCTGTGAGGGGCTTTGCTTTGTTTTGTTTTTTTAATTTTTAGGGAAGGGTCTACAGGGTGTTCAGGGGCTCACTAATAGATCAGACTAGTAGTGATATGCCTGTTTACATCCTCCCAAGAGCTGGGATTGAAGAGGTGCACCACCACACCCAGTGTCAATGGCCTAGTCTCAGCATGCTCTGGGGGCAGGGCCAGCACAGCAGATGGGGGTGCGGGGTGGGGGATTGTTTTTGTTGGCCCCAGAGGGAGGTGGCCTCTACAAATTGGGTTTCTGGAGAATGTCAGCTTGCAAGCTGTGTAGTAGCCCCAGTCAGAGCTCAAAAGTGGACATTTGCTTTAGTACCTGCTTCCTGGTTTCTGCTAAGCCTGTGACAGAGTCCATTCCTGTGACAGGTACCAGGTGTTAGGGCAAGAGAAGATGGCTCTCCTTTCGGAAATGTAAGGCCACAGAATACCAAGTGTTTATGGCGGCCTGCAGGTGTATTGCGAGTCAGTTGCATGGAAGAAACATACCAAGCATGGAGTGGCCCAACCCTGGGGAATAGGAAAGGTAATGTGCTTAGGGTGGTGTGTGTGTGTGGGAGGGTGGTGGTGGGAGGGTTTCTTAGTGTAAGAACTTGGAGAATAGAGAGCATCCAAGCAGTGCCATCCAATTCTCACACCAAGCAGGCAGAGAACAGCTGGGACCAAGAGATGCCGAGCCTAAGCTCCATCCCACCAGGTGTGGCAGGCAGTAGGCTTCCTTCAGGTGCAGGCTGCATGAGCTTGCACAGGGCCCCTGGCTCTCCCAGTTGGGGACCATGGCGAGGGGCTGGGACCTGAATTGCATTTTGGTGCTTGAAGCTGCCCTGGAGCTGAAACATGATGTGGAAGTATCCACCTCCGTTCTGTGGGGAGCCAGCAGCTCCAGACTCCAGCCAGCTCCTTGTGCTGGTGGGGATCAGGTAGACCTTTGATGGGATATTGTATGTCATGCCCAAGCTAGCCGATGGGGGAGCTCTGGAGCTGCTGCCCTGTTCCTTCTGGGTTTGACCCAAGTAGCCCATCCCCTCTGCACCTAGGCTGGTGTGGTCAGAGTGAAGGTGGTGCAAGTTGAGGGTTAGGTAAGGCCATGGGCCCACCAGATGCCTTCCCAGTCTTGGGTCTGGCCTGTGCTCTCAGACTGTGCCCATGGGATGAAGCACCTTGCAAGAGAGCTGTACCTGGAGATTTCTCATCAGGAAAGAGTCTAGGGGAAGAGAAGCCTGCTGTGGGGATGTGGAGCCCCTGACAGCCCAGAGCAGTGGGGGACTTCACCCTTCAGGAAGTATGGCACCCAGAAGTCACAGGAGCCCTGAAATGACCACTGCACCCTGCACCCCAACACCCTCATGGTCTGTCTGGAATCAGCTGCATCCCTATGAGCTCAGGGGTGGACTTGACCGACAGAGAAGCTGTGTGAACTTCAGAAGGTAGAGGGGCAGCAACATCCTTAGAGCAGGGCCTTTGTAGTTGGAGAATAGAGGGGGGACAGGCCGTTGGGGTCCTTGTACTGCAGCCAATGCTTCCTCTTCTCTTCCCCCTAGCAGTACCCCAACCCATTGGCACCCTTCATTGCAATCTCAGAGGCTGACACTTGCATGCTAGCTCTGCCTCTTCAGTGAGACCTTCCCAGTGTCTGGGGCAGCGCTGCCCCCTCCATGTACTTCCCCCACCAGGGGAACTTGCCCAGCATCCCCCAGCTTTTCTGGATTTGTGCTTCTCTGCAGCTGACTGCCTGAAGTCCAATTCCTATAACAAAGGTCTTATTTCAAAATACTGCTAAGAGGTTCACTTCCCTAAAAGAACTCTGACATAGGCAGAAAAGTGACCTGAACTGAGGCAGAAAAGTGACCCCAACTGTTACAAACCTAAATGAAATGTTGGCTCTCAGCCCTGAGAGGCCTGGACCACTGGCTTCAAGCTCACACCATCCAGGGTCTTGAGGTCCTAGTTCTTAGGACCACTGTCATCAACCTTGTCCCACTCTCCTGCTGCACAGCATTGTGACTGCTTTGGCATAAGGGCACTGTCCCCAGCTCAGGGTCAGTCCCATCTGAGTAGTGTATCACTCTGAGTGGGCATGGGTCCCATGTGTAGTTCTGGAGAGTTGGAGCATAACAGAGTGGACCCCAGTGCTGTCCCTCCAGAAGTGGGGGACAAATGTAGTGCCTTGGGCAGCACAGACCTGTTCCCATGAGCTTTCTTGTTTTCCTCATCATAAATTTATACTTGTTCCCAATGAAGACCCCCTCTGGTGGTCACTCCCTGGGGTGATCACTCCTCTTTCTGCTGGATGCCTGCAGATGCTAGAGTGCTGCTTTTGTGTCCTCCAGTAGGAGAGCTATTGGGCCCAGGACCATGAGTAGGAGAGGGGATGTGGTGGGTCCTGTGTGTGACACCTGGGCACATGCCCACACCTTCCTGACTGCTCACTGCTGACCCCTCCTAAAACTCACCATCTTCCCAAGGAAGCTGCTGGCCTAAAGCACGCCCTCCAACCCATCACTGGATGATGACAGGAGGGGAGGACCTTGAAGTCGCTGAGCTATATAGTCAGGGTGCACAGGGGCCTTGGCCATACCACTGTCACAGGTGCTGCCCCCTCTGCCCAGCCCATTCCTCCTCTACAGGTGGAACCTTAAAGCCCCATGCTGACAACTCCCAGGGAGTGTGATAGTGACCTTGTAGCACTCCCATCTTCCTTTTGGTTGAATTGGCTAGGGGTCTCTGGTAACCATGACCCTGGCACCAAGGACCATATTCATGGATGTACCTGTGCCTTTCTTACTCCAGAGTCCCAGTGGCTGAGTACCGGCACTGGGACTCTGTAGGACAGGTCCCTGGGGTGGGGTGGACACTTGGCAGCACCTGGCACCTGGAGATGACCTGGACTGGCTCCAGGCTCCAACTCAGCCTCCCCTCTTCTTTGCCCCTACCCCAGGTGTCCCATCAGGCCCTCACATCTCCAGGCACCTGTCAAGTCACCTGCCTGTGGTGACTAACAAATTACCTCAAACCCAGCAGATCCCAATAGATATTTGTCTTCTCCCAGGAAGGCTTCACACTCTGCCCACAGTCATTCTCCCTTATGTTCCAGCTCCATCTCCACTCATTGTCCCCAGTGTTTGCCACACCGGAAAGGATGCACTTGCTTGTGCCCTTGTTACTGGGTGACAGACCCCCATGACAGCTGAGATGTGTCCTTATCTCCTAAGTCCCAGCCCCTGAGCACATGAGGCCTCCAGGAACCACTTGTCCACTGTCTGACCCATGGAAACCACGCTGGTACGATATTGATGATAGTTCCCAGATGGGAGCCTGACACAGTGACTGAGGGACAGCTCATCCATTTAGGCCAGTTTAACAGACTCCCAGGGATGGGGTGTTCAAAAGACAGAGACCAGTGCTTGCGGCTCTGAAGGCAGGAAGTCCACATTCAAGGTCCTGGAAGATCCAGTGTGCAGTCCACTTCCTGTCTGTGTCTTCACATGGCAGACAGGCAAACAGGCTGCTTGTGCCTCATCTTCAGGGACATGACTCCCACAGCCAGCATCCTACACCTAACACCATCACCGTGGGAATCAACTTGTGAGAATGCACATGGGGGGCTGCACAGTGTCTGCAGAGTGTGCCTGGTCAGCTCTGGCCTGCGTTCTGCTGCCTGCTGCCTGGTCCCCAGTGTTCCAGAAACCTGTGGTGAGTCCCATGCCCAACCTTGGTGGGAGAGGAGCAGTTTGGTTCCACTGGACTTTGCTCAGTGTTCTGAGCTCCTTCAGGCCCTTACCAGCTCCATGGTTGCTGTCACCCTGCAGGAGTGCCACCTGTTAGCAGAGCCTGGCTGCTGGGCTGTGAATAGAGTTCCCAGGGCCTGTGCTAGCTGCCATCTCCATCTCACTCAACCTCTTTGCCATCACCATGCCTATACATTTTATACTCAGTCCTTTTGCAGGACATGTGTCTCAGAGCTATTACCTGTCGATGCCCCAGGGCAGGAAAACAAAGATGCTCCCCAGTTGGCAGCCCAGTGCAGCACACTGGAACTGGCACCTCGGCCCCTCTCTGGTCCTTCACCTGTCTTGCTAAGTGAAGTCTGATGATGCTATGCCATGCTATACAGCTTTTCCCTGCCTATGGCTGCCCTCGAGGCAGAGGTGTCCAGACAAAGGCCAAGAGGTACAAAACCTACCATCCCTAGCTATATGACCCCATGCAGAGACAGGCGGCTGCCCTGCTCTGTCCTAAGACTTCCCTTACTCTGTCCTGATCTCAGGACTGAGCCTTGCTTCCTGTTCCTGCGTGCCACTCAGGGCCAGGGATATATCAGGTCACTGTTCTTCCATCACTAATTGTGAATTTTCTCTTTGCTACCACCACAGGGGGATTTTATCTTGGGCACAAAGTCCATGCTGTGAAAACTCCTTGTGCCTTGCGGTAATGCTCCATGAAGATCAGTATGTGCTGCGTTCAAGCCCTGTGGTCAGTACCCCTTTATCTTCCTGCAAAGGATATTTCATAAGTGTCATTGCAACAGCAACCCAATGAATAAATCTAGCCCTCTTGAAAACCCTGTGGTTTTTCCATAGAAGGAAGTAGCTGCTCTGGGGCAAATAAGTGCAAATGTTTCAGGAGACACTCAGCTCATTAACTCCATCTCCAGTCAGTTCCAGTCAGGCCCTTGGGTGCCTGGCAACCGCAACATGCCTGTCCATCAGTTATTAGGATCTTATCAAATATTAAGCAACTTGCAGCATTTTTAGTTAACGAGATGTCTCTCAGGCCAGCAGGCACCCAGGGAAACAAAGCTGGACAGGGCTGAGCTGTATGGGTGGGTCTCTACTGCCTGTCCTGTTAACCAGCATCTAAGGCACCTTTCTAGGGTGTTCGGATTGTCCTACAGATGCTCATAGAGTGCTTCCTGGTTGCCAGGCTCTGGAGGTGCAGCAGTGGATGAGGCAGAGGTCTGTGTGCCTGTAGCAGCCTGGAGCCCAGCAGGGCAGGGTCACTGCAGAGATGGCCACTCATGGCCCATGGTGCTAGCTAGTTTGGAGGAGAGACCCTGGTTTCGTTTGTGCTTTTCAGAGTTGAGAACATCACAAAGGGCTGCCCTCTGCAAGGGGTGCCACCTTTCCCATGGGGCTATAGATCCTAGGCACCCCTCAGCCGTGGGCACTCCCGTTGGCCTGTGGAGGGTGGGGCAAGACCAGGTGCAGTGTCCTCTGAAGGAGTGTACAGGGTCTGGACAGTGGCCCAGCATGCCTGGGCACAAGAGGAGAGACAGCAGGCTGGGCAGGGCTACTGGAGCCACTGCCCACCTTACTTCCTGGACGCTGAGGCCAGTGGGGCTCACAAGTGGCACCTGAGACTGTTTCTGTTGGGAATGAGGGGCAGAGTGGCTTTGAGGGGCATTACAAGGTTGGGCAGAGATCTGGCTGTCTTGAGAAGCCACTGTCATCTTCACAGGGGTCAGAACACAGTGGTTCAGCCCAGCTCCAGACAGATGGCCTGCAGGGCCTGCAGGGCATTCAGTGGCCAGTGTGGTTTGCTGTCCCTAGCTCTTTTGGTACCCTCTGGGTGTGGCAGATTGGACAGCAGGCTTCAGGGTGCCCAGCTGGGAATGGCCCCAGGATTTGGGTCAGTCAGATGTGAGGGCACAGTGGAGGTCTCTGAGCAGATGTCCTAAGGGAGTGGATGACTCAGCCAGCCTGGGTCTACCAGGGACTCTGCCCTACCCCCTCTCCCTCTCCCCACAGTTCAGGGCCTGAAGGGAGTCGCTGCAACAGCCCGTTTCAACATCCCAGATATTTCTCACTAGCGCTGGTGGCGTGAGCGCCGGGTCCCAGGGCGTCCAAGTCGAGCTGCTGCGCGTCCCGCTGCCCTTGGCTCTGCGCGCTCGCTGTCAGTGCTGAGTGACGCAGAGCGCGCTGCGGGCGCTTGGGCGGCGCGGGGCTCGGGTCTCGGAGCCCGGCGCACGCTTTCGTTGCCAAGAGCAAGGGCGGCCAGGGGCCAGGGCGGTGGTGCGGCTGTGGCGTGGGGACGCACGGCCAGGCCTCAGCGCAGGTACGCAGGTGCGGTGCGCAGGTGCATGCGCGGGTAGGGGCACGCAGCCCAGGGGGTTAGGCGCCGGCGGGAAGCAATCTGGGGCCGGGCTTGGGCGCGGGGTCCGAGATGCGGCCGGGCCGTGGGCTCCACTGCAGTGCGCACCAAGGCGCGGAGCAGGCGCAGGGTCGGCCGGCTCGGTCTATGCAGACTCCTGCAGCTTCGCTACCCTGCCGCAGCAGAAAACAGGGTTGGTGGGAGTGGTGGGCACTGGGGAATCTAAGGCTCTTGCACTGGGTCCTCCCCAGAGACCACAAGGCCGCTCTGGCTCCCAGTTTCTTAACCTCTGTACCTGTGCTCTACGATTTGTTCACAGCCGGTGTCTGCGACCTGGGAGAGGGCAGAGCTCACAGTGAGGGACCCTGAATGGGGGGCTGTCCCATCACCAGGTGGCTCATGCACAGAGGCTACCCCACAGATGAAATGCTTTCTATTTGCTCTATTTCCCAGGAATTTCTTTGGGCAGAGGGGATGGGGTACCCGGGTACACCTGAAAGTACACAATATTATAAGAGGTTGTACCCCTAGTCTTACTGTGGCCCCATGTCCGTTCCTGATGGGGGTGGTGTCCGCAAGGCTCACGGGCAGCTGCTGTTCATGGCTAAGGTGGACAGGTGTGACATTGCCCTTTCCCATACATCTGTGCTCTTTCCTGGAGGCTCCCTGAGTGCCACTATGCAGAGCTCATGTTGGGAGATGCAGCCCATGTTGGGCTGCCCACCTGCTTCCTCTGTGCCAGGAGCCTCAGATTCCCAGCATGGGCATGTGCTTTTGTAAGTGTTGTATCCAGGTGAGTGTGGACATGCTACTCAGCTGTCCATCCCTTGGCCTCCAGGAATGCTCAGCACACACACCTGTGCCAGGTGCTTCTGCAGAATTTTAGCTGTAAACCAGGGTGGCCAGATGCTGTCAGGAAAGTGAAGAAAGAGGTCAACTGTGTGCTTGTGTGTAGAGGAATCCAGAGAAGGTTGGCTGTGGCACTGTCCTTTGAATAGCCATTGTCGGCCCTGGGGTTCAGGGTTTCCCCATCTCTGGACATCCCCAATGCAAAGAGCAGGGGTGCTGGCTTCACATTCTGGGGCTGTGTGCATCTGGGGTGTGAGAAATCTCACACAAGACCTGAGTGGGTGTGCTGAGATGTCAGCTGTCTGAAGCAAGACTGTGACTGTCCTCAGAAGCCGGTTCTGATGCATGGAGAAGCCACCCTGAACTTTCTTGGTGCTCTTGAGGAGGG
The DNA here is from genome assembly GCF_000260255.1 of Octodon degus. Taxonomy (NCBI): domain Eukaryota; kingdom Metazoa; phylum Chordata; class Mammalia; order Rodentia; family Octodontidae; genus Octodon; species Octodon degus. The sequence goes on along the minus strand of NW_004524621.1, from coordinate 5,632,235 downwards.
AACTGAGTCAAGACCAGAGGGTTTGAGACATCTAGGCAGAGCGAGAGTGAGTTACCCCTTCAAGCAGGGGGGCAAAGCCACAAAGGTGTCACCCCAAGTGTGAATCTGGATGCCTTTTGTGTGCCTGCCACTCTTGTGGTCTGCAGACTGGGGGTGCTTGTGAGGCTTACCACCACTTTACTCAGAAGCTGCTTAGGGGAGGCAGTGTTTTCCCATCTGTTTAGTTGGTCAGCACTTTCATCATGAAAGAAATTCACAGATAAATTCTTCATTTTACCTGGGTCCCAGCCTGAGGCAGGGCGTCTCACAGAACACTTCCTTTCTATAGGCCACAGCATCTGGGAGTTCTGGGGGACTTGCTCTGGGGTGCATGCCAGGTGGCCAGGTGTCAGTAGGACTGGGTACCATGAATGATCCTAAGATGTCACTGTACTCTGTGAGGTTGCTTTGGGTCCCAGACCTAGCAAACAACAATGAACTGCACTGGCATCTTTCCTTACTCACCTGGTGATGCGCACCATGTTGGACCTGTGTGTTTGCCCCTCACCTGCTTGGTCTAACCATTTGCCTAACATAGCCAGGAACACGTTAGGGTCCTGAGGACAAGCAAATCCTCTATGGCACACTCAGCCCACACTGGCCTCTTCATTTCCAGCGTTTCAAGATGCCCATCCTAGGGGACCATCTCTGGACCAGATCTCCTATAGCTGGTCACTTACTGCCTCTGACCCTCTTATGTCCAGTGAGAACATGTCTTGCTTTTTTGCTGGCCTTAGCAATAGGCTGGGGAATGACACCAGTGAGCTGCTGTGCAAGACATCAAGGAACTCTGAAAAGCCACTAGGGATGAGATGGTTCTCTCTTCTCAGAGCTAAGCTAGAGGTCCAGCAGCTCACCCTGTCCTTGGGTCTGGGGATATGTGTGTCTGAGGGTCGGAGGTGGGGTGGCAATAGGGGACTGAGAGGCTCTCCAATGTCACAAGAGCCCCCAGAGTCCATCTGGAGCTGTGGCACTGGCATAGGGAACATATGGTTGGCATGTGGCAGGGATACGTCTTCTGGTAACCTCTTGATGTGGTGGAGCTAGAAAGGGGTTCAGGCCTCCCCTTTGCCACTAGGACACCATGGCTCATTAGCTCCCTTGGCTGCCAGCCCTACTGACCCTGATCCCTTCAGGATACAAAACAGAGTAAGAACACTGGCACAATCTGTCCCTTTACGCTGCCCCTCAGTGTCCTCAGGAGACCAGCTCAGGTCCATGGGCTAGAGGAGCTTGCAGGACTTAAACACATTCATTCTCATTTCTGTGGTCTCAGGGGTGGGTCAGGAAAGAGAGGGATGGTTTTTTGGGGTCAGGGCCTGTGGTACTTCCTGAAGCGCAATCTGTGGGCAGTGGGGGAGGGTAGTTTCTTCTTTCTGGAAAGTGAAAGAGGTGAACCCATGTCTGGAACCATGAGATGCGGAACTGAGGGTGCATACAGGGCATGTGAAGGTCTCACTTGTGTCCCTCCCAACACCAGTCTGGGCTGTCTGGGAATGTACAGTGCACCAAGTGTATGGGAATGGGTAGGGTAGCACAGTGGCCTGAGTTTGTGACCAGTGTGATAGAGCCCCACATGTGTGTAGTTCCACACTGCCTAGTGTCCTGCAAGGCTGGACAGAGTCTGGGCAGCCAGGGAGAAAGAGCAGACTGCCCTGGGAGACATTGATAAGTGCGCTACATGAGGAAACACGTGGCCAGAGCAGACATCTCACCTTCCTCTTTCTGCTCTATTTCAGCAGCCCCTCCCCCCATGGTGTCTCCACAACCCCTGGGCTTGTGAGCTGGAGAAAAGCTGGCCCTGAAGGAGGTGGACAAGTGGCAGAAGAAGGAGCTGTGACAGGATGGAGCCCTCGGCCCACAGGAAAGCTGGCTCTGAGCAGGAGGATGGCTTTGGGGTACAGCCTAGGAGGGTGACCGATCTGAGCATGGTCCCCAACCTCCGGCGGAGCAACAGCAGCCTGTGCAAGAGCAGGAGGCTGCAGTGCCCCTTTGGCAGCAGTGAGAAGGTAGGCTCCCCACCTCTGTGGGCAGCCACAGAGCTGGCCAGATTTCTGCCATCTGCCAGATCAGCCCAAACCCTGGGGTTCAGCAGTGACCTGGGCTGGGCATGTTTCCTGTCTGGGTGGAGAGGGACTGCCAAACCCAGGGCTACAGCTCAGAAACACCTTGGGCCCGGGGGCCTCGGGAGATGGTGGGTACTGGACTTCCTTGTCCTCTGGGGACTATATTGTCCTTTGCTCTGTGATCTGCTCGAATGTGAGTCCAGGTCCTGTGTCCTATAGCAGGGTGGGGTGGGGTGGCTTACCTCTCTGTGTCCTGCAGCACAGTGATTTCCCATTTTTACTGTTGTGGTGGTCAGTGCCCTTGATAAACTGGGCTGAAAGCAACTTCAAATGTTGTAGTACCAGGAAGGCATCTGCAGTTCTCAGACAGTAAGCACCAAAGTAAGGGTCCTGGGTCTTACCCAGCACAGCTTCCACCACACCGCTGTCACTGAGGAGACTGATGTAAACAAGTACAGTATGAAGTGCACGTTCAGATTGGGTCTGAGAGCCAAAAGAAACATCACACAGATTCAGTTCCCTCTCTTGAACCTGCCCTGGAGAGCTGTCCAAGGGTGTGTCACCTTGGTGTTGGGCCGGGTTCCTCTGTTGAAACTTGGCAGTCCTTGAAGGCCTGGGCTGTGAACTTTTGAGGGTTCATGACTTGATGATCTCAGGACCTTAAAGGAACCCTTTCTACACACAGCAAGAGCATCTGAGTTCATGGATTCCTGAGAACATCAGGAAGAAAGAATGTGTGTATTTTGTGGAAAGTTCCAAGTTATCTGATGCTGGGTAAGTGATATGTTTTGTGTTTAAAGCCTGTGACCCTCTTCTCCTGGTTCTGGGTAGGTGTTGTGGTTCATTTCCTTATTGCTGGGACACCCACATCCAACACCCACAACCGAAAGGGGGAGAGGTTTATTTGGGCTCACAGTATGAAGAGGTGTCAGTCCATGGTCGGCTGGCTCCCAGGCAGGGCAGCACAGTGCAGGGCCTTGGTGGAGAACAGCTGCTCCTGCATGGTGGACAGGAAGCAGACAGAAAAAGGGGGGAGCCAGGGAAGGAGATGAACCCTTTTGCACCTCCAGTGATCCACTTCTTTTAAGCAGTCCCTACCTCCTAACTGCAGCTCAGCAGATACAATTCCCACAATCCAGTCACTTTCCCAAAGCCCCACCTGTGATCACATGAGGCTTTAGAGGGATGCCTAGGTATAAACTATAGCAACTGCCCAACCCCCCTGCTCCCTGCCCAAATCAGGGACTCCATAGGAGACAGCAGGAGCACCCTGTGTGTGCCAGGCCCAGCCCACATGTGCACTGATTCAGTGGCCTCTCCCTCCAGCCACCCTCTGTGCTGCTCTGGACAGGCCATCTTCTCCTGGCCCTTCTTCCTTCCTGGAAACTCCTACTTAGCTTCAAGGCCTGTTGCCTCTTGGTGTGCTCTTCCCAGGCCACATGCCGTACAGGGCACGGCCTCTCTCCTCCTCTCTGCTGGCCACTGTAGAGTCATTTTGGGGCTCAGGCCTTGTCTCTCCCACTCACTGCTGAGCTCTTTGGGGCAGGGACCACGACAGTGTTGTCTCATCCCTCCTCACGCAGGCAAGTGGCTGGCACACAGCTGCTTACTGACCGATGTGGGAAGGAGCCACAGGAAGCAATAAGGTCACTCTGGGCCCTGTGCTCTGCCCAGGCATGGTCACTGCGAGTGTCCCGTGCACTGAGGCTTCAGGGCTCACGCTCCAGCCTGGCTCCTCCTCAGACACCGGGGGGCTCAAGCCCTGGAAGCAGAGTGCCATGTTTCATATCTAGATGCTCTCCAAAGTCTCCTGTGCTCATAGGAGCTCTTTGAAGAGTGATTGGGTCATGGGGGTGTTACACTGTGGGTGGATTAATCCCTGGAGTTTATAGCTAAATGTGCTGTTAGGAGTTGAGGTCTGCCCCAAAGCAGCGGTCATGCGGTGCGGCCTGGAAGGGGTCGTCTCTCTCCCCGGCTCCTCCCTTCTCTCTCTTCTTCCTATCTACCAGTGGGGAGCCGCTGTCCTCTGGCAGCCCCTTCTTTCATGCTGCTCTATAGACTAAAATGAGAACCAAAATAAACTTGCCCTTCCTTAGGTTGTGGGTGTTGGGTATTGTGTCCCAGTGACGGGGGAAGTGGCTAGGACAGAGGGAGTGGCCACCAGGTCTAGCTCACAACTACAGTCTGTCCTTAGTATGCCTGGGGCAAGTCTATTTCCAGGTGCCAGAGCACCTCCATGTCGCAGATCCCTAGCTTTAGATTTTGCCAAACCTCAGGTAGGAAAGGCTTGAAAACAAGACAAAACAAAACATCTGCCTTGGACACATACAGGCTTTTGCATCGTCATTCCCTGAGGAGTGCAGTGTAATGGCAGCTCACCAATACTCACACTGTGGCATGTGTTACAGTTACAGGAGGTGGGCACAGGGTCATGGGGAGGCTGTGTAATTCTGTGTAAAGTACTTGGCACTGGCAGCTTTTGGTACCTGTGGGGTTCTGTGGTGTCATTTCCTGTGATACCGAGGGACGGTTGTATGCAAAAAGACAAGGGACCCCAGGTGGGAAGAGGGGAAAGCCCCTGCATCCTGACACCTAGAAGGGTGCAAGGCCCGAAGTCCGCTGTGGCTGGGCTCTGGGTGCATCCTATGTGCTGGCTCTACAGCTGCATGGTGGTGGGGAGGCCTTAGAAAGGGTCGGTGCTGTGTGGAGTCAGTGCAGATGACAAAACTTATCCCGCAGGACCCTGTCATGCTCAGGGCTGAGGCTGTGACTACAGAGCTTCCTCTGATGTGGGAAGAGAGTGGCAGCCTGGGGCAGCATCGCCCATTAGAGTCTAACACCCTGCCCAGCAGCTCCCAACAGGAGGGAAGGCGTCAGCATAAACCACGTGTGGGAACAGGTTGGGCTCCAGGAAGCACCCTTGCATGCTGGCGTGGGGAGCTCTGGTTCCAGATGCCAGCCTGAGTGACCCAGGCCTGCTGTAGGAACCAGGTCACCCAGGGTCTTCTGGATGTTGCCACTCGACAGCTACTCACTGCTGTCTATGGGAAGACAGGACCAGAGTGTGTGCTGAATGCCCTTCCCTGCTGGGGCATAGTTTTGGCAACAGATGAGCCATTGTCCTGAAGTCTTCTCGCACAGTGCTGTGGAACCTTTGTGTCCCCACCATACTGGGAACCTCCCCTCCCCAACTCCACCTATCCTGTTGGTTTTGTGTTCTGATGACCACCCTCAGTGTGGCATGGACATGTCCCATGCTCACTGCCAACACTGTCACCCTGGTCAGACCCTGTCCTGCTATCTTGTCACCTCTCTGTCCTCCCTTGCAGGGTATGCACTAACAGTGGAGGCACCAAAGGACTCAGGAGTAGAAGCAGGACATGTGCACTTAGGAGCCCAGGGGCCCCGGCACAAGCTGGGGCTCAGATGCTGTTGTTCTCTGCTTCCTGCCTATCTAGGCCAAGGGGCTCACAGCAGGAGCCCAGACTGGTTAGCTTCTGGGCCAGTGACCTCGTGCAGCTTCCTGCTGTGTCAGGATCCAGGACACTGTGGAAATGTATGATCTCACCTCCTTAGAGGCGACAGTTCAAAGAGAAAAGGTGGTAGCATGTTAGCTGATGACTGCTAGAAATCTAAGCAAAAATTTCGAGTAGCACTGGCCCAAAATACAAGAGTTGGGGCCAGGTGTGGTGTTGCCCACCCATAACCTAGCATTCTGGGAGGCCGAGCCAGAGAGCCCAAGTTCAAGCTCAGAATGGGGAGTTTAGCATCTTAGTGAGATCCTGTCTCTAAATAAAAAATAAAAAAGGGCTTGGGATGTAGCTCAGTGCAAGGGTCCGGGTTCTGTGCAGATATTAAAACATACAGAAGTTACAAGAGCTTGTGTCCTTGTCCAGCAACTTACCCTGGCCTTTACCTAGTCCCTACCTGGGAAGTGGGGCCACACAGTCGTTCCATTCTGATCTCTGCCAACCTGGAAGTTCCTCAGTATGCTTTGGGGGTGGGACCAGGGGTGCATTGTTTTTCCCATTTTTAATTTTTTTATTTTTATTGGCCCATGTTTTCAGTCTCTGATGATTCCATCCATTGTGGGACACACGTACACGACACATCTTAGTTCTTTTTGTCTCCCTATCCTCTCTTCCCCCCATCTCTCGGTCCCCTTTCCATCTGCAGGAGATCTGTCTCCCTGTGCCTTGTTATCTATCTTTTCCCATTTTAATGATGAAGAACCCAGGCTCAGGAACACCCAGGATCCCACAGTTGACAAGTGGCAGCTAAACCCAAGTTCTGCTCCTTGGAGTTCCGCGGTCTTCCCTCTAGAACATCTGGGTCAGGTTTCATCCGGTTTTAGATTTTCTTCTTCATTTCGTCTGTAGTCTTCTAGGTCTCTTGTTAGTAGCAAAAAGTGATCACCTTAAACAATGAGGATTCTTAATTCAGCAAAGGATAAGAAACACATGGGCTCATCTTTTCTCGCTCCTGCAGCCCCACGCATAGCAGCAAGAAGTAAAAAGATTTCAGCCCACAAAGAGGAGGACCGTGAGGGGACAGTAGTGGACAGGCAGCGGCTTTTCTCCTGGAGGGAAGGAGGAAGCGGGGCCAGCTTCGGACATGAGTGTTTTTGTGCATGGACACCCTGAAAGGGCCCAAGGAGACTGGGGGAGCTCTGCTCTGCAGCAGCCCTGGCCCTTCAGTGCCAAACCTCTACCATGTATGTTCAACTTTTTATTTTGAAATCCAGATTTAAAAGACATTTCAAAGCTACCACAGTACCACCCTGTTGTGTTTATGTCCTGCACAACTATACCATGTTAGCAAGACTAACATGGTTGGAGTTCCACCTCAGCGCAGTATGTGTGTGTGCCCAGCTTTGTGTCCTTTTGTCACATGTGTGGATTTGGATAACCACTGCTACCAGCAGGACACACTATTGCCCCATCTTCATGAGCATCTCCTCTCGTCTTCCCCTTGTGGTCTTCCCCTTGTGGTCATACCCTGCCTCTCCCATCCCTATATGTTTGTCTCTTTGGGACTTTCATGCTATGTGACCTGTGCATTTTTGGTTGGCATATTTTTGGTTTTTCTCTTAGTTGCTTTTATTGGATAATTCAGTTGTTCTCTTTTCTAGTTCACTGATTTGTTTTTCTCTTCTCCATTCTGCAATTGAGTCCATATACCATTTTAAAAAAATGTCAAGAGCTGGGGAGATAGCTCTGTGGCATAAATGCCTGCCTGGCAAGTGCAAGGTCTCAAGTTCAGTCTTCATTATTGAATGCTGTGCTGGCCTTGGAACCAGGCATGGTGGTGCATGCCTGTAATCCCAGCAGCAGGGAAGCTGAGACAGGAGGATTGATCACTACAAGTCCGAACTGTGTGGTGAGACCCTGTAACAAAAAGTTAAAAAAATAAATAAATTTAGAAGTCTACTGTAAAAATGTTGAATAATGTATTTTTCAGTTGTAAAATTTCCGTCTGTTCTATCCTTTCTTCTTTAGTTTCTAATTGTTCATAGAAGCTTTTTTTGGTTACCAGGGATTGAACTCAGGACCTTGTGCTTGCCAGGCAGGCCCTTATGCTGCAGAGCCATCTCCCCAGCAGCAGAGAAGCATTTTTAAGATGGCTTTCACATCTTGGTGTGGTGGTCACCAAGGTTGTGTTTTCTCTTGTTCTACTTGGGGGTTCCTGGTTCTCTGGGCACCACTGACTTTCAATGGAGACCCTTACAGTTTAGGTTTTACCCTGTAAGGCTCTGGGTCTCTAGCTCTAGCAGGCCTGTGATATGTGTGTGTTGGGGGGCAAGGCCAGCACCTGCGTATGTGGGGGTCCAAGGTCCCGTCAGCCCCAGCTAGCATGCTATAGTGAGGGCATCTCATCAGCCAAGACTGTGGAGTTCCAGTGCTCACTCTGCCCCTTCTGATGTCACCTGGTGAGGAGGATGGGAACTTGTTACTACTTCTATGTGGCCTTCTGTGACACTGAGGCTGAGATATGGCACTGCTGGGTGAAGTCCTGGCTCACTGGGCCCTGACGCTCCCAGGAGCAGGGGATTCCTCCTTCCCCCTGGTGATGCCTGTGTCTTCACAGGAAGGTGGTGTGTGAGTGTGGCTACACCCGTGAGCAGCACCTGGAGGAGGCCACCAAGCCTCATGCCTTCCAGGGCAAGGAGTGGGACCCAAAGAAGCATGTCCAGGAGATGCCAACGGATGCCTTCGGCGACATCGTCTTTTCGGGCCTTGGCCAAAAAGTGGGAAAGGTTGGTTCCTTTGTGCCATAGTCTCCATGGAGGCAGGAGCTGGGGTGGTCCTTGGTAGATTTCCTGGGGGTGGCTGGTGGTAGCTAGCTACACGGGCCCCAGCCAAGCTAAGGATGGAGTGGGTGATGTGACCTCAGGCTCCTGCTGTCTGTGGAGTGGAATTGGGATTCATGGAGCTTCCCAGGGCGTGTGGCTGGGGTGTGAGTGGGCTCTGGCAGTGAGCAGCTTCCTAAACATCTGATGCTGCTCCTGCCCACTGTCCTGTGGGGAGGGGGCACCAGTGTCACTTATTTTCCTGCTGGCTTCTGGAGCCTCTGAGCCTCTGACTTACTCTGTGTGGCTATTCCTTCAACTCCTTTGCATCCCTCAAAGTGATGTCCACTTGACCGAAGAAATCAAGCAAGGCCTTTTGGGGTATGGGGCCATGCAGCCCCAGACCCCCAGCCTCCCATGATCATGTATGAGTGTCCCACCCCTAGGTCATCTGTCTTTACATTTACCAGGCAGGCAGTTTCACTGATCATGCAGGATGAGGGTCTCCTTACTCGGTGAAGGGTATGGAATCCAGGTGGGACCCCCGCCCAGGCTCTTCCCACTGCCTCAGCCCCCTCCATGTGCTGCCACAGGGACAGTTTCTGCCTTTGCCTTCCTGTTGTGGTGCTTTAGCACCATGGTGCATGACAAATCCAGACCCAGAGCCTAGTATGCAGCCTGACCTCATCCTGTCACAGCATGTGTGTCCCTACGAGGTGGATCCTTAGCTTCTCTTCTTCTGGGGATCATAAGGGCGCCCCACAGGGAAGGGCCTTCCCTGATATCTGCCTGGCCCACAGGGCCAACTGCTCTGAGGGCTGACAGGCAGCAGCCCTGGTGGACCTGACTAGACCCTCACCAGCATAGTGAGGCCTGTCTGCTGGGGAATGCTTGTGGCCTCCTGGACCCTGCCATCTCCTTTCTGTTCTTCATAGCCTATCTTGGGGGACTCTGGCCAGGGATCTGGGAACCAAGGTAAAAGAAGTTTACTGTGGATTCCTAGGGTCTGTGGAGTTGGGGACCCCCAGCAGGAATGCTGAGGAGGGTGAGGCAGGATGAGAGGCAGAGGAGGCTGAACCAGGGACCCTGGGACCCAGGAGAGAGACATTCAATGCAACGCTGGGTGGTGTGGGCAGGAAGTGGGATCAGGACTTGGGGCACGCATGAAGCACCCTGAAGCAGGGGCCCAAGGAGAGTGAGGGGCATGGCCTCAGGATCCCCTTGCTGTCCCTGATTTTCATGCAGTATGTCCGAGTGTCCCAGGACACACCTTCCAGCATGATCTATCATCTCATGACCCAGCACTGGGGCCTGGATGTCCCCAACCTCCTCATCTCAGTGACTGGTGGGGCTAAGAACTTCAACATGAAGCTGAGGCTCAAAAGCATCTTCCGAAGAGGTCTGGTCAAGGTGGCCCAGACCACAGGTGGGTGCCAGGTACTGTCTGTAGGTGATGGGCACTGGTTGGACTGAATGGGTAAATCCAGGAGGTCAGGCTGTTGGGGCCAGAAGAGCCTTGGAGTAGCAGAGTCCATGCTGCAGCCTGGCTCAGAGCCCACACCTACCCTTTAGCTGCCTATGGCTCTTCCTGTGATGCCCACCTGCTGCTGAGCTAGCCCAAGGGCACAGAGCCTGCTCTGGCCTGAGCATCATAGTGGTTGTAAGGGCCAGTAGAAGCCACAGAAGGCTCGGCTGGCCTCTGAGACATCAGTGACTCAGTCATCTGAGCTCTCTGCACCAGGTCAGGAGGATATCATCTCTTCCCTGGTGTACTTGTCTCCTTAGTGCTAGATAACTTCTCAAGATCACACTTTGAGGGACAGCCAAGAAAGGGCCCAGTGCCACATGGGTGGTGTGAAATCCACAGCACCTGGCCACACTGGAGTTCAGGGAGGCTGCCGTCCTCGAGCTAATGGGGATCCCTTGGGGTAGCCTGGCAGGGTAGACATAGTCGCCCTCAGCTGGGTTGTGCAAGGCTGATGGCTCCTGTGAGCCTAGGTTATGAGGCCTTTCCTGAGCTCTGGCTTCGTGAAGTGTGTGGTGGCCTCCCCAGCCTGGCTGTGGAGAGTCTGGGTCACCTGTGGTGATCATACCAGGCCCTCTGTGGCACTGTGTCAGCTTGCCAGTCTCGTGTTTCTTGAGCTCTGTCCTCTCCTTTCATCTCTGTTCATGGAGGGACCAAATCTTTTCTCCACCTGGTCAGATAGGGCTTGGCTTAGGGCCAGTAAACCTTCCACCAGGCATGCTCACAGCCCTTGCATCTTCTTTGCCTCATCTTCAAACTGTGTGTTTTCCTTTCCTTCCCTCCCCTCCCTTCCCTCTTCCTCCCCTCTCCCTTCCCCTCCCGTTTTTCCCCTCCCCTCTCCCTTTTCCCCTTCCTTCCCCTTTCTTTGACCCCTTCCCTCCCTCCTTCCTTCCTTCTCTTTCTTCTTTTCTTTTCTTTCTTGAAACAGGCTTTTGTTATGTAGTTCAGGCCAGCCTTGGACTTATGGCTATCCTCCTGCCTCAGCTTCCTGAATGCTGGAATCAGGGGTGTGCAAGCCGCCACGCCTGGCTTGACACTGTGCCTTTTATACATTCACCACCAGTTTCTTTACTGCCTGCGTTCCCACCCAGTGCCACCGTGACACGTAGTTTCTTTTTTTTTTATGACAAGCACCCCTATTTTTTATCTTATCTTTCTCTTCTTCTTCTTCTTCTTCTTCTTCTTCTTCTTCTTCTTCTTCTTCTTCTTCTTCTTCTTCTTCTTCTTCTTCTTC
>NW_004524621.1:5618694-5620677 GCF_000260255.1 Octodon degus | reverse complement strand
TTTTTAATTCTTAATTTTGAGACGGGATCTTGCTAAGTCACTAAGATGCCTACTCTGAACTCAAACTTGGAATCCTCCTGCCTCAGCCTTCTGAGTGCTAGGGTTATAGGCATGCAACACTACACTCAGTTCAAGGCTTTCAAGCACCAATTTTTGAGGTTCTAGTCCATACTTTCCTGGGAACAAACTGCCCCAGCATCAGTGAACAGACTTGTCACTCACATGGCAGGACTGGAGCCCCACCCCTATGCCACCTCATTTAGAGACTCAGGCTGGGCAGCAGGCTTATGTGTTACTCAAGGCACACCTTCATGCCCTAATAGTGCCCAGCCCCAGTGTCCCTCACCCTGGTACATGCAGTGACCTAGGTAGGACAGACGTGGGTGGAAGAGGGTCTCACCCAGTACCACATCCTGAGATGGAGAAATCAGAAGCCTGAGATTGGGATAGAGGGGACCCAGGAGGATGGAGGGCAGTCTGAGGGGAAGACGGGGTTCCAGTCCCTGTCCCCCTCTGGTCCCATATTTGTAATTCTAGAGCTGTAGCACAAACCTGGAACTCTGTTTGAGGTCTCTGCGCATTGTGGGCAGCACTGCTCAGCTCTGGGGCTCTGGGGCCAGTTTCCTTGTGGTGGGTGCCCATGCCTGCGTCTTCCTACAGGGGCCTGGATCATCACCGGGGGCTCCCACGCTGGCGTGATGAAGCAGGTGGGGGAGGCAGTGCGTGACTTCAGCCTGAGCAGCAGCTACAAGGATGGAGAGGTCATCACCATTGGCGTGGCCACGTGGGGCACCATCCACAACCGGGAGGGGCTGGTACACCCTAAGGTGAGTGGCCACCCTGGAGGGCCAGAGGAGCAGTGCAGGGTGCAAGGTCTCCCTGGGCAGCACTCTGGGCATGCTGGGAGGGACCCAGGGACTGGGATGGGCAGGTAGGACCTTGGGGTCATCCCGCCAGATCATGGGACGGGTGATGAGGAGCAAGGATCATGTGCCCTGGGGATCCTAGACCTGCCTGGAGAGGGACAGAAGGGACCATAGGGGAAGCAGATGACATCTCTGTGAGAGCATGGTGAGTGCCCTCCAAGACTGTAGACAGAGACCCAGTGACTGGCAGCCTTGGGAGACGCTGCTGCCCCAGAGTGGCTGGGAGAGACTGATGTACTGGGCAGGAGTTTCTAAGAACACTGAGGATTGGCATAGCGAGGAAACATGCTTAATTTGCAGTCAGGAAGGTTGAGGACACTGGCCCCTGGGACGGTGTACAATGGAAGCATTTGGGAAGCCTCCCGGGGAGGTGGCTCCTGGGTCAGGTGGAAGCAAAGGGCCTTCGGGGGATGGCGACTGTGGGCAGCTGCCTCCGTCTTTGGTGTGGTGCGACTTGTTTCCCATGTATGTTCATGAGTGGGAAACTAAGGCATGGGAGGTTGGGTGCCTGGAGATCCCCTGCTTTGCCTGTCTTCTGAGCTCAGATAAAGGTCCTGTCCTTCTGTCACTCATTCTCTGTGGATGGCAGAGGATGTGAACGCAGTGACCTTTCCCAGTCAGTGTCTGTGGCTGTTACAACAGCAAAGGAATATGCTTGCCCAGGATGCACTGGGTGACCCTTAGGACCCTCTCAGATCACACTCAAATTCCAGGATGAGGATTTGATATCTGAAGGCCAAGGTTCATCTGATAGTGATCCACCCTCGGGCCTTGAGTTTCCTGAGCATCCCACGTGCAAAATATACCCACCCTAACCCTTCAAACCCTCAGCTTCTCACCCTGTTTTAGTATCAACTCAAAGTTCAAAATCTCACATCTGTATCACCAGCTCTTAGGTCCTGGATTGTGTCCTCGAAATCAGGTATGGCTCAGTCTCTGGGTGTGACCTATGGTGAGCCAAAGTTCTCTTCTTGTGGGTGGGCATGTGTGGGACCAAAAACACATGGTCTGCTTATGCACAGACACAGACACACACAGACACACACAGACACACACA
>NW_004524621.1:5546122-5618594 GCF_000260255.1 Octodon degus | reverse complement strand
TGTGGGAGGAGTCAAGGATTCCAGGTTCCAAGGTAACTTGGAATCCAGCAGAAAAAATATCCACCCTTGGGAGTGCAATCCTGGGGGCCAAACCCTGTGTGAGCGCTGACTCGGAACCGTGGCCCTGTCTTTGGATGATCTTCCCTTTCCTCAAGGGTTTTCAGTCCATTTCAGGAGTCTGCCAAATCTTCTTCCTTTTGTCCTGTCCCTGTCCTTTAAGCACAGATTTCCAGCTGTCTCTGTCTCTGTCTCTGCCTCTGTCTCTCTGTGTCTCTGTCTCTGCCTCTGTCTCTCTGTGTCTCTGTCTCTGTCTCTGTCTCTGCCTCTCTCTGTGTCTCTGTCTCTGTCTCTCCGTGTCTCTGTCTCTGCCTCTGTCTCTCTGTGTCTCTGTCTCTGCCTCTGTCTCTGTGTCTCTGTCTGTCTCTGCCTCTGTCTCTCCGTGTCTCTGTCTCTGCCTCTGTCTCTCTGTGTCTCTGTCTCTGCCTCTGTCTCTCTGTGTCTCTGCCTCTGTCTCTGTCTCTGCCTCTCTGTGTCTCTGTCTCTGTCTCTGTCTCTGTCTCTGCCTCTGTCTCTCCGTGTCTCTGTCTCTGTCTCTGTCTCACTCTCGCTCTTGCTCTCGCTGTCTTTCTGATTTCCAGCTCTTTTGCTATGCTTATATCTGTAGAAGCCCTGTGAATCTTCTGAGTAGCCCAGGTTTTTGCACCAATAAATGGGAGAGCCCTCCTCAGGCCAGCCTTGGGCTGTGCCATCTCTGTCCTGAGCTTCTGCTGGGGTGGCTGAGTGACCCACAGTCACATGCCTGGCCCTGTGTCCCTAGGAAAGGTTGTCAGTCCACGCCCTTGGCCTTCTCTAGTGTGTGTGGAGTTAATATCAAATCTGTTCTTCTTTAGCACTGCGCAGTCTAGCTAGGCTGGGAAGGCCCACATCAAGTCCTGGCTCTGTTCCGCTCTCGCTGCTCCCTGGATTTATCTTTCCTTTCTGTGAGAAGCAGTGACAACTCAGGTCACACCTTCAGTGCTTTTCTTGGAAGTCTCAGCTAAACATCAAAATCTATCATGTATAATTCTGTTTGGGGTGTGTGTGTGTGTGTGTGTGTGTGTGTGTGTGTGCAACAAGTATTTTCTACTGCAACATAAACTTTGTTTCTTTTTTTAAGTATTTGTTTGAAAATAGTTAAACATCAATGAGAATTGTATTTGATAATTCAATATTACAAACATTTGTTATTTTTTTCTCTAAGTATTCAGAAGTTATTTAGATAGCAAACCAAAGTGGGAAATGGACTTTTATCTATAAATTTGGGGATATCCAGCCAGGCCTGCAGTCAAATAGATCACTCTGTCTAGTAGATTAGTGAGCTTAATTTTTATATTACAGTAGAATTTTCTTTCTTTTTATTATTAATTTTATTGAGAAACAAATAGCAATGAGACAGTTTCAAAACTGATTAATAGGACAGTTTCAATAATTAATACATTGCATATTGTCTTAGTGGTGGTTATTCATAGTACAAGATGCAGACATGATATCCTGTCCACAAACACTATTAGTACAAATCTTTCTTCTCATTGAATTAAGAGAAAGTAGCTGTGTATCTATCCTATTTTGAATATACAGATACAAAATGTTCCTTCATTTGTATCCCCTTTTTTTGTTTAGTTTTTTCAGAGATGGGTATTCCATTCCCATTTAAATATTGTAGGTGCATAAATTCAACAAAATAATCCAAGATAGTCCAGCAGTCCATAATAGTAGTGGGCTATCTGTAGGACTGGCAATGTCAGAAGTTGTTGACTTCAGCCCTTTATAGCTCAGCATATTAATATGGCTTTACTTTTCATACCTTGTTATTATACTTTTCTGCTGGATAGTTAAGACCTTAAATATTTTTATTTATTTGGAATAGGGTCTCACTATGCAGCTTGGACTTGTAGTGGTCCTTCTGTCTCAGCCTCCCCAGTGCTGGGATTCCAGGCATATACCACTATGCCTGGTTTCGGGACCTGCAGGGCGTGCCCAGAGTTCCAGGGCCAGCACAGCATGTGGGGTCCTGCGTCCTTGTGCTTGTCAGGCAGGCGCTTAGACTGCTTAGACTCTGTGGCCCCAACACAAACTTTCTTTACTGTGCTCCTTCTTCTCTTGCACTGGCACCAGTAGTGTCTTGATCCCCATGCCTCGGCCAAGAGTCTTTTCAAGGGAACCAATACTTCCTCTCACATGCCCCTAAACCCTCCCACTTCCAAAGCCTCACCCACAGGCCCATCACAGCAGTGCCCCATTTCTTATTACCAAATCAGCATTGGCTTCCGGTGGCATCTGTGACATCGCTGTAACTCTTAAAGTGGCAGAAATTCTTAGTAGAAATTCTCTGTCACCTTAAACTGAACTCTGAAATCAGTACGTTCTGGCCTGAGTTAGATGCCGGGGCAGGACAGCTTCCTTTGGAGGCTGCAAAGGGGAATCTGCTTCCTCACTTGCTTTCTGGAAGCTGCGGTCCTCCCTAAAGTTTTGTCCCTGTCACTGCCTCTGGCCGCTGATTTCCCCTCATGGTATGGCCTCCTCTGCCTGTCATTTGAGGACATTTGGGTCCTGCTCAGACAACGCCAGTTAGCCTTCTATGTCCATACCTTTAATGTAACCACATGTATGAGGACCCTTTGTCCCAACAAGGGGACATTCTCAGGTTCCTGAGCCCAGGACTCTGTCTTGGGGATTCCCCCCACTCCTCCTAACCCACTGCACAGTGGGGGCCCAGGATGTGGGAGCTCTCCCTGCCCTCCTGAGTCTGCTGTGGACCCCAGGGTGGCTTCCCCGCTGAGTACGTCCTGGATGAGGAAGGCCAAGGGAATCTGACCTGCCTGGACAGTAACCACTCCCACTTCATCCTGGTGGACGATGGGACGCATGGCCAGTATGGCGTGGAGATTCCTCTGCGAACTCAGCTGGAGAAGTTCATATCTGAACAGACAAAGGAAAGAGGAGGTGAGTGCGTGGCCTGTGCAGACATTTGGGCAGAGGGCAGGGGCTTGGCCAGTGTCAGGAAGGCTTGAAGTTCAGCAGGTACTGATGGGCACAGTGCTCCTTCCCCTCAGTCCTTCAATACTGTTCCCCACCCCTCAACCAGGGATAGAAACTCGATGAGGGCCTGGTGTCTGCACACCCCGGGTGACAGTGTCTCACAGTCATTTCAGACCTGTGCCCTGGTGTTGGGTCCTTCTGAATGGGATGGGGGACGCTGGAACTCTAGCTTAACTTCCCGACCCAAGGGCAGGCCAAGACCTTGAGGATTACAGGGGAGTTTCACATGTGAGCCAAGGCACAGGTTCTGGAGATCTTCCATCAGGGGACTTGGGGTGGTGCCTGGGTTGCTGTGGCTGCCTTGGAACATCATATTTCTGGGGCTTCCTTGGAATCTGAGGGGGCTTGAAATGCCAAGTATTGGCACTCTGTCCCAGGTCTGACTGTGGATCTGGGTGGGATGGGAACTTGAGTTCCTGTATGCTCCCAGGCATGGGCACCTGGTGTGGAGAAGCTTGCACTGACCAAGTGCTCTGGGAGGGTGTAGAGCATGCAGGGCGGCTGTTGTGCTTGGTGGAGAGTTTGTGCCCAGGAAGGGATCCTCAGGTGTCTCCAGTGATGCTGGATGCAGGGTGGATGGAGGGTGCAGGGTGGGGTTCCTAATGAGACCTGCCCCAAGGACAGGATAGGCTCCTGTTGGAGGCACTCTCTTAGGCACCATGGTAAGAGCTGTGGATGCCCGCTGAGAGAGATGACAGGCAGCCCAAGTGAGCTGGGGCAGGAGGGGACAAAGATGAGTGACAGAAGTGTTGTTAGGTGTCTTTGGATTCATATTGAATAAGCAAGCTGTCTGCCTGATGATGGTGGCCACTTTTAGAAGCTGTTTATTACTGTCACTTGTCTCTGAGCTGGCCCTGGGACATGTGACTGGGCTGGAGCCCTCAGGGTAGTGAAATGACTCCTTCATTGAGCCATTTTTCCTAGGTGTGGCCATCAAGATTCCCATTGTCTGTGTGGTGCTGGAGGGTGGCCCTGGTACACTGCACGTGAGTACTAGCCACCTCTGCAGAAGCCTAGCATGGGTGGTGAGCTGTATCTGGGAGGTGGAGGGAGGGAGATCCACCATGTGATAGGGGCATTTCCAGGTGGGATGGGGGAACACACTGGTGGCCATGGAGTAGGAGGGTGGTTGGGCTTTGGCCTGTGTGGTACCAGAGGAGCTCCACATGGGCCTAGGTAAACAGGAGGCCCTTCTGGAAGGGGGCAGTTCCTTCATGACCCCACCTGGGCCAGGCCCACTATGTGTAGAGCAGACTTGTCAGGTGCTTGGAGTGGTCCTTTCATGGAGCTCCTCCAGAACCCACTCTGAGGTTTGTGGCTTATTTCCTCCATTGTTCTGGCCACCTCCATCTGGGTTATTCAGTTTCTCATGGCTGAGACACAATACTCAAAACCCAAAATTTCAAAGAGAGGTGGACTTTGACTCCCAGTCTGTAGAGATTTTAGTCCATGTCTACTGGTTCCAAGGGAGGGCGGCCTGGCGGAGGAGAGCTGCTCAGGGCATGGAGAACAGGAAGTGAAGAGAAGGAAGAGCCTGGGTAGAAGAGGCGCCCTTCCAGGCTACACCTCCAGTGAGCACCTCTTCCAGTGAGGCCCTGCCTCCTAGCTGCAAGCCAGCAGTGAGCTCCATGGCGTAGTCATCTTCTAAAAGCCTGCCTATGATCTCATGAGGCTTTAGGGGACTCTAAATATAAACCGTGACACCATTTGTTATAGAAAATCAGGATTTGGAGCAAGGCTGTGGGGCTTTGGTTTGTGGATTGTAGAGAATGCCCCACTCTCATGCCCCTGGGAGGTGAAAACAGAGCCCTGGGCCTCCTGCTGGCTTGAGGAGCTCCTTGTCTCCATCCCCACCCTGAAGGTGGAGTCCCTCTGTGCTCTCACCCTGGCAGCCTTGGTGCTGTGGGCACTCCCTGCCAGGCAATGTGACACTGGCCCTGGACTGTCTCTGTGGTCCTGGCTTCCTGGGCCTTGCTAACTCCAGGTCTGTGCAATGGAGACTCCCACTGGCCATGGGAATGTCTCAAAACCCTGTATTCCTGGCCTGAACAAGGGGACACATTGTAGGGTAAGTGCCCCACAAGGTGTCGGGTGGCCTTGTGTCCCTGGGAGCAGTGGGATGTCATCCAACTGTGAACACAGTGGCTCCTGTCGAGTGCTCCCTGCCTCAGCCTTTGCTCCAGGGGCTCAGGTTTGAGAAGCAGCAGAGACAGGTGGGCTGCAGTGGCTCACACAGGCCTGGCTTTGCAGACCATCTACAATGCCGTCACCCATGGCACGCCCTGCGTCATCGTGGAGGGCTCAGGCCGTGTGGCTGATGTCATCGCGCAGGTGGCCAGCCTGCCAGTTTCTGACATCACCATTGGCCTGATCCAGCAGAAGCTCAGCGAGCTATTCCAGGAGCTGTTTGAGAACTTCACTGAGAGCAGGATTGTGGAGTGGACCAAAAAGGTGAGGCGGTGATCCAGTCGCCAGTGTGAGATGACTCCCAGAGACCAGAGGGAGCCCAAACAGAGCTCTCAGCACAGGACTGGGACACTGCAGGCTCAAGTGCACCATTCTGGGGAGAGGAGGCAATGTGCAAGAGCTGTGTGGTATGGGGGCAAGGAAGTCCAGGGGTTGGGGGAATGATAGGGTCCAGGGCAGGCAGAGGCAATGGCTCATGGCATAGCTGGATCAGGACTTTCAGTGTCATAGGTGCGTCTGGAGGCACTTGGAGTGGCCTCAGAAGTGCTGTCTGCACAGTCCAGAGGTTGGATTTTGGGTGTTCCCAATGAACGCTGCAGGGATTTGGTGTAAAGGGCAGTGGCCTGTCAGCCCTCCTCAGCCCCAGAGCTCCAGCCCAGCATGGCCCAGCCCAGTAGGAGAGAGTCCCCCAGCACCTGAAGGACCTGCAATTACTTATCCTGTTTCCTGGCAGGAGTTGAGGTGGAGAGGGTAGGAGTCTCTCTGTTCCTCAGTTTTCCCTGCAATAAGGTGTTGGCAAAGCAGTTGGTGTTGTTTTTCCTTTCACATAACTCTTAAAGGTGACCCAGGTGACAAAAGGTCCTGGTTACCACACACTAGGCCATGTGTATTTTCCAGGTGGCATGGGTGTAGTGCTGGCTCCGACTGAGCTGATTGGGGTCCTGTAAGGGGGGCAGTATACACTGGTCACAGACCAAAGGGGTGCGTGGGAGCTGACCACAAGGGCCATGACTTGTGGATCACAGATGTCAGAGAGGACCCAGCCAGGACATGGGCTCTGTTTGGTTGATTGAGAAGCAGGGATCCATGACTAGGTACCACAGGGGTGCATAGTGACCTTGTTTTAGCTTTACTGAGGGTTCAGGGTGACCTTATTCGATGGTCTGTGAGATTATATTTGTATAGCAGGAAAACAGCACCAGTCTGCATGCATTTGGGGCTTGCGACGTCTCCCACTCTGCTTCCCTGCCTCCTCCTTCCCTGTGACCAGACCCATCAGGCAGACCAGAGGCCTTTTCCAGCTAGATAATAAATTATTCAGGCAGTTCTCAGAGC
Organism: Octodon degus; assembly: GCF_000260255.1. NCBI lineage: Eukaryota > Metazoa > Chordata > Mammalia > Rodentia > Octodontidae > Octodon > Octodon degus. The sequence goes on along the minus strand of NW_004524621.1, from coordinate 5,611,994 downwards.
TGGGTCTAATCTTCTGCTGTTGGAATTGGCTTATTTTGTTTTTTGTCCACTCTTGGTCAAGTCCAGGCCCTGAGAGTGCTGCTTGGCACAAACCCATCTCAGTTTGGTGATGGAGAGGCCAGGTGCTGTGATTCTTGCTGCAAGGTACAACCAGCCTGTTCCTTCCATAGCCTCCCCTGTGTGGGCCTGCTGCGGTGCTACCCTCAGATGTGGCTGTGGGCACAGGCACCCCCTGGGACCGTCTCACAGGGTCGCAGGGCTGGCAATGGGCTGACTGCTGTCAGCATGGTTGTTCTCCTGGGGAGAAAGGGGTGGAATCTGGCAAGGAGCGAAGCTCATCTGAGTGCCAACGTGGCAGCCGCTCTCTGTGAGAACATAGGCCAGATTAAATTCAGGAAATGATGCTCCAGCTGGTGGGGGGCAGGACATGGGGAAGGAACCTTTTTTATTGGTGAGGCAGGGTCTCCTTATGCAGGAGTTGGTGGCTTAGAGATGGTGGGAGTATGCGAGCGCCCCAGGGTTACAGCAGTGTGACAGTCTGCAAGGAAGAGGGAAGACTGGTGTGGCCTGGAGAAAGAATTGGGTCTGAGGCTTCTTTTGGAATCAGCAGGACATCTGCAGGATGATGTAGTTGTGTGGTGCCTACCTCGGACAGGGTGAAGGGGTTTGACGGAGGAGCAGCTGGTAGCAGGCATGGCTGCTATGATAATAGACTATAGGTAGATAGCTAGACACATGGGTAAATAGGTGCATGAATGGAAGGATACATGGATAGATAGATGATAAATAGATGTGTGATTTACACATGGGTGGATAGACAGGTGGTTAGGTGAGTGGACAAATTGATAGAGGAATGGATGGATAGATACACAGATGGAAGAATACATGGGTGAATGGATGGACAGAGGGATATATGTATGGATGGTGTCTCAGTTACTCTCCTCTTGTTGCTGGGGCAAATACACCCAGAATGAAGGAAGGAAAGGTTTATTTAGCTCACATTTACTGCAGGTTTCAGTCCATACTCGGCTGGCTCTAAGGCAGAACAGCACATAGCAGACAGCAACCTTTTCATCGTGGTGGTAAAGAGCAAGAGCAAAATGGAGAAGCAGCAGCAGCAATGGCTATAGAGAACAAGTCTGTCTCCCTTAAGTTGCATTCAGGGTGCACGCCTCAGGCTGGGTGTGGTGCTCACACCCATAATCCCAGTGGATCATGAGTTAATCCCAAACTCTAGAAGTCTGCCCCATGGCTGCATGATTTGGGAGGACAACTAGAAACAAATCATAACAGATGGATGGGTAGATGGATAGGTGTGTAGATACATGTATAGCTGGATAGATATGTGGGAGGATAGAAAGCTAGCTAGACAGAAACATGGGTATGTGTAGAGCTGTGGATGTATGGGTAGGTAGAAGATGGAAACACATAGGTGGAAGGATAGATACAGGGATGGGTGATGGATAGATACACAGACAGATGGGCAGGCATGTGAGGAACAGCTGAGGCTCAGGCAGCAGGACCAGAGGAGAAGCCTCGTGCTGAGCCATGCTGGATGCCAAGCAGACACTGTCATCAAGGTGAGGATTCTTGACACCTGATCGTGTTCTCCCCTGTGACCACTCATATCACGTTGTGCTTGTCTTTACCAGTTAAGGGGAAATAATATGGACTGGTGCCCTGACTACCAGGGCCGGCAGGACTCCTGCCCCAGGGCTCTGTGTTGGGCCTTGAGTTTCTGAGCAGGCCTTTTGCTCTTGTGTTTTCTTTCACTTGGAAAATATTTGTTGCAGATCCAAGACATTGTCCGGAAGCGGCAGCTGCTGACCATCTTCCGGGAAGGCAAGGATGGTCAGCAGGATGTGGATGTGGCCATCTTGCAGGCTTTGTTGAAAGGTGAGGGCCAAGGGGAGTGAGGATGTGGGAGTGAGGCCAGAACATGGGCCTGGGGAGAAGGAGCCTGCCCCGAGGTGGCACAGCCCCCTTCCGCTGTACATACTGCCTGGTGGGCAGCTGGCATGGGCTATGCTGCCTCCTCCTGCCATGCACAGAGCCCAGAAAAACCTTGGTAAGATGCACTCAGAATGACACTCTGAGACACTTGGTAGCCAAGCATTTAAAAGCCAAAGACAATTTTATCAGTAAAGGTGGATCCATGTCACACTCTAAAGCTCCGTTGTCTACAGGCTTCTCGCCAGAAACTCTAAAGCCAGGAGGCAGCGAGTGGGACGATGTACTCAGAGTATGAGAGGACACTGTCAATTGGGAGCCCTCTACCTGGTGAAACTGTCTTTGCAAATGGTGGAGGAAATCAAACAGTCCCAGACAGAGCGGAGCTTGTGGGCCTTGCTGCCACTGGACCTACCCGCTGTGTAATCTCAAGGGAGACAGGGAATGAAAGGACACAAGGCAGAAGCTCAACGCTGAGGGAGAAACAAAGACCTCCAGGGGGCAAATGCATGGGTTGCTATAAAATCTATCATGACTGTCACAGTGGTTTATAGCTGCAAGTTTTGTTTTCTATAATACTGAAGAGATTAATACATTAAAAATTAACTATTAGTCTACAAGGTAGTATTATACCTGCACATTTTGTTTTCTACATAATTTAAGAGGCTAATACACTTCAAGGAGTTATTAGTTTTAAGGGCACATGATTATAAACATATACTTTTGTGACATTGACAACCAAAAAATGGGATAGGACAGCTGTAGGAGCAGAGTTTTTGTATGTTGCAACACATGTCTCATGCAGTGAAGTTAAGTTGATATAAATTAAAAATTAGAGGATTATAACTTTAAGATATTTGATGTAATCCCTATGGTAACCATAAAGATGACAGCTAAAGAATATACGCAACAAAAAGAATATATGCAAAAACAATTTAAACATTTCACTACAAAAACACAAGCAAGGCTCCGTAGCACAGCCCTTGCCTTTGATCCCAACATTGCACCCCAACATTGCATCCCAACATTGCCTCCTGAAACCATCTAAGTACAGAGGAGACAGCAATGCAGGCAGTGAGAAAGAGAAAAAGCTGTCATACAGAAATTAAATAACTAAAATCACAGAAATAAGTCCTTCCTGAATAGTAGTGACTTTAAATATAAATGGTGTAAGTTCTTCTACCAAAAGACAAAGGCTAGCAGAATAGGAAAAACATTATTCACCTCTGTACTGTCTTCAAGAGACTCCCTTTAGATCCAAACAGACTAACAGATTGGAAACAAAGGGGTGCAGAAAGATATTTGACATAAGTAGTAACAAACGGGAGCAGTTCTGGAGGTGGATAGTGGTGATGTTTGCCCTGAACTGTACACTGATGGTTACAGTGGTGAGTTTTATGCATTATGTATTTAACATAGTGAAGAGCTTCACACAGTGCAGTAATACGGTGGATTCACCTGTTTTTTTATTTTATTTTATTTATTTATTTATGTGTGTATATGTGTGTGTGTGTGGGGGGCAGCTCAGCCCACCAGGGGGCAGGGCTGGCATGTGGTGCTGGGAGATTGAACCGCGGTCGCTGTGCTTTGCTAAGCTTGTTCTAAGTAGGTGCTTTAGACCACTGAGCCATCTCACCAGCCCCCATTCACCTGTGTCTTGCTCCTGTTGCTCAGTGCATTGTTTTGAGATGCAGTCATGCTATTGTGTGTATGAGAGGAGTTTCTTTTCTTTTCTTTTTTTTTTTTTACTGCTGAGCAGTACGGTGTTTTTCCTGTGTGAAGTTTGTGAAAATACAATTTACTGATCCATTTATCTATGGGCAGGTAGGTTGTTTCCAGTTTGGAGATCTTGGAATGAAGCTGCTATTTGTTTTCATTTCTCTTGGGTCATTTATCTACAACTGGATTTACTAGTTTTTATGTTTATAAGCAACTGCCAAACTATTTTCCAAGAATATTGTACCGTTTTACCTTTTTTGCCCAGTGGATGGATATTCCAGTTTCTCTCCATCCTTGTCACCACTTGGTATTGTCTTCGCCTTTTAGCTGTTACGGTGAGCATGCAGTGATGTCTCAGTGTGGTTTGAGTTTGCATTTTTCTGTTGACTAAACACATGGAGCATAATTTCACGGGGCTTTTTGGCCCTTTGTCTATCTTTGTTTGGGCATGTCTTTTATATCCCTTTTAATTTTGTCATTTATCTTCCCATAAAGTTGTAGGACTTCTTTGCATATTCTGTTGCTTTTCTTTTGTGTGTATACGCACTGGTAGTATCTTTTCCTGCTTTGCAGCTTGTGTCTGTTTTTTTATAATGTCTTTGAAGAGACGTTCTTGTTATTTATTTATTTATTGGTGGAACCAGGGATTGAACTCAGGCCCTTGTGCTTGCCAGGCAAGTGCTTATTCTACGGAGCTGTCTCCCCTGAAGAGTAGAAGTTCAATTTAAAATTTTTTCCCATATCCTACCTGAGAAATTGCATCCCTCCTAAGGCCACAGATACTTGCTCCTACTTTATGGTACAGCTTTAGAGTTAGTGTTCTGTGTTCAGGTCTGGGGCCTACCTCTGAAGGGCGTTTGTATATGGTATGAGGTAAGGGTCAGAGTTGTTTTCTTTATTCTCCAAATAACAATCCATGACTCAAAATGTAGAGGAGCTCCTTCTTGCCCTGAGGATCTGCACCAGGTGGCTGTTGCAGTGAAGAGAGAACTGAGGCTGAAAAGGAATGTTTGGCTTTTGGTCTCTGAATTTTGAACGTTAATGTAGAGGGCCACCTCTCAGAGCCCTGGGTCTTCCCTAAAGGCTGAGCTCTTTCCTTCTGTTGCCGCCCACCTGTCACAGGGGAGTGCAGCATGGTCAGGAGGTGGGAATGGGGTGAGCTGGAGTGACATTGCAACCCAGAGATTCTCTGGCTCTGACTCTGATGTGAAAAGTTGTTCCCCCAGGGTGGAGAGGACATTTCACCTGGGGGCTGAATTTACTGCTTTGAATTACTGAGAGGTGGGGTTCACTACCCTTCTTGAGCTCTGGCTTGAGCCACAGGCTGTGCACCCACACTTGTCCCTTCGCCTGCAGCCTCGAGGAGCCAAGACCACTTTGGCCAAGAGAACTGGGATCATCAGCTGAAGCTGGCGGTGGCATGGAATCGTGTGGACATTGCCCGCAGCGAGATCTTTACTGATGAGTGGCAGTGGAAGGTTGGCATCTTGGGCAGCCCTGGGGCAGTCATGCAGGGCCTGCAGGAACCTTACCTAGGGAATGAAGCCAGCCCGGGGTCCTCTGCCTGGGCTGCTGCCCACCTTTGGAGGTGGTGACCTGGGCAGGTTACACCCTCCCAGATGGGGAGAACAGTAACTCCAGGTTCAGCAAAGCCCATGCTCAGTAAGGCGGCAGCCACAAATGGCGGTCACCCTCACAGTGTTCTCTCAGCCCTCAGATCTGCACCCCACGATGACAGCTGCACTCATCTCCAACAAGCCGGAGTTCGTAAAGCTCTTCCTGGAGAATGGGGTCCGGCTGAAAGAGCTTGTCACTTGGGACACACTCCTCTACCTGTACGAGAACCTGGAGCCCTCCTGCCTCTTCCACAGCAAGCTGCAGAAGGTGCTGGCTGAGGAGCCCCTGACTGGTGTGCCTGCTGCGCCCCGCCTGCAGATGTACCACGTGGCACAGGTGCTGCGAGAGCTCCTGGGGGACTCCACACAGCCACTGTACCCCCGGCCCCGACACGGCGACCGACCTCGGCTTTCGCTGCCTGTGCCCCACATCAAACTCAACGTGTGTGCTGGTGACATGGCTGTGGGGTGGGGGCTGCATCCTCAGCACACTTCGTGTTTGTGATTAGTTGTTATTTTTATTAGACAAGAGATATGCTCCCTGCCCTAGACTGTGGCTCTGTGACTGTTGAAGCACCGCACACCACTGGCTTAGCAGAAGCAGTTGTACTCAGAGTCAGATCATGGTGCCAGCAGGGCTGCTTCCTGCTGAGGCCCCAGCTTACAGCTGCAAATGGCCACCCTCTCCCCCTCCTGCTGTCTTCAGGATCGTCTCTGGTTCTTTCTCCTCTTGTACAGAGACCATCCTATGGCATTAGGGCCCTACCCTCTCACCTCATTGCATCCTAATTCCAGGGTAGAATTGAAAAATGCTGTGAACTTACCTTTTAAAAGTTACATGAAAGACAGTTCCATTCATCCTCATCAAAGTGCCCCTCCTTGCTTTACACACCATCATCCCGTCACCCTTGCCACCTCCTGCAGCAGGTCTGAGTCCTCTTTCCTTAGGGTCTTTAGTTGTGCTTCCCTGGCTGCCTTGGTGTCCTGAATGGATTAAAAATATTTCCTCTTCATGGTTATCTTGACTTTGGGGAAGAGCCGGAAGCTGTACAGTGCCAGACCTAGTGAATAAGGTGGATGAGGACACAGCGTTGTGCTCTTGTGCGTCTGCTTTTCTGGTAGATGACACTCAGCAGAAGCAGTCTCTATCTTTTTTTAAAAAATCACACTTAAAAAAAAAATAAAGACACTCATGGAAGAGGACTCTAGAACTGCCTCAGAAAGTGATAAGATGATGGAACCAGCGAAGGGTCAGATTTTGGCCACACTTTGTAAGTTCTAGCAGGATTCATTTCCAAATCCTTTGGGCACATTGCAGATCAGGGCTTCAGTGTAGGCACTTTAGGGAACACAGTTCAGGTCTTCTTCTTTTAATGCATTTAGTACGGGGCCTACAGGGTCTCGCTGCACAGATCAGACTTGTAGGGATCCTTCCTGATTGTCAGTCTCCCAAGCTCTGGGATTACAGGTGTGCACCAGCAAGCCCAGTCTCATTCGCTGTCTCAGTATGCCCCAGAGCTAGGCCAACATGGCAGGCCAGGGATTAAACCTCTAACACAATTCAGGTCTTATCACTCCCTCTTCTAGAAATTATAAAGAGTAGAAAGCATTTCAGGGGGGCTCAGTGTTCTGTGCTGGTCCTGCTTTCCATGTGTTCTCCATGTTCCTCTTCAGGGTGCTGACATCCCAGATGTGATTGTGTGAGCTATGCAGCCACACTGGTGGGGCCGCAGGAGCAGGTGTGGGAGTCTGTGCCGCCTCCCTCCCCTACCCCAGAGCTGGTGTCCCAGGCTGAGAATGCACTGGCTCTGTGTGTGTGTGTGTGTGTGTGTGTGTGTGTGTGTGTGTGTGTGTGTGAAATTAACACGCGAGCTTCACTCTTTCTGATTCCCTGTTAAGGCTCAGGAGGACCCATCTGGTTTTCTTCTTTGAAGAAAAGAATAAATCTAGTGAATAATTTTTATTGACTTCCTGAGAGTGAAACACTTCTATTCCTGTTTTGAATTTCAGCTGGAGTGCAGTACAATCTAGGTCTGGATTCTGCCAGGGGTTCCAGGATTTTTGCATCAGCCTGTGAAGCTTTGGGTTGTAGTTTATTTAGTGCACTCTACTCACTAAGTTCCATATTAATTTATATTGGCTTTGTAGAAACCATTGGGAAGTTTCCTTTCTTGCTCTACTCTGGATTTTAATGTGGCTAGAGTAGATTGTTTCCTGCAGTTTGGTAGTTCTGCGAGGCCATCAAGGTCTAAGTTTTTTTTTTTTTTTTGTAACAGTTCTGGTAACTATATTTTTTTTCTTGTTATTTCCGTTTATATTTTTCATGTCTTGGAAGATTGTATTTGGTTTTGCTTTTTATATGCTGGAACATTTTCTCTTTCTTTCTTTCTTTCTTTCTTTCTTTCTTTCTTTCTTTCTTTCTTTCTTTCTTTCTTTCTCCCTTCCTTCCTTCCTTCCTTCCTTCCTTCCTTCCTTCCTTCCTTCCTTCTTTTTTTTTCCCATTTTTGGCACTGGGAATCAAACTTAGTACCTTGTGCTTACCCAGCAGGTGCTATGCCACTGAGCTATCTCCCCAAACATTATCTATTTCTCCAGGTTTTCTAGCCTGTCCATTGACGCAGTCAAGTGGCGCCTGGCCTCTGACAAGGACATGGGGGTTACTGGGTTTTGTAGTCATGGTTCTACTCTGTTTCAGGGTGTTGATGGCAGGTGCCCAGCAGAATGTGCCTAGGAGAACCTAAAGCCAGAGCTCACACTTAACTGCCTCTGCAGTTTCAGAAGATTAACTACTTTCTTTATGAGGATAAGCCTTTAGGAGATTCCCAGGATACTTGCAGGGAGTGTGATTTTGCATGTGATATGATATATGTGATATGAAATTCCCTACCTGAGAATGTGTCTTCTCAGCTGTCTGAGCTGAGCTTGGCTCTGCGACTCAAGTGAGTCTCCACTCCCCCTTTGATGGCTTTGTCTGCAGGAGACACACTGTGAGGTCCTCTCAAGAGCTCATAGCCACAGATCTGGGCACAGGATTTGCTGTGTTGGGAAAGGTGTTGATCAGATGTAGCTGAGGAACCTTGGGAAGTGCCTGATGTGTGGCAAGGGTGAAGTAGCCAGATGGGTGTGCCTTTCTTGACATGTCTTGCTGATCCAGGATGGTGGTTTTGAAACTACAGTGTGCATAGGAATGACCTCAGGTAGTGCTGACAAGGCAGGGCAGGCCTTCCACCCCAGCTTCCCCTGGATTCTGACACCAGGGTGGTCTCTGTGAGACTTAGACTGTCCATTGTCCACCAGATGCAGGGAGTGAGCCTTCGGTCTCTCTACAAACGTTCATCAGGCCACATCACCTTCACCATGGACCCAGTGCGAGACCTTCTCATTTGGGCCATTGTCCAGAACCGTCAGGAACTGGCAGGCATCATCTGGGCTCAGGTAGGGAGCCCTCGTTCTCAGTGGAAGTGATGATGTGGAGGCCGGTAGCCAGCAGCTGGGCAAGTGGGAAAGCTCATGGCGCTGGGGAGGGCAGGCAGTAGGGTCTGTAACACTACTGCCTGGGCTCAGGGCCTGGAAGACACAAAACTTGGCTCTAAATGATCTATCACTCAAACTCTTCCTGTGGAGATAGCCACACCAAGACTTATGGGCCCACCAAGTTCTGGAGGACTAGCACATGTGCTGGCTTTGTCCTGACCCTTAGGGAGACTGTGGGGCAAGCAGATGGCTCCCATAGGCCAGGCAGCATGTGGCTGTCAGAAAGGGGCTACTGAGATGGGCCACGAAAGCCATGGCCGAGTGCCTGTCCTGTCCAAGGTCTCTGCTTTCACCAGCTAGGGCAGGTTCCTGGGCTGGGCGAAGCCTAGCTGGGCCGTCCAGGTCCTCACTGGGCTACATCCCCAGAGCCAGGACTGCATTGCAGCTGCCCTGGCCTGCAGCAAGATCCTGAAAGAGCTGTCCAAGGAGGAGGAGGATACAGACAGCTCGGAGGAGATGCTGGCCCTGGCAGATGAGTACGAGCTCAGAGCCATTGGTGAGTCTGGTCCTGGGTCTCCGGCCATGTGCTGTCACCAGGGTCTGTGCCCCCAGGCCTGGTGTCAGGGATACCAACCTCACCCTTGCCTGTCTGGACCATGCTGCACCCCTGTTTGGGATTCCCCAGATTCAGTGGCTGCCACTTGCCGCCCTGGGACTAATCTTCTTCCCTCCAGGGGTCTTCACCGAGTGCTATCGAAAGGATGAGGAGCGGGCTCAGAAGCTTCTCATCCGCGTGTCTGAAGCCTGGGGGAAGACCACCTGCCTGCAGCTGGCTCTGGATGCTAAGGACATGAAGTTCGTGTCTCACGGGGGCATCCAGGTGACCTTCCAAGGCCTGGCTTCCAGGGTCAAGTGCCCAAGTGTTTACAGGATGGGTGCAGCCTCCGTGTCACAAAGACACACTGGCACAGGTCTGGGGTGGCTAGGGATGGGGCCTAGCTGATGGCTACAGCCTCTGGCTGGAGGCACCTCCCACATGGCAGAGAGGCAGTGGCCTCGGTGGAAGCAGGCAGTGAGTGGGCCCCGGGCAGTAGGGCAGCTGGTCCTGCAGGCAGCCCCTGGAGCTCCTGTCAACTGTCTATCTCTGTGGCCCACGAGGCGTGAGATAGTTTCCTCTCGCAGCTCTCACAGTAGGCCGGGCACAAAGTGAGCACTCTTTGAATGCCAGGATCTGGTAAAGCAGGCTGCACGCTGCCACCTGTCTGCCAAGCTCCAAGTGTCTTGGGGACACCTGTGGAAGGTTTAGCCTGGCCTCCGGGGCTGCAAAGGGCCATTTTGTGAGAACCCGGGCCTGTGAGGACTCAGGATGCTAAGGGGATGAGTCTCACAGTTCAGGGAATAGAAGGAACAAGAGTTTGGGGTGTGGGTGAGGAGCCCCATGGGAGTCTGGCCTCTCCACCATGTACCCTGTTGCTGCAGATGGCTCTACCTGCTTGGAGCCTGGCCTCTGTGGGGTCTCACAGTGCCTGTACCCATGAGAGCAGGTGCCGATTCCTTGGGCATTGGGTGTAATGGATCTGTTGGTGCCCATCCTGAGCCCTCCCCCCACCTCCACAGGCCTTCCTGACCAAAGTATGGTGGGGCCAGCTGTGTGTGGACAACGGGCTGTGGCGGGTCATCCTGTGTATGCTGGCCTTCCCACTGCTTCTCACGGGCCTTATCTCCTTCAGGTGCCTGGGTTGGATTGAGGGTGTGGCTGGGCATGGGGGCCTCTTTTCCCTGGAAATCTTGTGCCTCAAGGTTGTGCCAGGATCCTGGACTGGTAGATACTTGTGAGGAGGAAGCAGGGATGGGGCGCCTACTGCTGTGTTCCAGCGCCCACCTTGGGTTGAACTGTCTGCTGTGCCCCCAGTACCTTGCTGTGCCCTGGGCTGTGAATGGGTAGGGTGGAGCACATGGTGCCCCCTAGTGCCGCTGAGATGCTGGTGCTGAACCTGGTTGCATGAGGGCATCCAGCCAAAGCCAAGGGCCACTCTATAGAGCCTGGGGCCAGTCCTTTTCCTCTCAGAAGAAGCAGTCTGTGGTCCAAGTGGCTGAAGACCCAGGCCTGGCTCAGCTCCACCCTCAGCCTCTGCAGAAGCACAATGGGCTGGATGTAGTAGGGGTTGGGCAGTGGTTCTAGTCCCCAAAGAGCCCAGGGACAGATTTAAGGCCCCAATCTGGGTGGCCATCGGTTGAACCCCTCCTGTAGCTGGTAGACCATATGCTTCCCCCAACCCCATGCTCTGTCAGCTGGAGACATGGGCTTGAGCTGCAGTCAGTGCTCAGTATGTCCTGGGGAAACTGAGGCACAGGAGAACATCCCAGGTGCCCCGAAGTGTTGCTTGTTTTTCCAGTGCTCCCCAATGGTATGGAGCTGCAGTTGCTGTTCCCAGCAGTCTCGGTGATAAGATATGGGTCAGCACTATTCTGGTCAGCCCTGACCCATGTGAAGGACAGTGTGGACAGGCCCCTATTTGTGGGGATAGTGCCAGGTACACCTAGGCCTCATGTCCAATCTGCATCCCTGGTGGGAGCCATGATATCCATGGCCCTGGGCAGGAAGTGAGAGGTTGGCCTTTGAGTTCCCTCTGTGGTGGACCTTGTGGCTGCTGGTGATGGTCTGGGGTTCATAGGACCAGAGGGATGAAGCTCCTCAAGGTGACCCTCCGGGAGCTGGCACATAGCCTTGAGCAGTGGTGACACCTCCTTGAACACATTGCCCCTGTGTTGCGTCTGTTGAAGTCTAGACCCTCATGCTTGCCCTTCTGTGTGTCATCACGTCCACAGGGAAAAGCGGCTGCAGGCCTTGAGTGGCCCAGCCCGCGCCCGTGCCTTCTTCAGTGCACCTGTGGTCGTCTTCCACCTGAACATCCTGTCCTACTTCGCCTTTCTCTGCCTCTTTGCCTATGTGCTCATGGTGGACTTCCAGCCCACGCCATCCTGGAGCGAGTGCCTCATCTACCTCTGGCTCTTCTCCCTAGTGTGTGAGGAGACACGGCAGGTGTGTGTCTGGCCTGGAGCTCCCCTGGGAACAGAAGTCCCTGCAGGGTGGACACTCTCTTCTGCAAGAGAGCCTGGGGAAAAATCTGCCCCCTACACCTGCTGCTTCCCCTACTTCCAATTCTCAGTGCTCTGGGAACAATGAGATCCTTGTCTAATCCATTCCATGAGCCTCTTCCTGCTGGGAGGCTTCCTGTGACCATGCCATGTTTGGTCATTTGCTAGAGGACTCACAGGCTGGCTGATAGCAGTGATGCTTGGCTTGGTGGCTCCAGTAAAAGTTTGTGCATGAAACCAACAGGGGTGGAGCTCTGGGCCACGCTTTGGTGCTGCTGAGCCTGGAGTGCCAGCTGTATCTTTCTATGGGGCAATGGCACAGGGAAGCCTGCACAGAGCACTGCCATCTGGGGCTGGGCCAACTGCCTCTTGGGGCTGCAGGGGACCCAGAAGGACATGGCTTCAGTTGCACTCACTCTGCTCCCCACACTTGCAGACTCTAGCACCAGCCTTCAGAAGTGGGGCCACCTGCCCGATAGGAGGAGCCTGGGGAGGCATTGAGTGCCAGGGCCATGGCTGTGCCCCTTCTGGGGCCTCCATGCCACTGAGACACCTCTCTGGTTTACCCCAGAAAAGGAGGCTGTGCTCTTTTTCTGAGTCTGTCCCTTGGGACTGCTGGGGCTGGCAGCAGATGCCCAGTGGGACCTGGTGGATTCTTTAGGTCACTTGCCCTCAACCTGGCAGCTGGCTGCCAGATGATAGTAGGCCACACAGGGAGTCATAGGGCCCCTATTTCAGAGAGGAGGGGCTTCCCCAGCATTCATGCAGACTCATGAACACACACACACACACACACACACACACACACACACACACACACTTATCCAGCAGGGGTCCTGGGTCCTAGGTCCCAGAGAGCACTCACGGCCCATGTGCTGCTCCAGGTACCCTGTGGTCCTGTGGGGTGTCGGGATCCTCTCTTTCCTGCCCACCAGGAAAGAGTTCCCTCCATAGAGGAGGATTGTGACAGTGACGATGAGTCCCTGTCTCCCCAGTAGCTCTTCTATGACCCTGATGAGTGCGGGCTGATGAAGATGGCATCCCTGTACTTCAGCGACTTCTGGAACAAGCTGGATGTGGGGGCCATCCTGCTCTTCATTGTGGGGCTGACATGCCGGTGAGTAGCTGTGCGGCTGTCCAGGGTACTCAGGGCTGGGCTGGGCTCTGAAGTCCAGGTTGTCCTCTGTTGTTGCCCACTCCTATTGGCCCACTTTCTGTCCACGATGGGGTTATGTATCTGCAAGACCTGGGTCCCCATGTCCTAAGGCAGGGCAAGCCTGGCCAAGTCCCCTTGTTTTATGTGGTGTCCCCAGGCTCTGGCTGCATTGCTTGAGGCTGAACTTCTGGAGGTTGTGCTCTTGGGCCCTCAGCTTTGGCGCAGTGGGAGCCCCCAGCTGGACGTAGGCCCTGGGAGCTACAGGCTGCTTGCTGACTAAGTCCTGAGTGCTGTCCTTGCCCTACTGCCTGCAGGCTCATTCCGGCAACACTGTATCCTGGGCGTGTCATCCTTTCCCTGGACTTCATCATGTTCTGCCTCCGCCTGATGCATATTTTTACTGTCAGCAAGACTTTGGGGCCCAAGATAATCATTGTGAAGCGGATGGTAAGGGTCCAGTGGCCACTGTGACTTCCTGTGTCTGGTGCCTCTCTGTGCTGCCTCCTTCAGCTGCCTCCTGACCTGTCTGGCTTCCACTCTATCCCTAGCTCCTTCTTCCTGTGGTCCTCTGGGTGCTCCCTATGCCCTGGGTGGCTGTGACTTCCCCTTCGGCTGCTGGGCACGGTGGAAGAGAGGGACAGTGAAGCCCAGTTCCTCTTCTGCAGATGAAGGATGTCTTCTTCTTCCTTTTCCTCCTGGCTGTGTGGGTGGTGTCCTTCGGAGTGGCCAAGCAAGCCATCCTTATCCACAATGAGAGCCGTGTGGACTGGATCTTCCGAGGGGTCGTCTATCACTCCTACCTCACCATCTTTGGGCAGATCCCAGCCTACATTGATGGTAGGACGGGGGTGTGGGCTCAGCTGAGGTGTGAGAGGTGTCTTGGGGAGCCTGGGCTTTGCTCTGTTGAGGCCATCAGTTGGTAGAGGTGGCCCAGGGCGCTGGGCATCTGCTGGAAGCTTCCGCGTTAGAAGCCACCCATCCCTTTGTATAGTGGAGACACTGCCGTACCTCCTCACCTTCAGTGTGTGCAGAGGGATTATGTGAGATGGCAATCCTGGTACATACTTTACCTGTGTAAAGTGCACATGTCAATGACTTTTAGGGCTTCACAAAAGCTGAATTTTGCATTTGCATTCCCCCACAAGACAACCAACCTGTCCTCAGCCACTCCTGGCTTCCTGCCCTCAGCTTAAGCAGCTGCCCATCAACTTCCTGTGTTCATACTCACCTTTCTTGAACAGCTCAGATGACTTGGATGATGTCCCGGGAGTCCTGCACCTGGCATCTTTCACTGAGGGAGTTTTCTTTTCTTTTTTTGTAATCCCAAGAACTGGGATTACAGGCATGCGCCACCATGCCCAGTCTCAATTGCCCATCTCAACGTGCCCTGGGGTCAGGGCCGGCACAGCACATCGGGGATCAAATCAGTTGCTAAGCCTGCCTAAGCAGGGCTTTAGTCCACTAAACTATCTGTCCGGCCCAAAAGCAGCATCGATTTATGTCTATGTTTTCTTCTAAAAGTTTTATAATGTTAGCTCCTTCTTTTTGGTCTTTGACTCAGTTACATTATTTTTGCATATGGTGTGCGGTAAGGGCCTTTGTTTTGCTTGTGGATATCTATGTGTCTCAGCATCACTTGTTGGCAGCACTGTTGTTTCTCCTCGGAATGTCCAGGCACCCCTTTGGGAAGTCAGTAGGCAATTCATGTCAGGGTTTGTGTCTAGCCTCTCTACTTTAGCATGTCGGTCCTCGTGCTGACACCTCATTGCTGTGGTTTCCATAGCTTTATTCTAGGCTTTGAAATTGAGAAGCATCAGTCTCTCAACTGAGTTCATTTTCCACAGGTTGGTTTGGCTTCTGGGCCCTTTTGGTTCATGTATATTTTGGGTCAACTTATGTCAAAAATGCATCAGGGTATCCTCTCACTTATTTAGATCTTTAATTGATTGAAACTATGTTTTGTAGATTTTAGTGCATAAATCTCTCACTTTATGCACTAAATTTACTCCCAAGTATTTCATCCTTTTTCATGTTATTGTTAATTTTTTCTTTTAAAATTCTTTCCCACCAAATGAACTCTGCAGGGTTGGGACTCCCAGCCTGTGATGATGGTAGCCTTAGGAAGTGCTAAGGATGGCTGGGTCCTGGGTGGGCTCTGGGCTGCCCTGGGAGCTGTGGTACCTGCCAATGGAGAATGCCTGGAACGGACAGAGCTTCCCATTGGACTTTGTCACTGGATATGCAGGTGTCCAGTCCTGTGGGGTTCCTTGGCAGTGACTGGGTGGCCAAGGTCCCTCCTGGCTGGCACCTTCATGGCTGCCTCATCCCCATGGCTTTCCCACTGCACTCCCAACTCCAGGCGTGAATTTTGACCTGGCACACTGTAGTCCCAATGGCACGGATCCCTACAAGCCCAAGTGCCCCGAGAGTGACATCACACAGCAGAAGCCCGCTTTCCCGGAGTGGCTCACAGTCATCCTGCTCTGCCTCTATCTGCTCTTCACCAACATCCTGCTGCTCAACCTCCTCATCGCTATGTTCAAGTGAGTGCCTAATGTGGCTGGCACATGTGTGGGGTCCCTAGCCAGTGACTGCCCCACCATTCTCCCAGAAGAGCCAATAGATATGGTCCTGAGAAGGACCTTAGTGTGCCCATCTTCTGGAGGCAGGAGGACCTCCTAACATTCTGGGGAGGACATGCATAGCCTCTCCTCTCTGGTCACTGCTTGTCCATCCCTATCACTGCCCCTGGGGGGCTGATGGTGCTGTGTCCTGTCAGCTGTGGTGCCTGCTATGGGTTGCTGGCATTAGCCTCATTCTGTGTGAATAGCTATAAGAGTACTCATCACTCTGCCCAGGAGTGAGCTGCAGTGCTGGCTGCTCAGGGACCCTCACTCTCTCCTGAGGTTCTGCCTGTGTCTTTGCCCCCTGGGTGCATTTCTGTGCTACTGTCCACCTCTGATTGTGCTGAGTTGAGGCTTCCTTTGGGCTCAGATTCATCTCTGGACAACTATGTCTGCTTTTCCCACAGTGAGGGACTTATGTGCCAACACAGGGTTTACACACATGTGCCTAGTTCCTTCTTGCTGGGACAAAATACCTAAGATCCACAGCGTAAGAAAGGACAGATTGACTTTGGCTCACAGTATGTAGAAGTTTTAGTCCATAGTCAGTTGGCTGCAAGGCAGGCAGCATGGCAGAGGGGGCTGTCGGAGGAGAACTGCTCATAGCATAGAGCACAGGAAGTAGAAAAGGGAGAAGCAGGGGAGGGAGATGAAGCCATCAGGCTGTGTCCCCAGGGACCACCTCTTCTGATCAGGCTCTGCCTCCCAACAGCAAGTCAGCTGAGCCCCATGGTCCAATGACCTTCCCAAGTCCCCCCACCCCATGTGCCACGAGGCTCTGGGAACATGTGGATATAAACCACAACAATAAGCCATGGTGACCAACCTCCGGCAGGGGTCTGTGTGAGAGGGAGATAGGAAATGTCATCTGATATCAGAGTCTGGGGACACAGTGCCACAGCCAAGGGAGTCAGTCATCCCCCAGCCTCCAGGGGCACTGGCCCTGTGACACTTTGGGGTCAGACCAGCATTGACCCCCAGAACTTAGAGAGAACAAATTTGATTCTTTTATGTCTGTAGTGATTTGTTGGAGCAGCAACAGAAAATGAATAGAGTAGCTACTCCTCTGGAAATGCCTAGGTGTTCTTTAAATCTTTGGTGTTTTGAAACATTTCATCTCCTTAGAACTTTGAGGCTTTACTAGTGGTCTGTCTTGCCAGCTGTGGTCTTCTTGGGCCTGCAGACATCCTGGTAGTGTACGTGGCAGGTCTTCTGATAGCCCTTCTGGACCCAGGCTCTGGAGGCCCCACTATGCTTCTGTCAGTGGATTTTTTTGTTTTTTTTGGGAGGTGGAGTTTTTAAAACAGTGTTTTGTTTGTGTTCAGGCTGGCCTTGAACTCACTGTGTAGGCCAGGCTGGCTGAATTTGTGGTGATCTTCCCACCTCAGTCTCCCAAGTGCTGGGATAACAGGCCTTCCATAGTTTGTAAGCTTGGATCAAAGGAAGCTCTGAGGTCCTAAATAAAGCAAGAGGCAGGAAGAGGAGGAGCCAGGGAAGCAGGAGACCATGGATGAAGACCCTGACGTTCAGGGCAGGACCTGGCAGCGCCTGCTGTTGTGTCCACAGCAGCTCTGTACTTCAGAGAATCCTTCAAGCCCTCACCCTCCAGCCTCTGAAGGTGGATTCCAGTCTTTGAAAATCCTCCTCTGCTGGTTTAGTTAGGTGCTGGCTTCCCCTCTTGTCTGTAGAGCTCCGGGTGGCCTTTTTGCTTTAAGATGCTGTGATGAGAGCCTATGCTCCAAAGCTGAGATATAGGGGCCAGGCTTGATGAGATGACCCTGTCCCCAGGCAGGGTAACTGAGTGGGGCCAGGGGACCCCCTCCTTCTGCACTTGCTCTGCCAAGGCCCATCTACCTTGTACACCTGAGTTGGCATCTATAAGCCCTCAGGAGAGAGACAGTGCCCTGGTCTTGGGCTTGTGGGCCTCAACAGTGAACTCCTCTGATAGCTCACATAGCAGTGTTGGTCCCTGCACCAGGGTCACTGAGGCTGCTGAGGCCCACGTGACTCCACTACTTCTGCCTTCTCTCCCTGGCTCCCCTCCTGGTGTGAGAAGTCAGGCGCTTGGTGGTCTCACTCCTCCGAGTCTGGAGCTGACCTCCTGGGCAGCTGCTTCTCTGGTCTTGGGGTCCCCCATCCTGGACCATGAGCTAAGTCCATTTGCTGCACACCTGCTGATGTCCATGCCCCTCTTGTGCCCACAGCTACACATTTCAGCAGGTGCAGGAGCACACAGACCAGATCTGGAAGTTCCAACGCCATGACTTGATCGAGGAGTACCATGGCCGGCCCCCAGCACCGCCCCCACTCATCCTGCTCAGCCACCTGCAGCTGCTGGTCAAGAGGGTGGTCCTGAAGACCCCTGCCAAGAGGCACACGCAACTCAGTGAGCCACCCCCAGCCCTTGTGTCCTCAGAGTGCGGTCCTGGTCACAGTGCAGACAGGGACCCAGAGACCAGTATATGGCTCCTTCTAAAACCCTGGTGACCACAAAGGCTGCTGCTGCCCTCCCAGGGGGCCCAGGGGTGTCAGGAGGAGTTAATGTCCTTCTGTTGGCCAACAGAGAACAAGCTGGAGAAGAATGAGGAGGCAGCCCTGCTATCCTGGGAGATTTACCTGAAAGAGAACTACCTGCATAATCAGCAGTACCAGCACCACCAGCGGCCAGAGCAGAGGATCCAGGACATTAGTGAGAAGTGCGTGGGCCATGCCCTGCATCCCACAGGCTCCAAGTGCAGGCTTCACCAGGCCCATAACCTACCCAATAGGCCCCTGGGTCCAGGTCACCCAGCATGGGAGGGAGAAGGGGATGGGACCTTGCTAGCATATCAGAGTACTCCCTGTGGTCACTGCTGTCATTACTGTGGCCCCTACAAGCCCCCAGGCCTGTGTCAGAAGCTGACTCAAGGGCCTGTGGGGTCCGAGGAAGGCTGGGTCTGCAGATGCAGGAGGGGCAGAGCTGGGAGAATAGGGTGGTTTGGGAGCAAGAGGAGTGTTGATGCCCTCACAAGAGACCACAGAGAGTACACACATGTGGTGCTCGGGGCCGTCGTGATGGTGGCTGCCTGTGAGTTTTGTTGGTGCCCAGCCTGGGTTGGTGCCTAGCCTGGGCTGCTGGCCACATCAGCACCGTCTCCCAACCCGATTCTCCCCGGTTGCTTCTTTCCGGGGACAAGATCTGTGCTGGAGAAGCTCTTTCTGCCCCTTTCTCTGCCTCAGCCCCTCAGCCATGGGGGGTGGCAGCAGAGAGAGTTGTTCCCAGGGTTCTGATATCAGCATCTCACTGTGGTGGATCCCTGCTCCTGTCTAGCCCTGGGCTCCCCACCATGAGTAATGGGAGTAGGGAGGGGACAGTGCCACCTAGGCATGGCAGCTCCTGCCTGGCACAGAGTATCCTGTAGGTAGCAATCATGATGAAAAGAGATGATGATAGTCATGATGGTGGTGGTCATGGTGATGGTGGTGATGGTGGTGATGGGGATGGTGGTGGTGATGGTCATGATGGTGAGGATGGGTGGTAGTGGTGGTGGTGGTGATTGCGGTAACGGTGGTCATGATGATGGTGGTGGTGGGCATCGTGATGATGATGACGGTAATAATGGGGGTGATGATGGAGGTGAGGCTATTAAGGACAATAATGGTGGTGATGATCAGGATGGCGATTATGATGGTAAAGATGATAATGAGGGTGATGAAGATATTGGTGATGGAGATGATGATGGTGGGGGTGACAGCACAACCCGGAGGTCCCTGACAATGAAGTAGATGGTTAAAGGTGCTTCTACCTCTCGTGATTGATTTGTTCATTAATTTAGTTGGTGAGTCCCTTGGTGGGTTGGGTTAATGTTTTCCTGCTCTCTCCCTGGAGATGTGAAATCCACAAGAGCAGGGACAGAATTCTTCAGGTTCTCTGTTGTGGACTTCAGGGACCTGGAGCAGGCCCAGGCCTGGCAGATACTCAGCAGGCATGTGCAGTTCTGGGGCTGCAACTGGTCCCCTTCCTGACAGGACAGCAGGAGGCTGGAGTGTGGTGTCACCCTGATTTCCCCTGATGTCCCACCTTGACCCTTTTAATTAAGAGGACATGCTGGATTCAGTATCCCACCTGGCTACTTTCTCTCACTGGCTGTGGCCAAGAATACCTTGATTGACAGCCTCTGCTGGGATCATTTGACTTAAACAGTAGTCAGACCTAGGGCCCAGATGCTGAGAAATGGTGCCCAGGTGTCAGGATGCCCTGACACAGAGCTCCAGGTCTGGCACTTGGCAGTTGAGTAGGTGCAGTCAGCAGGAGGTTCGAAGGCACTGGGGCCTAGAGGCTCAGCACTTTGCCTGTCTTCCTCTCTAGTACTTTGGCAGCAGGAAGTGTCGTACATTCATCTTGCCATGGAGAAAAAAAAGGCCCTAGAAAGTGAAAGTATGGTAGCTGGGTGTCAGAGCCAGCATACAGTGCAGCCTGGATTTGAATGCTGGCCCTAGCTGGCCTCAGTCTGTTTCTGCAAACACTGATGAGCACCTGTCCCACTTGCCTCGCAGGACTGTTCCTATAGGAGGTGTTGTAGCTGGAGTGCAGCTGCTGTGACATTTCAAAAGCTGTTTATGTGTCTAGGAATTTTTAACAAAAATTGATGTGCTGCAGTTGATAAGATCTTGCAAAATGCAGGGCAACAGGAGAAATGATGAAATAACTTGGCGGCTCTTATGAAGGTCCCCAGCCCCGGCCACCTCCTCCAGATGGGTCCATCGAGGAGTCCAAGGTCCAGGGAGGTGCCCTGGCACATGGCGCAGCAGGTCCTCACAGCATGGTGGCTGAGCCGAGCCAACACAGAGCAGGGCTGGGGGTCTGAGATCTCTGGTGTCCCTGGTGTGCCATCCGCAAACTGAGGCAGCTCTCATCTCATCTGACCGTGTTACAGGGCCCCCAGAGACTGCAGTAATCATCCTGGAATATCCTCAAGGCTCTATGGGAAGTCAAGGCCTGGGCCAGGAAGTGGTCTTTGTGGGACTGAGCAGTAGATTGTGTGGGCAGAAGTAAACCCATAGGTTCCCGGTTCAGGCACTTCCCTTCCTGTAGTTGGCTATTGCATGTGGGTCATGTCCCCAGGAACACTCACTGGGTATTAAAATAGCTGCTATCTTTACCACAAATGAATGTGACTGCAGTTGGCAAAAGGAAGTAAGGGAACCCCTGTGTGAAATCAGAGGAGCTTTGGATAGGTGTTGGCCATGGACTGATTTTAACTATAAACACAACAGGCCAAGGTGGACAGAAGCTTATGTTTTGTATTTTCTTAACTTAAAATTTGCCTTGAACTTGTAGAGGTCCGCCTCAGCCTTCTGCTTCAGCCTACTGAGTGCTGGTATTCTAGGCATGAGTCACCACACTGGACTAGAAATTTATATGCTCTAGCAAAGTAAGACAAAAAAGAATTTTTACTTGAAAATTAAAGTAGGGGTGGCCCTCCCCCACCCCTAAATCACCCCAGCTGCCCCAGGAGCTGTTTTGTCCTCTCTGATTTGAGGGTCAGAGCATATGGCCCGGCATGCTGTGGGCAGGCATGGTGAGCCAGCTCCGGTGTGTCTCTCCCTGGACACCCTCTGGCAGGCTGTCACCTGGCCCTGGGAGCCTGGGCTGTCCCTCTGCTGTTACATCTTCCCTTTTGGGGATTCTAGGGGGTTTCATTCTATCATATGATAGCCAGTCTTCCAGATTAAGAGAAAGGTGACTGATGCACAGCCAATGCAGAGCTTGGACTGCTGGATCTGGCAGGGTCATCTGCATGATGATGGCATCCTGTCCCCAAGTGTCCCCTAGAGCCTGCTGCCTCTGGTTTAGTTGTGTGCTCTTCCAGGGTGGACAGCATGGTGGAGCTGCTGGACATGGACCGTCTGAAGAGGTCAGGTCCCACAGAGCAGAGGCTGGCATCCCTGGAGGAACAGGTGTGCAGGGCGGGACACCTGGGAAGGGAGGGAGAAGAGGGGGCAGGAGTGGGGAAGAGGCTTTTTCTATTCTCTACAAGAATTCCACCCCCTCTCCCCCACCAATGCTGCCCTGTCTGGGAAGACCTCAGGCTGACTTTTTTTTTTTTTTTTTTTTTTTTTGTACTGGGGATTAAACTTAGGACCTTGGGCTTGCCAAGCAGACACTTAAGCTGCTGAGCTATCTCCTCAGCCTCAGACTGACTCCTTGTTGCCCTGGGAGGCTGAGGTAGCCAGCAGAGGAGGAAGAAACAGCATCCGGCTGAGCCAATTGCTCTGAGGTTCCGCATGAAGGGGGAGGGCAGGGAAGCAGCCTTAGCCTGGACAGGTGCACAGATGTGGGACACAGGGCATGGCTTTGAGACTTGGGCCCTGAGCTGCCATGCAGAACAGGGGTGCATGGAGATGTGGGCCAGGAGGAGCTGGGGTGTCCTGGGATGACAAAACCCATGGCCTGGCCTGATCTGGCCACTGGGTTCAGGTGTCTTGGGGCTCCCATGACAGCAGAAGTGACTCATAGTATAGGAAGCTGGAATCCTGAGGTCAGAGTCCTCCATCCATTCCTTGAGTGGATGTCAACAGAGCCTGCATGCATTCTTGTTTTTGCCATAGAGCATAGAGGGGCGTGTCCCTTGCCCACTGGTTCCCTCGAGGCTGAGCACTCTTTGGGCTTGCCCACCCGCAGTCAGTGACCACTGAGCAGGCCCCAGACTGGTGCTTCCCATGGGTCGCCTGCTGCCCACTGCAGCCAGGGCACTGGGGTGAGCCTGCTCTGAGCTTACCACTGCAGCATCTCTCCTCCAGCTAGCCCTGTGCCAGTGAGGGGTCCACCATCCGTGTGGTCCTATCCGCTGTGCCCAGGGTCTCACAGGCTCTGCCTTCTGGACTCTCCTGTGAGTCCTTGCCTTGTGCCCCCCGAGAAAGGTGCAGCAGCATGAGCTACGTCTTTCTGAGCTATTTCTGTCCCAGAGGCCTCTGAGCCTTGAGCACTGAGATTTCTGGTGAAGTTTGGTGGGGAGGGGTGTGACCATGCCTCTTCCTTTCATGGTGCTCCCCTATGGGGACTTAGCACTGTTGGGCACTGCAGAGGTCAGTGAGTCCTGTGACATCAGGGAGCCTTAAGCCCCCTTTAAGATCCCAATGTTTTAGCGAGATTCATTGTTGGGGTAGGCAGAGGTGGCAGGCATTGTGCCATGCAGGTGCCAACACACCTTCCGTGGGCTGTACCTTTCAGGTGGCCCAGGTGGCCAGGTCTTTGCACTGGATTGTGAGGACCCTGAAGGACAGTAACTTTGGCTTGGCATCAGGCATGTCTGCCTTGGGTGAGTGGAGTTCCCTGACTGGAAGCTGGTCCCCAGTGACCTATGCAGTTCTGGGCCTTTGTGGGCTAGAGGAGAGGTGGCTTTGGGGTCTTGGTAGAAAGATGGTTTCAGCCACAGCCATCTCTGGGCCCTGTTGGACCAGCCCAAAGGAGCTGAGCCTTTTCCTCCCACAAGGTGCCTGGCCTTGGCCTGTCTTGACCAGGCTCCTGGACCCCTGTGGGAAGCTTGGCCCACCATCCCTGTCCTCCTCCTCCCGGACTTGCTGCAAAGGCAAGGTGGTGGCCAGCTCCAGGGGTATGATATCTTTGACTAATGCAGTTATGGAAAGCAAAATCTATTCCCCTAAATTTACAGCCATCCAGGAAGTAGACATGAGTAGTCTTCCTTGAATATGGCTACCCCAAAGGCAAATTTGCCTCCATTAGCTGGACAGCCTTTCCTTGAGGCCTGTGGGGTCAGCCAGTTACTGAGGTCCCACTAAGGGGATGCTGCATCTCCTGTCCCTGTCCCTAGTGCCTGGACCCAGGAAGGGTTTGAATGTCTGGGCTGGGTGGGTAGCGTGCACAGCTCAGGCTCAGCATTGTGTCAGCGCCCCATGTGGCCGTTCACAGCACCAAAGGCTCCCGATGAGCCAGATGCTGAGCTGGCTGTCAAGAGGAAGGAGGAGGAGCCAGGTGATGGCTACCATGTAAATGCTCGACATCTCCTGTACCCCAGTTCTCCTGTCACCAGGTTTCCTGTGCCCAATGAGAAGGTACCATGGGAGGTGAGTGCCTAGCCAGCTGGTGCCCTAGGTAGGAAGAGAGGCCCTTGGTGTTCCCTGTAGCTCCTGCCCACTGCAGCCTCATGGGGCCCTGAGTGCTGGGCCAACGATGTTGGACTGATAGAGAATCAGAGCCCCACAACTTGAGGGACAAAGGAAGCCTTGCAGAAGCCCCTGGAGCTTATACCTGCCCAGCTGTTCTGGCCCTGTCACTGGCTGCCACCCTCCTGTCCCAGCCTCCTGTTCCCTGGAAGAAGCAGCTGCCCCCGTGCAAGTGCCAGGCCTGGAGATTAGGAGCCCCTCTGTGGCTCACCTTGGATCCAGGCTGCCCTACACCCTGGGGTGCTTTGGGTCCTAGTGGCTGTGGCCTTGGCTGTGAGTCCCCTTGGCCCCTTGGGGTGCTGACCCAGCTCTGCCTTGGTGACAACCTGAGGATGTCCTCCCTGTGGCACAGATGGAGTTCCTGATCTACGAGCCTCCTTTCTACACAGCAGAGAGGAAGGATACAGTTCTGGTGGACCCTGTGGGAGAGTGAGTATTCCCCAGGACTCTGGCTCCTCCTCAGAGGGGCCCCAAAGACCCCTTCCCAACCAGCAACAGACCTGGAACCCTCTTTCACTCCGCAGAGTCCTGGGCACACCTTCCCTGTGTCTGGCTCTACCTGTGACCAAAGCCCCTCTGTGAGCCAAGTCCCAGAGTCACCCCTTATCTTCTCTTGCCCCACCACCCTCTCATGGGGACATGTCCTATCATGTTCCCAGGGACAGCGAGCCTCTGACCAAGATCCAGTACAATGCCCTGGATGGACCAATAGACCGCCGCAGCTTTCACGGGACCTATGTGATCCAGGATGGGCTCCCACTGTGAGTGCTGTGCCTGTGGGGGTTGTCCTTGGGGCCCGTGAGCCCTTCTTTGGCATGCTGGGTGGTGGTCTGTAAAAACAAACTGACCACAAAAGAGAAGGAAGCATCACCTTCAGGTGCTTTCCAGCACTCTGCTGGAGCAGCCCTTCGTGATGTCCTCTGAGCATTTGATGGGTAGCCCTGAATGTCCTCTACCTAAGGGGCAACCTCTGGGAACTCGACTCCTTGGTGGTGAAGTGGGTGGGGATGCTGGTGTCACAGAGTAGAATGGGTAGTGACCTGGCCTGGTGACTGAAATAGGGGCTTCACCCCACAGCATGGGAGAAGGAAACCAGGGTACAAAGCCCAATGACCTGGGTGCCAGCCTGGAGCCTGTGGAATGGCTCGCTCTCTCTCTCTCTCTCTCTCTCTCTCTCTCTCTCTCTCTCTCTCTCTCTCTTCCCCCCTGCATGGTAGGGACCATCACGGAGAAGTTGCTAGGATGTGGGTGCCAGGGGAGCATCATGGAGAAGAGGAGCAGGGACAACTGGGGTGGGGGGCTGGCTCTTTAGAGAACATTCTGAAACAGGAAGTGGAGTAGTATGGGGGATGGGAGGGGATGGGAGAGATCTCATGCCCCATGATGTCCTGCTCTGGAGATGGGCATGCAGGATGGGACATGGTGGTGCCACAGACAGCATGTATGGGAGTGGCCGGGAGGTCAGCCAGGAGGAAAGGGGGCATCCTGCCCAGAGGATGGAGCAGATCATCATGTAGAAATGGGCTGGGCCAGCAAGCAGGGCCAGGCAGGCAAGCAGGGCCAGGCGGGCAAGCAGGACTAGGCGCAGTTCAGTGCAGGCCCCAGCAGAGAGGATGAAAATCTGTGCACAGCGTGTTGTCGTTGCTCCCATGCAGGCTGTGCTTTCATTCTGCTTCCCAGGTCTACTTTCTCTGAAAGCACTGTCTTTGCTCAACACGTTGCTAATAACACAGTCCCACAGACTGAGCCAGTTACAAAGAAGGGAGGTTTATTTTGGTTCCTGTTTCCAACTCAAGGTCTCTGGTGGCTGGGCTGGCTGATAGCAGCCTCTCACGCTAGCACACTGGTCGGTCACACAGTGCACTGTTACTCTGAGGGTCTGGTCCTGGAGGGGGGCAAACTATGTCCAAACCAAAACTATCATTATGATATTTTTTGTGTGCTCTTGTAACATATTTTAGAATTAGTGTTTCTACTTGAGACTTCAATGCAACTGGAGGTTAAGGTGTGAAGAGGGATACTGTATGAGCTAGCTTTTTGTCTCAATAATAGATATTGGCACAGTGGGCTTGCAAGGAGGCAGGTGGGCATTGGCTCACAGCTGGACGGGGTTCAGTCCATGGTGTTTGGTCCTGCTGTTTTGATCACTGGGGCAAAGCAGTCATAGCAGGGTGTATGTGGGGCTGAGGCTGGGGCTCATCAAGGGCCTTCAGTGACTTCAAGTCCTTAACTGGGCCTCTCCAAGGCCTCACCATGCTGGGCCAATGAGGAGGGCGAGTGGCTCTCTCCAGAGACCCTCTGTCCCTGAGTCAGGTGGAAGGTGAAGACAATGGTGGCAGGCAGAGGCCCCAGGCCTAGTGACCTCTGTGCTGTAGACAGAGAAGGGCACAGATGAGGCGAGAGGCCTTCGGGGGAAGGGATAGTGGGATAAACCTGAAATTGTGGGGTCTGTAGTGCTGTCCCACCTTCTGGGGTGACCTGTCAGATGGCTTCTGTGCCAGGCCTGGAGGGCCCACCAGGCTAGAGTGGAGATGTTGGTACAGGGGAGGCAGGGGAAAAGGAGCATCTGAGGGGTCTGAGAGGCAGGGCCAGGCAGCACAGGCGGCTGAGAACCGGCTGCTGAGGACTGAGAGCTGGACCTGGCCCCTGTGTTGGCTGTTGAGCCACTAGAGGGTCCCTGCTCTGTGGTGGAAGGAGTGGCCAATGGGAGGCCAGACTCTGCTCCCACGGAGACCCCTACCCTTGCCCAGTGCCCCCCCCCCCCACTAACCAGGAGCCTGGATTCAGCCTACATGAGGGAGAAGCCTGTCCCCTTGGGTAGGAGCCCTGAGTCCCTGGCATAGGTGGCAGCTGAGCTCAGTCCTCTCTACCCTAGGAACCCCATGGGCCGCACAGGGCTGCGTGGACGCGGGAGCCTCAGTTGCTTTGGGCCCAACCACATGCTGCACCCTGTGGTCACCCGGTGAGTACCCTGGGGACACAGTCACCCACACATTCACTAGAGGTGCTTTCAAGGCACCCTGTGTGCTCTGAGAGCCAGAAGACAACCATGGTATTGGGTGTTTGGTATCTTGTGAGGGAAAGTTGGGGCCAGGATCTGTTGTTCTCAGTGGACACCCTGAAACTGGGCAGGGATGACCCTGTTCCCCTGGAGCCTGTTCTTGTTTCCTGAGATCCTGAGAGCTCTGCTAGGAGGACAGTCACCAAGGGGGGGGGGGTCACTACTGATGAAAACTATTAAGAAAATGCAAATGCAAACCTGAGGTCTGCTAATGTTTATATTAGGGGACTGTCCTGTGGGGAGAAACACACACACACACACACACACACACACACACACACACACACATACCCCATCCACATCCACCTGCACACACCTGCAAGCACTCTGCGACACATGCACACCTACACCCCTTTGGGCCCAGCCCTCGTCTTGCTTACAACTCCATGATGCTCAGACCTGAGCCCTGCCTGCCTTCGGGATCAGGATTGGCCCATGTGTGTGCTGGTAGGACCACAGTGCCCAGCCCCGCTGCACGTAAGCCTGATGCCCAATGGTACTCATGCTGGCATTCCCATGACCTGGGACTGGAGAGCCGAGTCAGTCAAGAGCTTTTCAGGGCTTTTTATTTTATTTTGTATCAGTATGTGTCTGCAGTACATAGTGTCTGTACTATGCTTGGGGAGTGGAACTTGTGCTTGAGACATTTTTAATTGTTTTTATTCTCCTCCTTCCCTGCTTCCCCTCTGTCTCGATCCCCTGCCCACTTGTGAAACTCCTAGGACCCTGCTTCCTATTGTCTATCTTTCATTTTAATGAGTAGGTAAAGAAAATGTATTTATACTCAGGAGTACTACTCTGCCATAGAGAAGGATGAACTCGAGTCATTTGTAGGAAAAGGAATGTAGCTTGAGACCCACATGTTAAGAACTAAATCAGACATGCAAGTTTTAAGACTTTTGATGAAAAATCTCCAGGATGCCTGGGCCTTTCCTGTCCGTCCAGTCCGTGGTTTGCTGAGGTGGGGGCGATCATGATGCAGATGGCAACTGTCCCTGATTATTTTCCAGGCCAAGATCTTCAGGATAGATGGGGGAGGGTTGGTGGACTGGCAGGGGGCCCCATACTGGCCCTGAGCAGGGCTGGATCTAGATGCTGCCTGGGCAGTGGCAGTGGGTGACCATGTGCACCTGCGCACCCGGGAGCAGGCCTGAGTAGCTCTGTTTGCAGGTGGAGGAGGAATCAGGATGGTGCCATCTGCAGGAAAAGCATAAAGAAGATGCTGGAGGTGCTGGTGGTGAAGCGGCCTCTCTCGGAGCTGTGGGCCTTGCCAGGGGTAAGACGGGTGCAGGGGGGGGTTGAGCTGTTTACAACAGGCAGCCTGGTTCCTCAGGAGTCCTCTGTCCCCCCACCCCCCTGCCTGCCCAGCCTGTGTACCTGGCAGGGCAGTCCTTGTCTCCCTGGGGGCTGGGGGCAGCTGAGGCTGGCAAAAAACCCAAGCCTTTTCTGCCCCTGCCTCCACTGCAGTCAGCGGGAGATGTGCATCCTACCCTGAGTTCTGTCAGGCCTGGTCATGGCGCCTGGTGACCTCTCCTGTGCCTGGTTCCCAAGGAATCTGTCCTCTACCTAACTCAGCAAGAAGTCCTTGTCCTCCAGCCTCAGTTCAGCTCCATGAGCCAGCAGCTCTCTCTGTAGGGGCACACATCACAATGATCTGCCACCCTGGATTTCAGGCCTGACTGTGAATGCCAGGCCCAGAGAGATGCCCCAGTGTCTACCCAGGACAAAGAAGGGCCTCAGTCCAGAGATGGGTGCAGGGGGCACAGGACTGTCCCTGCTCCTCTGATCAGGCACTGATGGGAATGGGGTTCTGGCCATTGTAATGGCCTGCTTTGGCTGACCAGCTGCCCACTCCAGGCTGATGGCTAGCAGAGATGGTTCAGGTGGCATGGGAGCCATGGACACCCTGCTGACCAACCTTTGCCCCTTTGTGCAGGGCTCCCAGGAGCCAGGGGAGATGCTGCCAAGGAAGCTGAAGCAGGTCTTGCTGCAAGAGGCCTGGCCAGAAATGGAGGGTCTGCTGCAGCGGGGCTTGGAGGTGGGTGAGGCTTGGGGGTGGGGCACGGCTCCCCTGGGTCTTGAGGGCAGCCAGCAGGAGGAACCCAGGATGGGGGACCTGACAGCCCTGCTGGGGAAATCCATCACACTTGCCCTGCTGATGACAGCTGTCCCAGCCCTGGCCCTGGGCAGTTCACCAAATCCCTTCTTTAGAAGCCTGGATCTTTTTTTGCCAGTCTCAGTTTCCAGAGTCCCTAATGCAGTCCTGCAGTGCCGTCTAATAAAAACAGAGGGTTCTAAGTCATGTGTCTCCCATAGCTGCCTTTCCTCATAGTGTTAGCTCACGATTTCCAACTTCACTTCCTGTTGTGTCAGGCTGTGGTAGCCCTGCTGCCTTTCCTGTCTTCTGGTGGCATTTCTGTTGTCCAGTGCAGAGTGTACTGTCCCAGGTAACTGATGGCTTTGACATGCACCCTAACAATGTCTGGCTTCTCCTGGGAAGGCCTTGGGCATGCAAACATTGTCTTTGTTCTCTACTGAGAAGGGTTTTACCTTGACTGAGGTGAGATTCACATAATGTACTGCTGACTTTGTGCATATGCGTATATGCATATGTGTGCGGGTGTGGTGCTGGGGTGGAGCCCAGAGCCTCTCCTGTGCTGGGCCAGTGCAGCCTCACTGAGCAGCACGCAGGCCAAGCTTGCAGAGGTGTGTAGCACCCATAGTTCTGCACAGCCCTCTCACTGCCTCCAGGGCTTCCAGCACCCCCAGAGGAAGCCTCAGTCCCTTAGCAGGCAGCTGGTAGCCTTCTTGCTCTGGAGCAGCACTTGTCTTTGCATGGTGCTCTGTATGGGTCCCACTTAGATGGCTTTCCAGGCTCCCCAGGCTTTCAGGCCCTGGAGGCCTTGGAGGCCTGGAAGGACAGCCAGTTCCAGGAGGCCCTTCTCCCAAGTCCCATTGGTGGTTAATTGGGATATTCTGGGGCCCACTGCTGACCAACTTACCCCTGCTCTCCCTGCAGGTGTACAAAGGTTATGTGGATGATCCACGGAACACTGACAATGCGTGGATTGAGACGGTGGCCATCAGCATCCACTTTCCAGACCAGAATGATGTGGAGTTGAAGAGGCTTAACTCTGTAAGAGGCTGGACATCAGGGCAGGGATCTAAAGGGGTGTTAGGGTCTGGGTGGCCCTCAGGGGCTTCTGGAGAGGGGCCTGCCAGGCTCCTGGGTCCAGAGCTGCCCAGGACCAGACACTGGGGACTGTAGAGTTCAGTCTTTTCTAGAAGGTGCCAAGGGATACCAGAGACCAGAGTACAGCAGAGGGTTCAAGCAAAGGTCCTGTGCAGTTCCAAGACCTGGGGTCTCAGGGCTCATGGGGTATCCCAGGGGTACCCCAGCAGGCTTCCCTGTTCCCATATTGCAGAGTGATCCAGCTACACTCAGGATGGAGGCAAGCACAGGGTCCCCATGTCCTCTGTGTCCTGAGTTTCTGGGCACTTGGGTTACAGTGACGGCCACCTCTGTCTCTGCAGCATCTACATGCATGCGACCTAGGTGTGTCCATCCGGTGGCAGGTGGTGGACAAGCGCATCCCACTGTATGAGAACCACAAGACCATCCTGCAGAAGACAGCCATTCTGTTTGGAGCCCACTACTGACCATGACCTCTGCTGGGCCCCGGGGGACCTGTCTACTCTCTGATCAGGGTGACACCTATTGCCTGAAACATGTGCTATCCTGGACATGTGCTGTGGCTCAGGGACCTGCCACCTCCTGAGGCCACCTGTGTCAGCTGGCACTTCTGGTATCGGGAGGATCCAGGCTCCTGCACAGCCTTGCAGTCCTCTCCTCCTCAGTCCTGAGGTCCTGAGTAGGGTGTCTACCCTGGAGCTTCCTGGAGAGCTGGGGGTCCTGTGGGGTCTCCATGCCTGAGCCGTGAGGATCTGGGGAGCTGCCCCTGACTTACCCTCAGGTGCTGGGGCCTGGCATGGCCCCTGGCCTGGCTGGTGTGGGAACATCTTGGGAGACCTGGCTCACTGCCCAGCTGTCAGGCTGCAGAAACACAGATAGAGCGGCCAGCCCTGCCTAGAAGGGTGGGTGGGTGGGGTGGGGAGATAGCAGGGACCCCTGATCTGTATAGGGTGACTCATAGAAGCAGGAACCATTGGGAGCTGTCAGACAGAAATGATGTAAAGCTGAGATGTTAAATCTTATTAATCTCAGGCTGGCCTGGCTGCTCCTCCAGCGCTGTCCACAAATAAAGTTCAGGGGCTTGGCTATAAGGCTTTTGTGGGTGACTTCCTGTATTCCCCATTGTGCAGCACCTCTGTTGACACCTACAGGCCCAAACTTGGCTTTCTCCAGCCCCCCGCTCCCCAGGCTCCTCCATTTCCCCAGATCTGTGCCAGTATTGCCTATGCCTTCCAGGGACCCAATATCCACCTGCCCCACCCCCTACCTCTCCACAGGATGACGGTGCCCAAGGCCCTACTGGCAGTGACACTTTCTGGGGACTCTGGGCCTCACCTACCCCCAATCAGACCCCAGGCCCTGGTTGGTGCCCCAGCCCTGCCTAGCCACACCTGCCTTCCACTGGACCAAGCTCCACTGCTGCCTCCCCAAGCATGTCCCAGAGCTGTGACTTCCCAAACTTTTTTCTTCACCCATGTATGGAGAAGCAGTCCCTTGGGAGTGACAGGGACATTAGGGAGGAGGTGTTCTGGGCCCGAGGGGGAGCTTGTGGCACAGCAGCCCAGAAGAGGACTGTCACTGGGCCTTCTGATTTCCAGTGCAGGCTTCTGAGTTTGGTCAGAACCCAAGATTCTGAGAGATCCAGGAATTCCGGGAGTGAAGGGGAGGCTCCCTTTGGCTAACCTGAGGAGATCGGATCTGCTCAGAGGCCACACACTCGTTACTGCAGCTCTGCCTGGGCTCCCTTGGCTCCTTGCCTGCCCCTTTTGTGCTGTGTGCCAAGGAAATGACTGCCAGGCTGAGCTTCCTTCTGAGGCCTGAGGCAGTGTGGGGTTGGGACGGAGGCTTGCGGGAACTTCAGTGAGGACAGGAACAGGGCAGCAGTGCGGCCTAGACAACCTATGGGCCAGGAGGGGCCTGTCCAAGGCTGCTCTGTGGTCTCCCCAGGCATGGGCCAGGCAGTGCCAGCTGTGCCAGAATGTGTATTCATTTGCCTGATTTTATCCTCCACATTGGTCCCCAGAGATGCTTTCAGACCAAACTCAGCCAGAACATCCTGTGTGAGGGCAGTTACCCAGCACCTGCATGGCATCCTAAGACAGGTGCTGGATGCCAGGCAGAGCAGTGGGCATGATCACTACTCAGGGTGGTATATGGGTCTGAAAACACATGGGAGGTCTGTGTGTACAGAGGATCCCTTAGGTCTTCAGTCATCATCATTGGTGAGGTGGGCCAAGGGGACCACAAAGAATATTCTGACACCAATGCCAAGCCTGGTCATACCTGGAGGAGGATGTGACAGGTTGCAGCTACATACAAAACTCCAGAAACAACACAGCAGAGGTAAGAAAACAAGATTGTGAAAGTATTGCATCTACGGGCTTCATGTTACAAGATGAAATACAGGAGGCAACTGACTTTATAAAGAGAAAAAGTTAACTTGGCTAAGAGCTAATGGGAACAGGGGTCCAGAGAGGTGACCCCTTAATCACACTAGTCCACAGCACAGACAACGATAGCAGGAGAACTGCCCACTTCTCCAGTGGGAGGAGAGGGGAGAGGAGTAGATGGGCCCCAGTCCCTAGCTTCCTCCCTCCAGGCCCCAGCTCCTGAAGTCTCTACTCTTCCCACAGTGTCATGGGCTGGGGAACAAGCTTTGAACACGGGCATTCACATCATATACCCAGACCAGAATAGACACCAAGCAAAGGCAGGACCAGAGGACAGTGAGCCAAGGCCAGATGGGACAGATGGGACAAATGGGAAGACAGCAAGAAGATGGTCCGGTCCCACCAGACAGCCTATCCCACCAGCCAGGCACTACCACTGGCAAAACATATAACCTCACTGCTGGCCTGACTCAGTGTTATGGTTTCTGTCTAGATGTCCCCTTCAAAGCCTCATGCACTCATACAGTTGTTTGGTTGGTGTCTGAATCTAGAGGGTGTGACTGACTTGTAGCGCAATGCTGGATTTTAGGGTGCTAGGATTAAGGGTGGGTGAATGCTGGACCCATCCACTGACTGGATTTGCACTGCCCTAATCCTCATAGACTGGATACAATATAAAGGTCAGAAAGACATTTGTCTTGCTGTCTCTTGTTCTTTTTACTGTCTTCTGCCACCATGAACTACTGCCCCTCTGCTCTGTACCACCCTGCCTTTGAGCCAGCTGGTTAAGGACTCCACAGACTGAGTCAATAAACCTTTCCCCAGGCATCATGTAT
The DNA here is from genome assembly GCF_000260255.1 of Octodon degus. Classification (NCBI taxonomy): domain Eukaryota; kingdom Metazoa; phylum Chordata; class Mammalia; order Rodentia; family Octodontidae; genus Octodon; species Octodon degus. The sequence continues at coordinate 5,578,710 of NW_004524621.1, read as the reverse complement.
TTTGACTCAGCACTGAGAAAAGTAACTAATACTCAGTTTCACCAGATTTCCTGTTAATATCCTTCGTCCCAGGGTTGTACTTCTTTCTGAGTTGTCTCTTCTCCAGTCTCTTGCAACCCACAGTGGTGACTCAGACTTTTCCTTCTCCAGTGGTCTTCTCAGTTCTCAGGGGCAAGGCACAGCTTGTCACTCTACTCTGTCTCTTGACATGGTTATCCTTTGTGCCTTCTCTCAGCTGTGACCACAGGAGCCAGACAAGCCCTCCCTCTTTGCTCACAGTGAGGGTGTTGCTGTCCACTTGCTTAATCCTTGGTGGCCCCAACACTGTCACACGGCAAGGTGTTTTCTTTACTGCGATGTTACTGTCTTTTCCTTTGGAGTTAATAAATATATGGAGAGAGACAATACACTGTGGCACTCTGGAAATCCCGAAGGAGATTCGGTGTCATGGTTCATATCTGAATTTCTCCCCAAAGCCTCACGAGCTCAGAGGTGGGGCTTTGAAAAGTGGCTGGATCCTGGGGTTCGATGCTCATCAGTGGTTCAGTCCCTCTTCCTTTGATGACGCTGCTTCCTGCCTGCCATGTCATGGACTGTTTCTGCTCTGCCAGGCCCCTCTGCCCTGTCACCTTGCCTTGAAGCCAACTGACTATGAACTGAAACTTCTTATTGACTGAGTAATAATCCTCTCCTCTCCTAAATTGTGGGCAATGGATATTTTGTCCCAGTGACCAGAAAAATAACTAGGTAATAAAGACACACCTTTAATAAAGGTGGCAGGAGGTATCCTTCACTAACCTCAGGAAGGGATATATTAACATTGAACAAAGTGAATTTCAAGCAAAAGAATCGAGGGTTAAAAAGGGCTGTTTCACAGTGATAACAAGTTTGATTCATCAGCAATACCTTGTAATCTGAATATACAATTTTCAAAAGGTACAAAGCAAAAACTTGTAGGACTCCAAGAGAAGTACAAAATTTTTGATGATGTTTCTTTTCTCTGGTGCTGGGGATGGAGCTCCTGGTCTAGTACAAACCAGACAGGCACTGTACTATGGAGCTACACCTCCAGCCCAGGACCGAAGGAGAATCTGAAAATCCTTGATCCTAGTCACCTCCTCAATGCCTCCTTAGTAATGGAGGTCAAGTAGATAGGAAGTTGGTAATAGTAGAAGCTACTAGCAGCCTTGACCTCACAACATTTGAAGAATGAGTGACAGATTGCACATTAAGGGAACACAGCAGTTATAAACCATAATCTGGACCATAAATGAGTCTCAACAAATCTCAGATGGTTGGCAAGTAAGCAGATAAACTGGGCATGGTGGCACATGCGTAACATCCCTGCACTTAAGAGGCTGAGGCAGGAGAACTGCTGCGAGTTGAAGGTCAGCCTGGCTTACATAGCTTAAGGCCAGCCTGGACTACACAGTGAGACCCTGCCTCAAAACAAACAAAAGATGCCCAATGCCGTTAGCCACCAGGGCAACAACAACAACAACAAAACAAAAACAAAACCAAACAAACAAAACCAATTTAATACGCATTACTCCTGCTAGAATGTCCCGAGTGAAAGATTGCCCACACCCGTGTTGGTGAGGATGGCTCTAGGGCTCTGTGAGGCTGTGCAGCCACTTTGGCAGCACTTGGTCCTGTGCCTCCACCCAGACTGTTTACTCCAGAAAACAAGTGTTTGTCCAGACTCATCCACGTGGCACATCAGTTGTACTGACGGGTCCCCAACACTAGGGAGCCAGTGTGGACAGGAGCAGAAGCCACCCATGATACGCCCAGAGAGGTTGCTGAAGGCAGGACCTATATCTCAAAATAGCCGTGCTGGGGGCAGAGGCTGGAGAAGGCACAAGTCCATTTACGTAAGTAAGTCACAGAAAGACAAACCCGGCTGCGGTGACGAAAAGCAGACCATGCGGCTGAGGGGGGACTTGAGGTGCCTCCTGTATTGGCTGAGACAAGGGTTTCGCAGGGCACGCAGACGTCAGCGCGGACCACATTTAACTATGTGGTTTACCGTGTATCCATGACACCACCAAGGCTGTTTACAGAGCCCTGGACGGGCTGAGATCCAGCTTCAACTCCCTGCCTCACTTCCCTGCCCTCTGCAGACCCTGACATGCGGGTGCAGGACGCAGGGCCTTTGGCCCGAGGGGCCCCAGGGACCAGGTCTAAAGAGCTTCCGACAAATCAAAGATCTGCAGACCCAGTCCTAGTCCCAAACAGGGTGGGAGGAGCCTATGCACACCCAGCCTTCAGGGGCAGTCCACAACACGCCCACGGCGAGCTTGTCCCGCCTGGTGCCCGCGCTCCATCTGTGGGAAAACCCCGCGCCAACCCCTCCCACGCCTCCCGGAGTCCCGCCCCCTCGCGTGGCTCCGCCTCCGCCTTCAGGCTAAACTGGGTGCGGGTTCTCAAGGAAGCTGGCCGGCCCCGCCCCGCCCCTTCGTGAGACACAGGCCTTTTAAACCCAGGCCCCTTTTCAACAGCCTCGCCCTCCGCACGTCCCACACCTTTCCATCTCAGGCCCTCAATCCGCTGCGGGTCACCCCTAGCCCTTCCTGTGGACCCCGCCCCTCTAGAAGCCACGCCCCATGAAAAGGCCCCGCCCTGTAGGCGGCCCCGCCCCTCCCTTCGCGGGTTCTCGGGGCCCTGCAACCGGCGCCCTGCCCCGCCCCCTGCGCGGAGGGCGGTGGACACCACCCAGTCTCCGCTGCGCGTTTAGAGTGGCCAGTCGTCCGACCGGGCTCCTGGAGCCCCGCGGCGGCTCAGGTACCGCCCTCCGCCCCTTTAGCGCACGGCCTGGCCTGGCCCCGCCCTGGCTGCACGCCCAGCCAGCTCCACTCCTTTCTCCGCGCGCCTTCATTCCTGCTTGCGATTTTTAAGGGGTTGTGGTCCGGGTGCCAAGCGATAGGCAGGTCACACCCCCTCTTCCCCACGATCGCCTGGCTACCGCCCGGCCCCACCTGCTCTACCGACTGGGAAGCAGCCCGCGCATCCCAGGTTGCCACGCGGAGTCGCCACTGGGAGCCGGGGCGTGGGTCTCGGTTGCTTGTGACAAGGCCTGCCCAGCTGCGGCCAGTGTCTGCTGACCCCGCTGTTGCCAGCGCTCATCAGGGTGGCTGTAGGCGTCTCCGGGAGCAAGGGACAGACAGGTAGGTCCAGGGTGCTCGACCTTTGCCCTAGTGCCTCCTCTGAGCGCCCCAGGCTAGATGACGGCACGCTTGTCGCCTCTCCCCGCCCTGCCTTGCTCTTCTGTTCTCTGCTTTAGAGTCAAGTGCACAGCTTCTGCGGACATGTGAAGAAGGAGTTCGTGCCTGCTTTGGGTGACCGCTGCTCTGTGGGGCTCAGCCAGAGCCCAGAGGAGGTACCTGTCCCAGCCAAGCAGGATGAATCCTAGGGGCATGCAGAGTCCCAGGCTCCCACTGACCACTGCCCAGCACCCTTGGCTCTTCCTCTTTCTCTGTTTGCGCCTGGGTGCCTCCTGCCCGCAGGCCTGCAAGTGCCCTGACCATGCAGGGCCCGTGGCCGTGCACTGCAGTGACAGTGGCCTGCAGGAGGTCCCTGGGGACATCCCTGCTGACACTGTGCTCCTGAAGCTGGACGCTAACAGAATCTCCCGCATCCCTGACGGCGCCTTTCAGCACCTGCACCAGCTGCGGGAACTGGACTTGTCCCACAATGCTGTGGAGACCATCAGCCCTGCTGCCTTTTCTGGCCTGGCTGGTGGCCTGCGGCTGCTAGACCTGTCACACAATCGCATCAGGAGGATTCCCAAGGATTCCCTGAGCAAACTGAGTGCCAAGATCCGCCTGTCCCACAACCCACTGCACTGTGAGTGCGCCCTGCAGGAGGCGCTCTGGGAGCTGAAACTGGACCCTGACTCAGTAGATGAGATGGCTTGCCACACCTCCGTGCAGGAGGAGTTCGTTGGCCAGCCGCTGATCCAGGTGCTAGACTCAGGGGTCAGCCTCTGCAGCACTCATCACAAGACCACAGATGTAGCCATGCTGGTCACCATGTTCGGCTGGTTCACCATGGTGGTTGCCTACATTGTGTACTATGTGCGGCACAACCAGGAGGATGCCCGGAGACATCTGGAGTACCTGAAGTCCCTGCCTAGCGCCCCAGTCCCCAAGGATCTCGGCAGCCCAGTACCATAGTGCTTATGGCCAGCAGGCCATCGTCCTCCAGCTGCCGTGGACTTCCTGGAAGGTAGAGACTAATGTGTACTTTTGATGTCCCCAGGGAGATGGGTGTGATGGCAGTTTTGGTACAGAGCTGTAGCCCAGCAAGTTCTTCATGTACTGCCCTTGGCCACTTGATGGGGGAGGAAACTGAGGTTTGGAGAATTAGGGACTCTCGTGACCACACGGTCAGGCTGGACAGGAACTGGACAGGAACTTGAGGCACTTGTGGTGATATTCTGTATCCCTTCCACCCTGCCAGCTGCATGCAGGGCTGCATTTGGAACACAGATACACAAGGAGGGGCTCATCTTTGTGTAAATCTAAGACCCCTGGCATGGAGGTGTGAGCCCCCTTCCCAGATCAATGTCCTGGGGATCTGGTTCCCCAGGGAGAAGGGAGAGTGGAGCTTACTCTGAACTTGGCCCTCAGAATACTTGAGTGATTTTGGCACTGATGTTTGAGTCCACTAAAGGGGAAAACATGGAGAAAACCAGAGAAAGGTCCTGACACACGTGGCCCTGCCTGTTTCCACGCTCTGGTCATGCCTGCTCGGCGGAAGGAAGGCCCGGACTTGATCACTGCTGTGCCTTGATCTCGTGTACACCAAAATCTGAAATGGCCCTTTTCCGAGGATGGGAGGACCAGTGTGTGGCCTTTCCCGGCTAACCCACTAGATGCTGTTTTTCCTTGGCAACAGGAACTTTCTCTTTCCACCTTTACTGCCAGTACTCTCAGAGCACATTTATTGCTCGGTTTTCTTAACTGTATTACTTCATGTTCAGGGTAGTTGCTACTTCCACCTATATGACTCTAATTTTACTTTTTACTGTCTTTTTGTAGGTGTGTTTATATTTAAACTACTTCAAATATCTTTTTGAGGGGTGGCAAATAAGAGTAAATTGTGTGTGGGCTTAAAGAGTACTGCATAGATGCCTTGGCAAGCAGAAGCTTGGTGCTGATTAGGGTGCTTGTGTCTGGAAGGCATCATGTGACTTGCGGTAGGGGCTGTGTAAGGCATGACCTGGGCTGGCCATCTACCTCACTGCCCCACTGCAATGCTGGTTTGGAGACCCAGTCCCCACAGGTGTGATGAGCTACCGGCAGAGCTCAGTGGAACAAAACAGTGGTTCTTTAATCTCGGTGCATGAAAAATGAACGACTCACAGATTTCAAAATGCTGGCAGAATGCCCAGGCCTGTGTCCCTGGGTGGGGTGCTGAGTGACTGCATTGGGCTGTGTACCAGCATGGCAGTGTGAGTGGGGCCACTTCAGACTCTACTCACCTGGCCTGTGCCCCACTGTCCTGAGGCAGTGACATGATGCTGCAGTGGACACTGCCCCTGTCAGACGCCTGTTCCCAGAAGAATCGAAACCAGGTGGCCAGCCTGGGTGCTCATGTGGTGGTGGCCTAGTCCCCATGGCACAGATGTAACCATCACGAGGTGCCCAGTCCCAGTGTCCAGACACAGTAGTGACCCTGGCCTGGGGGTTCTTCAGTCCAGAGAAAATGAGGTTGAAAAGCGCGAGTGATGGAGGTGTGGAATAAGGACATCTGTTCCAATGGGAGAGGTATCTCCAGCTGATGGCTGCCACTCTGCGAAGCAACCTGCACAGAGACGCGGCTTAGCACTGCTCCTCCACTGTGATGAGTACTGGACGCTTCAGGGACCAAATGTGATGATTTGAGGCCCTGTAGTCCCATTGTCCCTGTCCTTGGGTGCTGTGGTGGGAGAGGCCCACCATGCCAGGCCCTAGTGCCGGGAAGGGTGTGGGCCGAGGCCATATGTTTAAGGTCAGAGTCCCAGGGGACTCTTCAATTGCTCTTCAGGGGATACATGGGGTGGGGAAGACCAGCCTGCTCCTTGCTGGGGTTCTGCTGGGCCCCTGTGCAGCCCCCACAGGGCAGAGGCTAAGAAAATGCCCCTCCCTGCCCAAAGGAGTCCCAGCTCACATGGTCTTGCTGGGCTCCTTGCTCTGAGGAAGACCCCCTGGACCCCAGACCCTATCCTGCTCATCGCGCTCCCACTCTGCTGACTGCAAGTCCTAGCTTTCTGGGGTACAGTGCCCTGCAGGTCCCTGAGCACTCCTGGTGTGCCTCTCCTGTGGGGCAGGGCAGAATAGTGTAGGGGTCTGAGCCCACCCTCCGATGTCCCTGCAGAGCTCTTGTCTTAGCAGTTGGGGATGCTGGCCCAAGACGTGGGCTCTGGGCAGAGGGCTTGAGGGGCATGAGTGGGAAGACTGACTCGGAGGTGGGATGTTCTGGGCTTGTGGCCACAGCAGGTGCTGGGGTGGCTTCCAAGTTGTCCCTTCTGGAGGCTGCTCTATACTCTGGCTCTGTCACCACTCTGACCCTCAATAAAGCTCCCTGTGCTGACATTGGCTCACATGGCTTCTGCTGCCTGTCCCTGGGGCCTACTCTGCACTGTGACCTGGGACTGTACCCTATTGAGCTACTTTGTATTGGCTCCTGTCAGCTGATAGTTAAATGCAGTTCTTGCCACTATGACATTTTCAGAAATTTTATGACCCAGATGATATTGGGATCATGGAAGAGTCTTCATAGAAGGGAAAGTGGCAAATGCTGCACATTGGGGTCCCACCTTCCTTCTGGGAGATTTTCCAAGGTTTACCCTCACCCTGCTGTGGAGGGCTGGGTTTGGTGTAGCTCCTCCTGGCCTAGAGCAAGGGCTTCCTGAATCCTCACAACCGAGGCTCTTGGTCAGTAGCTGTAAGCTGTTCAGGTTGGGAGGACAAGGACAAGGACTGGATCAGAGGCCCAGGACACAATGTGACCCATGAGATTCACCTTCCATCCATACCTGGGCCCCCCACTGGACCATCCATATCTTTGCCTAACCCTGCGATCATGGGTGGCTTCCAGACTCCACTCAGGCATCTGTGTTCTTGGGAACAGCCTGGGTGCTGCCACCTGCCAGCCCATGCCATCCCTACCTTCTTCTAAGCTGTCTCTGCCCTTCAACTCCTAGGGTGAAAGGACAATACTTCTGCCTTCTGTGAAGCCTTTGCAGTGTCTGTCTCCCTAGGTAGCCACTCGTTGGGGCCTCCCAACATCTGGGTCTGTCTATGTACCAGGGTGGATTCCTCTGTAATGAGTTCAAATGTGCAGTTAGGAGGTGGGGGTTGGTTGGAAGTATGCCCTGGGGTGTGACTTGGAAGGTTGTATTCTTGTCCCTAGTGTTCCCCTTCTCTCTCTGCCACCCAGCGGCCAGGAGGGGAGAAGCTGTCCTCCACCAGGTCTTTCCTCTGTGCCTTCTGCGTTGGAGCCAGCCATGGACTGAACCCCTTGGAAACTATGGGCCAGATAAACCTCTTCTATGTTGTGAGTGCTAGGGATTGTGTTTCAGCAACAGAAGGTAGTGAACACACTCTACAGCCTTCAGAATGAAAAGCAGGTCCCTGACAGTGGCCTCATGTTGTAGGTACATTTGCTATGTCCTGGTCTTCTGCTGTTTCTTTCCCCAGTTATGCCATGCTGCCTGCGCTGGGGCCTGTGCAGCCGTGGTGTGGCCAGGGTTCTTGGGGCCCACGCATCTGTCCATGAAGCTTCCTGGCCCTTGGCAGGGAACGCTTGCTCTTGGCTCCTCTGTTTTCCCCACGTCTACACTGTCTGCCCCACTGTCACAAAACACTGTCTTGCTCTGTTTCCTGCTTTCTTCTACCTGCAACTCTGGCTGTGAACACAGAACATGAAGGTCCCTGTTCTCACCACCACCGTGGACACCAACCCACACACAGCCTCGACTTCTGCTTTGGGAGACCCAGGGTCAGTAACTCAGAACTTGTAAACCTCAAATTCAAATGAGAGGAAGAATTCCCTGACTTCAGGGCAAGCTATTTAAAATAGGCCTGTTATTGCCTTCTACTTACAATGAGATGAACTCAGAAAGCTAGACATAAGGCCTGCTTAGGTTTCTTCTCCAATGAAAATTGGCCAAGTGGTTTTTACAAACACAAACATCTAATTTGTAAATCAAAGGATGCATTTCTCACCTCAAAGATTCTGTTAAAATTAAGGATCTGGTATTTCAATGGAGTGTTTTCCCTAGGAAATGTGAATGTGAGGCAGGCATAGTTTAGGAAGTTCAGAAGTCTTGAAAGAAGAAACCGTGGCTTAGTCCTTACTTTAGACAGATGGATTTTTGGCTCATTCTGCAGCATGGTTTCCCACTGTACAAAGCACTTATCTTGCTAGCAATGGCAAAGGTGCCTGTTCCCCCAGGTTTTGAGGGTGGCACGTGGAGCTCTGCTTTGAGACATACGGGAGTGGGTTGTGTGTTCTCACTGCCAGCTCTGCGAACTCAGGGATCTGTCTGTCCTATTGATTCAGCCTTGCTATGTAGAAAGGCTTGCTAGGTAGAAAGGACCACAGTCAGCTTGGGACACCTCCTGTTCTACCACTCCTGACCTTGGGCACATCTTCCTTTATTCCATTTCCCCAGAGTACCTGCTTCCTCATGCATCTCCTCCTTCTTAAGAGACAACCTGGCTAGCAGCATGGTAGTGATTTGAGAAGGGAGAAAACAAAATCTAAAATGAGTCACCTTTCAAGATCTTGCCATTCCTGGTACCTGGCCGCTGGCTTGTGGCGCCACCTCAGCCCTTCCTGCCTGTGTTTGTTAAGGGCTCTGCTCTTGGCTGATGCTCACACCCCAGACCCCTCTCTTCTAAAAGCTTGTGGGCATAAAACAACATCTAAGTTATGCATCAAATGGATGTCAGCAGCTGTGAAGCAGACTTTAACTGAGCCTGAAGAAAATAAGATCAAAATCATGGAGAGGTTTAGTTAGGTTTTGTGCTGCTTTTGAGTTAGGGGAATAATAATCAGTTCTCCAAAGTTCTCATTCACCTTTTAGGACTTGGCCACATGCTGCAGTCTAACTGCTCCAAGAATCACTCTCTGCTTATATCCAAGATAGTCTTCTCACCAAGGCTGAGGTTGAGGGCAGCTGCTGTTGGCCAGCGTCTGTGCTGCTTCTGTATGACCTGACATTTTATGCTGCCATTTTGAATTAACATAGGTTTTGGCTGTAGGTGATGCATCTTCTAGACAGGCCTGGAGCACAGCACATGCATGTACATATACACGGGCATCTGGATGCCGGCATAATTTAAGGCACTTGAAAGCTATAGTTATATAGACAAGCCGTATGATTTAACAGAACCTTATCAGGTCAGCTTTGAGTTATTACAAATGACAGTTTGCTTAGGTACAAATGATTTTGACCTCTAAGTCTAGTTCTCACCAATTCTTGGGACACAGGTAGGGGACTGAATAGGCAACTTGTCTATTGGATTGGAGACAATCTGGGAAGTACACTCTCCTGGCTTGTCTTGTCCTCCTGCTAAGGATCCTGGATAGGTGTGAGCCTGAGTGCAGGAAGAGCCCTCAAGGAGCCCATGGAGGAGACTTCATGGAGTGGATTAGCAGATGTCTGGGTGTCCTCAGAGGTTCCGAGGGAGGAAGCCAGGCAATATAAGGACAATAGGTCAGGGAGAGGCACAGGGCTGTCCTTGGAGCAGAACCACAAGTGATGGAGCAGAGGTGCCTCTGAAGGCTGCAGAGGCAGAGATGGCTCTTCCTTGGAGGTTCAGTTCCTACTTCACACCTGAAGTTCCCCAGGGAGGTCAGTCCTGACCTCAGACCTCCAGAATGCCACTGTTCAGGCCACGCAGTCTTAAGGAATGATTGCAGCAGCCACATGAAATGACTTGGTTCCCTTCAGTTGGCCAGAAGGGATGGCCATGTGGATTCCAGGTGTTCTTGGGTTCATGAACTGTGCATATTTCAGCTGAGTGATCTCAGGGACCCTGTGTCATCTGTCTCTCATATCTTTTCCTGCCAGGCAAATTTTCCTTCCCAGAGGACCCTTGGTATAGGTGGAGCAGGGCCAGCTGGCTTCCAGGATTCTTACATGCATGCTTATTCATGTCCATGCATATGCAAACACATAAATGCACTTTCACCACATGTGGACCAGCTGACCACATGGCCACAGCCATGCTTCCTATGTGCACACACACATACACATGTGCACACACACGCACACTTGTTAGGGAAGTGTGAGAACCGCTACAACTTGACCCTCCTGAGCATGCTTCCTTCCCTCCCCAAGACCGCAGTGCCTGTGTTTCTGGTGTGTAGCCTCAGCTCTGTCCCCAAGCACAGCCCCATTGCTTCCTGAGCCTTGTCCCCTTGGATCCTGGGGCTCCCGAGTGCTAGTGTGGCCAGTGGGCATGGGCAGAAGAAGGAACAGTCCTGGGCGGAACCAGCCAAGGTCATTCTGACCGGGACAAGACTTAGGGTTCAGTGACAGAAAACCCTCATGGAGATGGACAAGGGTCAGATCTGGGCGGGGTTCAGGCAGGGATGCCTACTGGGGCAGGGCCACAGCCTGCACAGTATGTGGATGCTTGGTCTGGGTTTGCAGCATGCTGGTGCTGTGGATCAGGTTCTATTTTCAGAGCAGAACCCAGGTGGGAGGGTGAGTAGTGCACTCAGTAGGCAGCCTCTTGGGCTGCAGTGGGCTGGAATAGATGTCTCTGATGTCCAGGCCTGGACAGTGTCATTTGGGAACCTGGGCCTTGGGGCACTGTCAAAACAAAGAATGCAAGATCTCTGCTGAGCACTGCACACATAGCCTGTGGCCTCTGTGAGGCCACTCAGTGCCAGGAGTGCATGGCCTGCCAGTGTGCACGTGGCTGCAGTGGCCTGGGGAGGGATGCCGCATGATTGGAGTGGGTGCGGGGCTCTGCATCTGTTACTGTGGCAACGATGCAGTCCTGAAAGGGAGCGGACATCAAGGCACTGCTAAGCTAAGTTGGCCATGTGTGGCTTTGGGCTATAATGGGGGCCAGCAGGGAGTCTGCGCAGGGCGTTGGAATCAAGCATCTCATGGACAGGAGGGGGCACCCAGGAGAAGAGCCACAGGCACAGGAGATGAAAAGAACCCAGAGGTGCTGGATCCAGAGGCCATTCTACCAGCCAGCCCTTACAGAGGAGGAGATAGGGGCATGTTCCCCTGCTCATTACTGGTGACAATTCCTGGCCATATGCATATTAAACTTTAGGAGGGCTGGTGACAGTCCTTGTGGTGTCACATCACGGGATCTGCCTTAGGGGCTTCAGGGTCCAAAGAGCCTGTGTGAAGTGTGGCACCTTAGCTGTCCTCGGCACCCTGCCCAGGCTCCATCAGAGTCCTTTCTCTCTATGCAGGTAGGCTGCACGGAAGCTCCCTTGGACACTTCATCTACACTGGGAGTCTTTAGTGGGCCCGCTGACCCCCGCCCAGCTGGGCTGGCTGTGAGGGAGAATTGAATTCTGAGCAGCAGGCAGGGCAGCTGAAAGGGTCAGGGCTGTTGGCACCAGGGTGGCTCTTGGTGGTCAGTGAGGCCCAGCTCTCTCTGCAGACTCGTGGGCTAACTGGGTTGGATGCATGGGTTGGATGCACCATCTCCTGCCATCCCCCAAGGTGACGGTGACTCAGGCAAGAAGTCACATTGATACAGAGCCTGTTGATCTGGAAGTCACTGTAATTAGGACAGGGACACTGAGGTTTTCTAAGCAAATAACTCACATCACTGACACCAAGAGGAAGCATCTGCATCATTTCAAGCCTTTAGTGACCTATGGACAAGGATCCAGGTGGAGTCATATCTGTCATTAACTGCTTCCAGGATGCTTGCTTTTCACTCCATGGCCTGTGAGTGTCCCTTCTTAGGCTTCCATGTCAGCTTCCAGTCCTTATCATTTGTCTTGACTGTCCTCCTTGCCTGTCCCTGGTTCTTTGTGCTCCAGGACTGTGACAGTGTTGGCATTTCAACTTTAGAAATGTATGACATTGTACATGTTAATATATCATACGCACACCATTATATGCATTTTTAATTCTATTGCTAGAAGGTTTCCTCTTTAAACAGAAAAACCTTAATTATAGGATCTATTTCCAACACCTATAATTTTAACTCTTCCAAACAGCGATGTCCATAGCCGGTGGTTGAGCCTCAATGCTTAAGGTCACTTCCTTCTATGGGTAACAATGGGATTCTGGGTAGAATTGTGTAAGAACTAATGACCACATAAACTCATGTGGCCCATCCGTGGGGTGAGCATAGCCCTGACCTTTCCCCGCCCCTCATAGCTCATGGTGCTGCACCCGAGGACATGTATTACCATCTGGGGGCATAAGGCGCCATCAGGGGCTTCCTCAGACTCCTTCCCTGGCCTGAAGACTACTGTCTTCTTGCTGTCCTCAAACTCATCCCTTTGTGCTGCTATAAAACACAGACAGGTGGTCCTGTTGGATTAAGTCTGACTTAAGTCTGACCTTTGTGATGTCACTTAACCTTAGTGACCTCATTAAGGACTCTGTCTCCAAACATAATGGCATTGGGCCTCGGTGTATGACTTTGGGCAATGTGACTGCCCACAACCTGGGGTGTCATTGTTGGACATGGGAAGTAGGAATTGCCAGCAGAATGGTAACCCTCAAAAATGCTCATCGGTGTGTGTTTCCTTACAGGGAAGAAGGGGGTAGGAGTCTTGGGTGATGTGAGCATTTTGGTGCTGCTGCCAGGCTATGGCATGTGGAAGAGGGAGGCCACAGAGGGGCCCAGAGCCCTGCAGCAAGGTAAACCTCAGCAGCCACTACTCTGGCGTGGGAGGTGGAAGCTGAGAGCGAAGGGATGCGGGAGACACAGAGCTGGAGAGTGAGGACACAGACTGTCCCTGCTGAAAGGCACTCACCCCTTGGCTCCCTTGGAGTGGTCAGCCCCCCGGAGGATCATTTATGTTACAACTGCAGGCCAGGCATGGTGTGTATCTGCAGTCCCAGCTGCCAGGTGCTGAAAGGCAGGAGGAGTACATGAGCCCTGGAGAAAGAAAATTTCAGCCTGAGCCCAGAAGGAAAGAAAAAAAAAAAAAAAAGCCAACGAAGTGTCAAAAGACAAAATTTTTACTAAAAAACCTCATGTCATCATAAGAAAAGTTTTCCTAAGAAAAAATTACAGCTCTGTAAGAAAAATATTTTCATTCACAAGGAAAAATTTCATAAATGTTATTTTCCATAAGGAACAAATTTAACAGAAAAATGCCAAAGCATAACATAACAGACTCCCCCCTTCCTATCCCTACTAGGGGCAGTTGTTTGCCCTTTCTCATAGCTCCTAAGATTCGTTTTTTAATGTGAAAACAGAAATTTTGACCTAACCATAGCCATTTTGTCCAACAGTGCTGCAGCCATTCCATTCTCTGCCATTAAACTCGGCTAAATCACATGATTAAATTAAAACTTCTGTGAATGTGCTGAAAACAACTTTGCTACATACAGCTGTGCTCACCACAAGATGCCCCATTGTACCGGCCTTCAGCTATGCTTAGCTTTTGCTACTTCTGCTTGCTACTCTATAAAAAGACAAACTTTTCGTAATCAGTGCCCCAGACTTTAGAGATTATTTTTTTCTGGGCACAAATAGCATTAAATAAAATTTCTTCTTCTGAACTCCTGGATACTGTTGACTCAGTTTTCCTGCAACAGTGTTTTGCACTTTTTTTCTAAAACACAAAAAAACTACAACTATTAATCTCATTTAGCTTCTGTTTTCTGTCCCTTCCCATCCTTTCTCAGAGGCAACTACCTTAATAAGCTTCCGATTTTGATACTTCCTGACAAACACCAGGAAGTATAAAAACAAACAAACAAACAAACATGATTTCGTGTGTCCTTTTAAAGTTTTGCCAGGCTGAGGTCATCCTTGGCCATACCCAGAGTCTTGCATTTCTATGGGTGGCTGTGGGCTCAATTCCACCGCACAGCTGCTCTTGCTGTTCATCCCCTCTTGTTGGTGCACAGGTTGTTTCAGATTCTTTCTATAGTGAACTGTTGCCAGGTGCGGTGGTTTACACCTGCAACCCCAGCACTCAGGAGGCTGAGGCAGGAGGATCACCTTGAGTTAAGAGGCCAGTCTGGACTACAAAGAGAGATTCTGTGTTTTTTTTTTGAAAAAAGTATTGATGGGAACCACCCTGAGTACGGCTCCCTGGGAACTGCTAGGATTTGGATGGTAAATATCCCCTCAAAGCCCATATATTCTGCCTTACATGGCTGAATACATGGCCGTGAGGCCAGCATCTCTAGGGAAGGTGTTAAGATGTAGAGTTACTGGGCAAAAAGATGTGCCCTATAGTCAGTTTTGCTAGCTGCACTAAAGTAACTTCCTGTGCATTTTCCAATGTGCATACCCAGTAGCTAGATATGAAGCTTGTTCCCTCCATTCTTTGTAACACATAATATCACCACATGTCTATTTATCTTCACTGGTTCAGCAGGTGGAAAAGCGCATTTCATGAATGATTCGAAGTCTGTGATTGTTAGAGAGGTGTTGGGCTTGTCTTTCCCTTGGTGAGTTGTGCACTGTCCTCCAGATGTTTGCTTGTGTTTTTAGTTATCTCACTGCCACTGCAAGGAGAGATGCTATGAAATGTCCAGGCCATCGTGTGCCCTAGAGCGACATGTACAGTACCAGTGAGCTACTGCTGCCTAACGAAGGGCTTCCTAATCTTAGCAGTGGCCCTTATTCTTCACAAGCCTCCAGAACAGCAATCAGCCGGCTCAGCAAGAGTGGCTTGCTGTCCGTCTTTCCACCTCCCATAGCTGTGACAGGTCCTATTCACTGCTACAGCCGTGACAGCTTAGCCAAAGTGGACAGTCAAGGAGCTGAAGGAAAGGGCAGGGGCCAGGAGGGGTAGAGCCAAAGAGAGGCCCGGGGTCATCCCGCCCTACTTCAACTTGGTCGGGGAGCCGGGTCTAAAAAGCAGCCTCGCCTCTGTCCCCTTTGAGCCCCGCCCACACAACTAATCCCCGCCCTTCCAAATCCTCCCAAGAACAGGCACCCGAAACCTTTCCCTCCAAGCCCCGCCCCTCCACCCAAGCTCCACCCATCTTATCTGAGCCCCGCCCCACAAGCTTGGTTTTTCACGTGGGGCCGCCAGGCTGTTGGGGACCGCTGTGTCCCGGGATGGGAACCCGGGCCGAGCTCCGCGGCCGCAGACAGTGAGCCGGTCTGCGCGGGCAAGGGCACCGGGGTCAGGAGCCCCCGCCCCGAAGCCGGACATGGAGCCGCAGCTTGGCGGGGAAGGTTGGTATGACCCCCGTATCCCCGGCCTCGAGGTCTGCGACCGGTGAAGGGGCGCGGTTGTGGGGTTTGGGGCTCTGCGTGGAAACAAACGTGTTGGCATTCGGTTTGTGCAACCTCGGAGTCCGGAGAGCCGTCCCGGCAGAGGGAACGCTGGGGCGGGTTTGGGGCTGACCTCCGCGGCTTCCCCGCCCCTGCCCTGCCCCCCTCCTCACTGTCGCGTCTCGAGCTCCGGCGGCTAAAGACAGTAACGGCAGCTGGGGATCCTAACCGTCGCGCCTCGAGGCGGGGCGGCAGCAACGTGCGCGGAACCGGTGCGCAGCCAGGGACCTGGTTTCAACTGCCCAAGCCCTGACATCGACCAAGGAGGGCGAGGGGAGCTGCCCCTCACCTAGATTGGGGTCAGGGCCCATGCTGTGGCGGGCGCTATCCCGCAAGGAGACTTGTGGATTCGGTATCCTCGGGCTCTGGGTCTGGCCGGGGGAGCGGGGTGGGTGGAGGGGCTGCGGGGCAGAGCTCCCGGGAGCGAGGCCCTGTGTCTCCGGTGGCCCCCAGGGTGGCATGTGCCTTCGAGGGGCTGGATAGTGCTCTGGAAACTTTTGGCTGTATTTCTGCCTCCTAGGAGGCCTCCGTGGCAGGTGCCCAGGAGGGGACAGCCCCCTGTGGAATTCACAGCCCCTGTGGGATTCACTGTCCAATGCTTTGAGAGTCAAAGGACCAAAGACCTGGTGATAGGTGAGGGTGGTGTTCCCAGCCGGGTGAGCAGTCCCAGTGTCCCTGAAATGTGCACCTATGGGCTGTGTGTGTTTGCTTTACTCGAAATAAGGTAAATAAGCTTTACAAACTTCATTGAAAAACTGATGGGAAGCGGTGTGCGTGCACGTCCGCTTGTGTGTATGTGTGTGCAGACCCTGTGAGTAGCCATAAAAAATGAATACATGGGGCCAGGGAGATAGCTCAGTAGAATAAGTGCTTGCCTGGCAAGCGCAAGGGCCTGAGTTCAATCCTCTGTTCCACCAAAAAAAAAAAAAAAAAAAAAAAGAATGCAGTGTCTGGGGGAGATGTGGGCTGTGTGTAAAGTTGTAGACTGCATGACCATCACCTAGTGGTCCCCTCCAAGCTGTGTCCTCCAGGAGAAAGGCACATCCAGCTTGCACACACAGAGGTCCCCAGGCTCACAGATGGTTGTGGCCTTGAAAGTGGGTTAAGGATGCAGCAAGCACGTGGGACGGTGCTCTTGGGGACACTGTTGGACAGGGAAAAGACCCCCCCCCAAGGGCATGGGCTCAGGCGCCCTGTGTGGGAACTGTAGAGAGTCTCAGGAGGCATCCCCTCAGGGAAGGGGCAGAGACCAGGAGGGTAGATAGCCGTTCTGGGGTGCCTGAGAGTGTGCATTTCTGGACCTGGGTGTGTGGACTATGGGGTGGGGTGGGAAAGGTGTGGCACTGTTTACTTAGGGTGCCTGCACATTTTGATGTGGGAATCAAACTCATAATTTTTAAGTGAAAAGGAGATGTGATTGTTTATGAAGCCAGGTGTGAATGTGGGCCCCCAGCCCTACATTTCTGTCCCACCATGGCTGACTCCTGGTGACCAAGTGGTCCTCCTCCTGTAGGGACACTGTGACCAGCTCTGAGCAGTGCCATGGTATCAGGCTGTGAGCCCAGGCCCAGGCCTTGTCCCAGCTCCCCAAGCATCACGATCCTGCAGCTGCCTCACCCTCCAGGTGAGCTGGGCCTGCTCTGTACCCTACCCTGCTGCTCCTCTCTGGGCTTCAGCAGGGCAAAGGGGTTCCTTCCCAGCCTCACATCGCCACACTTGAGGAAATCTGCTGCCTTCCTATTGAGATAAAATTCTGGAAGTACATTTTTCATGACTTGTTTTATCACTAAATGTACATATTTATTAATTCACCCAAGGATGCAGTCAGGATAGTGAGTGTTTCCCCTCTCCGCAAACATAGGTCTTTTTTTTTTTTTTTTTTTGGTGGGGGATGGGCTTGGCCTCCTCTCTTGCTCTTTGTAGAATGTGTAAGAAACTGTTGCAAACCCGAGGATGCTGGGATTCCTGTATTGTATTTGTATTTGGTGCCTGCTGTCCCTTCCCTGTGGCCCCTCCTTGCCTCTAGTGACCACTGTGCTTCTCTCCTACTGTGGAGTTGGTCTTCTTAGCTGTCACATATGAGAGAGATCCTGCCATGTCTCTGTTCCTGGCCTGTGTGAAGGTTTTACACTTTTGCACATTGAGCACATTATTCCTGGTGAAAGGAGCAGAATCCTGCCAGGCCTGGCCCTTCTGAGACATCAGGAGCTGCACTCATGGAGGCAGCCTTCATGATGGGCCCTGCTGGGAACCACCAGCCTAGGCCACAGGTCCCTGCTGGGGGGACGGGCCTTCTGGGAGTGATGGTCAGACAGGGCCACGAATCTGTAGTTGTTGTAGGAGACAGGTGTGACTGCTCACAGGAGTGTCCTTTCTGCTCCTGCTTATTGAGTCTTATCAGGAGTGAGGAGGGTGGTAGGGTTTGTCGACTGCCCTATCTGTACCTATGGCAGCACCACATGATTTTTCTTTGTAGCCTGTGGGTTACATTGATGGGTTTTAAAAAGTTGATCTGGCTTTACGTACCTAGAATGCCCCTCACTCATGGTGCTTAAGTTCCTTTTCACACTGCTAATATTTGTAGAGGATTTTTACATTTGCCTGGAATAGAATTTGTGTTGTTTCATTTTCCTTCTGACATTTTGTCTATTTTGGGGTGTTGGGGTGATCCTTACTCAGCATGAATTAGAATCCCTTTGCTTTTGTTTTCTGGAAGAGTTTCTAAAGATTTGGAGTCTTTTTTTCCTCAGTTGTTTAGTTGGATCCACCTGAGAATTCGTCAGGCTCTGGTCTATGTGGCTGAGGATGTTATAGCTCATTGGTTTGGTTTCTTTCATAGGCAAAGGCTTCTGCGACTCTGCCTGCCTCTGTGGGTGCTTCTAGCTGTCGCCAGGTCTGGCCCTCTGTGTGTCCCAGTGTGTGAGCCTGGAGTTGTGCACAGCGTCCCTTCATTGCCCTCTTGAATATTTAGTTTCAGCAGCAGTGACCTCCGTCATTTCCAGGTAGGTTTTTGACTTTTTTTTTTTTTTTTTTAAAGAACTGGATTTTTGTTTGGTTGATTTGTCTTTGATACTCTGTTTTCATTTTGGTTCATTTCTGGACTAATTTTATTTTTTTCTCTTCTCTGCTGATTTTGGATTTAATTTGTTTCTTGTTTTCTAATCTCCTAAGGCAGAAGTTTAGTATCTTGGCTGTAGATCTGTCTTTTGCCCTGTGCATGGTCTGTGTCATACAGTTGCCTGTCCACACTGATTTTGCTGCACTCCATGAGTTGTGGTGTTGGTATTCTGTGTTCTTTATTTCAAAACAGAGGAGAGATAGTCACAGTGCAGGAATCTACACTTCTCTGGGGCTGCAACAACGCTCTGCAGAGACCCAGTGTGATCTCGCTGCGTCTCATCATGGAAACAGAGTCTCTGTGCCTCCCAGTTGCCGGCAGATGGGGCGAGCGTCAGTGTGGCCATGGGCTGAAGCAGGGACAATGCTGGCAATGCATCCAGGATGGTGAGTCAGAGCAGTGACCGTGCTCAGATGACAGTGGGGCAGAGATCACAGCTACCCTTCCTGTGAGAGCCCCTCCAGGATCATACTGGGACCCAAGGACCTTCGGGTAGGGCGAGTGTGCCCAGTGACACTGGCCCAGCACCTCCTTCCTGGGACTGAGGCAGCTGTGGAAGTCCTGTTTGAGACATACAAGCCAGCTCCTGCTTGCTTCTGCTGAGGTGCTTCTGCATCTCCAAAGAGATGGACCTATTTCCCATCTTTGAAACATGACCTGGTCTAACAGCTTGTGGGGTGCAAGGGGGGGTATAGTTGAGGTTCCCTGTTTAGGCAGGGGCTGTGCACCCTGTGCCACTGCCATGTCGAGAGTGGTGTCTCCTGGACCCATAGCCTAGGGGACATCCTGCTGGATGTCAGGGGCAACATGAGAGCCAGTAAGTTGGGATTGGGCACCAAGCTTCCTTGGGGAGAAGCTGGTTCTGGTCTGTGGCTCTGTCCTGTCCTGTCCCCCAGAAATGTTGTCGGTCAAGGAGAGTGACAACCTTGAGGCATACATTTAAAACCTGGGATTGTCCTGTTCTCCTTGCTGTTTCCTGTGGATGCCCTTTTGGAGATGCAGGTGAAGAGGGTCCTGGACAGATGGGCATCCTCCTGCCAACCCTCCCTGGACACACAAAGCCTTCTCGGCCAGCTTCTCACTCTGAACCCCAGGCACAGGCCTATGCTTGAGAACACCCTGGGGGACGCATTCCCTCTCACACTTTACTAGAGATGTCTTCCGATTGTCTATACCTTGGACTCAGAGGGTCACATCTTCCATAGGTTGTGGGTGACCCTCTGGAGATGACAGATGAGACTGATGACTTCCTGGCCCTGTGGCTCCTGTTGGAAAGCCAGACACACTGGGGCATAGGTCAGGCCTTCCATGTGTGCCCACCACCCCAGGAATGTACCCCCTCAGCTCACTTCCTAAGAGGAGGCCCAGCAACCTTGCCACGTACCCCAAACCCTTCCAGCACCCTGTTTGCCTCTGCAGCCGACAGAGGGGGACCCTGTCTCAGCAAAGCTGCAGCCTCTGCTGGCTGTAAGAGCCATAAGAACGACTTGTGCTGTCACTTGTGCCTGCGTTTGGACCCTTTGCTGCTACTGCTGGTCAACCAGCCAGCAGGGAACACACACCCTGGGTATAGAACAAAGGTACTAGACAGTAGAAATGTGGACAGGAGGTGAGAGTGCGGTCCAGCAGGGTGCATAATGTTTTACCACATCCTTTTCATCTTGCAGAGATGGAAGCAGGAGGGGATGGAGGAAGTGGGGAAAGGAAGTGCAGGTGGATGGGAGTGGAGAGCTGCAGATTTCATGCAGGGCAAGGCGATGCATCAAGGTGCATGTTCGGTAGAGGTCAGAGACAGCTTATGTCACATGTCCTTGTGTTTTCAATGCAGAGCAGAGGATCCTGGACTCCATGGCCTTTGTAGAATGAGGAGCAGCAAGGCATGGACTCCAGAAGCTATGGAGGGAATAGGCAAGGATGTCCAGGCTGCAGTGCATGTGGTCAGCCAGAAGGAAGTTTCAGACAGGGCACCTGAAGACACTTGGGCTGCCCAGGAGTCAGGGTCACTTCCCTAGCCCTTCTGCCTTGGTTCTGGGATAGCGGACATGGTTTTCAATACTTCGTGTGGTCTTATCATAAACCCTTGCCAAAATGTGAAGACCTACAGGCTCATCTCTGTCTGCTGTGGTTCTTGCCTCCTGCAAGGCTCTGGTTATCAATAAAGAGACTCAGCCAACAGCCCAGGAGGAAAGGTGACTGTAGAGACTTTCAAGGTCATTAGGACACCAACAGATGACTACAAGAACTTCTGAAGGGGCCAGGTACTGAGTTGCTGTAGCACAGAGCCAGCACAGCCCCAGAAATGGTGGGGCAGGCCACAGACAACTAGGACCTCACTGGCTCCTAGGCCCCTGCATCCTGTCACCACTGGGGTTGTGTTTGCTCATGACGATGGAGGTGTCCAGGGAGAGATCACATAACAGTGTGGCCCTGCTGTAGTCTGTGCCCTTGTGGGTGGTTGGGGCAGATATGAGCACATTGCTGAGAACTTGCCACCATGTCATAGAGGAGGGTGTGAAGGCCAGGGAGTCCTCTGTACTCCCCACAGCGTGTCTCTCACCTCCACTGATGCTGCATGGTAATGCAGATGTGGGATGGAGTCTGTGCATGTGTGGGTGCAGCTGAGTTCCAGTAAAACTTTATTTTATAAAACAGGCACTGGGGCCAGCAGGAACTGGCTCTGGTGCAGAGGGTTTGGTGGTCTTCTTAACAGGCTGGGAAGGAAACAGGTCATTCACTCAACATGAGCTGGGCAGGAAAACTCAGGAAGCAAGCTGTGGGTTCTGTCCTTGCTGTTGCGGTGGTGGGGAAGACACAGCAATCCACTTAGTTTAGGTTCAATTTCACACTGAGCCCAGAGGAGCAGTCACTGTGGACAGACTGGGACCCAGGGCCTTTCAGGGAAGGGGGTTTTGCAGCCTGGTTGTGAGCAGTTTTAGTGACCAAAGTCATGATCTTCATGAGTGACTGAAGTGACTATCAGGAAGTGTGCCTCTTGCTTTCAAGTTGTCCTCAAATACTCAGCTGTCCAGCTGCCTATGTCCTTGTGTCTGTCCTGCTAGGGGGACATACCAGTGGTCCTAGAGTCCCGCTTGCTGACCCAGGACCCACAGAGTGATGCTGGGCTGAGCCACCTGCTGTGGCAGGTGCCAAGTCAATGCAGACTGGGCACGATGTCAGGGTCAGGGTTGGGACAGGCAGGCACTGCTGTAGCCTCCTACCACAGCCTTGTTCTGAGCACTTCAGCCCCAGTCCCACTGTAGGCCACCGAGGCAGAGGGCTGGGAGCTCCATGCCGACTTCTTGCATGCATCCCTGAACCTAGGACGTGTCTCTCGTCTCCTGTCCTGACCTGGAACTTGAGAACGTGGGCTGAGCTGGAGGGCATCTCTGCAGATGCTGTATTAAAAGGAGTGCCTAGTGTGTGAGGGTGAGCCCCGACTGTGCAGCTGAGGTGCTTCTAGAGAGGGGCTCAAGACACCCACCTGGAGAAGATGGCCATGCAATGCCAGGCAGAGCAGGGGCTCAGCTCTCCAGCTGAAGGCCTAGAGACTCCATTTTCTCTTGTAACTCCAGTTTAAAAGTCACTGAAGTTCACTTAAACTGTAGATAAACTCACTCTTGCATCTCTTCCCATGTAGCTAACCATAAACCCACTGAGAATAAGTAAGCCCATAAAGATAAAAATAGCTAAAACAAATTGGGAATAAGGTAAATGTTAATATACAATGTCCCATGACCAGCAGATGGTCAACATTGTCTGGGAAATGTAAACCTGGTGCATTCTTGTAAAATTCTTGAGAATGAGATAATATGGTGACATGGTTACCATGGAAAACTAGAAAGTTTATAACCTGGAGGTAAAGTCCAAATGGGGGCTGGCATTTTGTTTTCTTGACTCAGTGTCAGAATGTTGGTCATTGGCTTCCAATAAAACTTAATACGGTCTCTCTTGTGGGTGCTTTTCCTTGCTGTCATCTGCTACACCACTATTTTTTAAAATTTTTTTTCAAAGTTTTATTGATAAACAGCAATGAGACAGTTTCAAATCAAATCGGAAGTACAGTTTCAACAAATAATACACTGCATATATTCTTCTTAGTGGTTAATTGCTGTACAAGATGCGGACTTGTGATTCTATTTACAAACACCATTAGAAAAATCATTCTATTCATTAAGAGAATGCAACTATATATCTATCCCAACCACTTTGAATACACAGATACAAAATGGACATTCATAGGTATACCCCATTTTTTCTAAGTTCCGTTATTGAATATTATAGGTGTGTAAACTCAGCAAAATATTCAAAAAGAGTCCAGTAGCCCATAATAGCATTGGGTCTTCTGTTTAACTGGCAATGTCAGAAATTATTGACCTGAGTCCCCCACAGCTCAACATAACAGCATGGCTTTATTTCCTATATTTCATCTTCATACTTTTCTACTGGATGGTTAAGACCAAGGTAAAGCAGGACCTGTGCAACAAGAACTGTAGCTTTTTGGTCTGAGAAGGTCAGTGAAATGCCCTCAGGATTTATCCTGAGATCTTGTACCTCAGATTGTAGAACCTTTGTCAGTGCAGCCATGTGGATGAGTCACGGCCATTGCTTGGCCAATGTGCTCCCTGTGAAAGCCTGAGAGAGTGTTTTCTCCCCATGTGACTCTCCTTAGGCCCACTCTACGTCATCGATCACTTTCCTCTTTGGCCCCATAATCTTCTTGATCAGAAAATTTGGGACACTACCGAGGTACATGACGTTACAGTACAAGTTCTCATATGTCCTGAGTCTTAATTGACCTTAGAAGACTAGGGCTGCTACACCACTATTAACTACCAAGGAACTGAGTTAAGAAAGAGCAAAGGGAAATACTTATGACATTCACAGGAGCCCGAAGTGCATTTATGCAAAGTGAGCAAAGCCTGTGGCGAGTGCTGCTGCTGAGCACCGTCTAATAGAAAGTCTGCTCATAAAAACAGGACCTTGTACTTGTCCACCTTATTAGTCACCTGATCTGTCACCGGGTACTTCTGACTGTTTCCCAAGTCAAAATGACCATGACAGGGAAACATTTTGTATCAGTTGAAGATATTAGGCAGCAAGGACAGCGCAAGTAAAGACAGTTAGGAAAGAGGAGTCCAGAGCTGTGGCAGAAAGTGGCAAGGCTGCTGGGAGGAGTGTGTGCAAAGCGAGGGCATTTTGGGGGGATTCATGGCAATGTCTTGACCATAATACATTTTATGAAACACTCATATGTTCTGACTGGCCCTTGTGGTGCTCTTGCTACGCAGCCTGCCACACACAGTTGTGGGGCTCAGGACATGGGCACCGCCGGGGCCAGCCCTCTGCCCATGTTCAGGAAGTGGAGACTGCTCCTCACTGTAGTCATCTGGGGGAGGGAGCTGGCATGCCTACCACCCCCACCCCCACCCCACTCACGTCCCTGGGAATGGAGGCACCCAGGCCTCCCCACCGGGTCCTCTGCGCTGTCCCATTTTCCCTCTGCAGCTGCTGCACTGCCCTTGGGTGGACCACACGCTAGTTCCTGGAGGCAGGGACACCTCCACCTGTCCAGCTCCACCAAGCCACACATTTGGATGGTGCCTCTGACTATGTTTAGAAGCCCCTTTTTGTACATTTATGGGCCTGTCTGAACTCAGAGGGACATCGGAGACCAGGCAGCCTTGGTCCACACCCTCCGTCAGCTGAGCTGTGCAGACTGTATACAGCAGTACACTATGGGAACCTTGTCCCATGTGTCCTGGGCTCCGGGGTTCACCACGTAGAGCTAGGCCTGGTGCTTCTCAGTGCTTGGGCACCAAACTTAGGTGCAGAGGGATTCAGGGCAGGGTGTCAAGAAGGTGAATGAGAGAACGGGCACAGGCTGACGCACAGCGAGTAACAGGAGCCACAGGGAGTGGCCATGGTGCAAGCTCAAGACATAAGAGTTGTACAGAACCTGGTGCAGGGGCACATGGAGGTAGGTCTGCAGGACCCTTGCCACCAGGTGTGGCCCACGAAGCAGAAGCAGGCCTGGCCAGCTGCCCGAGGCCCTGGGGCTGGGGGCCCTGTAGGCCTGGGCAGCCTTCCCTCCCTGCGATGGTTCTGGGCAGCCCTGCTCATCCTTCCCACCTGCCCCGATGGATCAGAACTGCGTCCTCAGGAGGCTCCATTCCCTTGAGAGCCCGTTCTGCCCCTACTTGGCTCCTGCTCAGCCACACTTCAGGGGCTGCAGGATGGTGTACATTTGAGCACTGAACCAAGGTGTTTAGCAAGAACTTCTGTTAAAAAAATAAAACTTCTCTTTTAGTAGTAGTGCCTGAGACAAAGCAAGCGTGGGTCACTTTCCTGATACTCAAGGGTGCTCAGCGTGTTTTGTGCGCAAAGGGACACAAGCTAGGCTTTGTAGTTCCCCAGCCACCCAGTCCCTTCGGGTGGGGTGCGGCTGCTGGTGTTACTGGCCTGAGGACCTGGAGGCCCCGTGGCTTTGAGGATGTTGAAGACAGACCCTCCCTGGCAAAGCGAGGTGCAGGGCTCCCTCTGCTGGACACTGTGATTTTGAGCCCGGGTGGCGGCCCAGGCTGAGGTTCAGCCAGGTGCCAGCCAGTGGGAACCACTGCCAAGGTTCCCTTTGGAGGCACTAGTCCTTGTTGCATTTTCCTGGCTCAGAGACCTGGGCCTGACCTCGCAGAATACACATGGAGTGGAGCCCAACTTCCAGGGGACATCTGAGGGCCCCAGGGCACTGGGCATCAAAGCCGGGGAAAGAAGGGCTCTCCAGGCCTCCAGCTCTGCTTTAAGCCGAGACCCCAAGTCTCAGTCTTGCCTCCCCCGCTGGTGCACCTTCCCCTGTGCTGGTAGCTTAGAGCAAGGATGTGGCCAGCTTGGGCTCTCCACCCTGCTGGCACTGTCAGCAGGCATTTTATTCCATTTCCTCCAGTTCTGAAAAATGAAGGGGATGTATGACAACACCATGAACACAGTGTCTCATCTGCTTTGCCCACTGAGGGCAGAAAGGATCCCTGCTGGAGGAGGCCCTGGCACCCTGGGAGCTCACTGCTCACCATGCTGGGCACTACAGGGAGAGACAGCCCGGAGGGAGGGGAGGGCGCTGAGATGCCATCCAGACAGATGTGTGGGAGGGCAGCCAGCAGAGGGGCGGCTCGCTGTGCACTCTCGGGGCCTGCTGTGTGCGGCTCTTGCTCAGGAGCACGAGCTGGGTGGAGCTGAGGATGGTCTTCAACCCCGGCGGCCTGCCAAGCCTCCCACTGCCCGCACACCCTGCAGAGGAAGAGGCCTGGGAAAGAGAAGGAAACACGTTACCATCTGGGACGGGTGTTTGCACACTGCCTTGACACATTCAAAATAAGCAAATGGAAGTGAGGATGCAGCTGGGCCTCTGTGATGTTCCTGAATGCTGCAGTGTGACAACCACAAGACAGGTTTTGCAGAAATGAGAGAGGTATTCACAAGGAAGCCATGTGTGGCAGTGGGATCCCTGGGGAAGAAGGGCTTGGATGTGCGTGGGCCCCAGAAACAGCCAGTCTGGTGGACAGGTGCTGGAGGTGAGACGGCCAGCGGTTTGTGGGTTGAGATCCGTCCTCGCGGCTCTTCAAGGAGGTACATTCAAAATTGGGGATCTTCAGCCCCTGATGCAGGTGGCTCACTCAGCAGACAACAGAGCAGGCTCAAGTCAGGTGTCAAGGTTTGGGTAAGAGTGGCCTTCGTATCCCTGAGAAGCATACCAGGCCACTGTCACCATCGTGCCCAGCGACAGAGGTGTACAGCAAGGTTAGTGGGAGACAAATGACATCTTGCTTAGCAGTTGGTTCCCTGGGATTAGGGATTTTAACTTCAACTAGGAGCAGATCAATAAAAGTACCCGAGCCTGGAGGGTCATTTGGGGGTACCTGGTTTCCAGAGAGGTTTCTGGGGTGTTCCAGAAGAACCATCATGGTGGGAAGAGGGGAGATGACAGGAGTGGACTCGAGCAGAGTGTGTTGTGGGTATATACAGGCGAGAATGCCTCAATGAGACCAGTCACACCAATGACATCTGTCCTGGGGAGTAGTGTCCCCATGTACAGACCCTGCTCCCTGCAGGGCTCGGGCAGCACTTGGGTACTGCGTGGCCTGTGCTGAGTCCTTGCTCCGGGTTCCTCCTGGACTGTCCTCCACCTTTTCCCTTTTGCTTTCTCTGAGTCCAAGGGCCTCCTGGGGACAGTCCTTATCCCTATCACCTGACCACAGCCTGCTCTGAAGATGGTTGATTTCGGGGCTCCAATCTTTAGTCTGTGAACTCCCGCTCAGTGGACATGCTTCCAGGCAACTGGACTCTCAAGCACCACGGAAACCTTCTCAAAACGCAGCTGAGGCCCGGACACTGACCCTGTGTCAAGGGACCTGCGGGGCTCTGCCCCAACCACGGGGAAGACCGTGGCCACAGTGCCCCCTGGTGGCCTGGAGGCGCCATCTTCCCGTCTGCTCTGCAATTCTGGTCTCCACAGCTGGTATTGGCTGGACAGGGCTGTGAGTAGAGCCTGCGCAGAGGAGAGAGTCGGTTGTCCCAGGAGGCTGGGCTGCTATCCCAGAGGTCTCTTCCCCTGTCCCCAGCCTCCCATGGGCAAGGGAGGTCGAATAGGCACAGTTATCCAGCAAGGAGACAACGGATGGCTGTGGTCCATGTGGGTGCTGGCTGGGGAAGCCAGCAGGGCCAGAAGCCAGGTCTAGCCCCTGGCTCCAGAGCCCTGTTCAGCTTTCTGGCTTCTGTGCCAGCTGCACTACAGGGACTACGTTTACCATCTGGATACCGAAGGTGGCAAGGCTGTAGGTGCTGAGCAGGGTCAGTGAGGGACCTGTGGGGGCAGGGCTGGGGTCCAGGACAGCTACCTGGGTGGGCTTCGTTCTGTAGCCAGCATCAGGGTCATGGGGAGAGATGGTGGGGAAGACTTGAGGTCGCAGTAGGGACAGCCTGTGCAGTTGGGGAGGCAGCCTCGAGGATGGGAGAAGCTCTTGTCCTTTCAAGCATGGAGATGGCCAAGGCGAGGTAGGCCTGGGCGGGTCTCAGGTCAGCGGAGCACACCCTGAGTCACTGCAATGAGGACCAGTGGTCCCCTGGCCTGGTACATGATGCTGAGACAGTTGCTTCTCCTGTGCAGGACACACAACTGCACCAGGAGAGAGAAGTTGTTCTTACGTGAGGTGCGGTTGGCAGAGTCCTGACACCAGGACTTGGTGAAAATGCTGCGTGTTGCCCTCGGCCTCCCCATACAGCTTGGTTTTCCATTGTCACCTCTCCTGGGGGCCAGTGACTTCTGTCCACCCAAGGCTTTGCCTCGTCTTTTAGGCCTTCACTTCCTGAGAGGCTCTTGGGCCAGATAAAACTTATGGTCCTATGTCTTAGTTACTGTTTTTCATTGATGAAACAAAGTACTTAAAACCAAAAGTTAAAGGAGAATGGTTTATTGTAGCTCACAGTTTGCAGAGGTTTCAGTCCATAGTTGGCTGGCTTCAAGGCAGGGTGGCGTGGCAGAAGGGCATCACAGAGGGGAACAGTTTATGGTGGGCTGATAAGGAAGTCCAAGTGACCAACTACAAGAAACTTAACAGCAAGCCTCTTTCTGCCCCTTATATTGTAACCAGGCTACCTACCCTGAGGACAATACCACTCATACTCTCAATTCTAGAAATGCAACATGAAACAAGTCCACACTCTAGATCCAGCCACCTCTGTCTGAAAAAACTCCACTTACAGGGGCAACACCCTGCAGGCCTGCTCACCTCTTAGAGGCCCAGCTCTTCCTACAAAGGCAATTATGTGTGAACTGGAGCTCAGGTGGCGCTGACCGGTGAAACCACAGCTGACCCTAGTGCTCGTGGGAAGCAAAGAGGAGGCCACCTCCAGAGAGTATGGGCTGTCACAGCTGCACAGTCTTGTGATGTGAACTCAGACTGGCAAAGTCACCAGTGCTGAAGCTGTGACAGAAACCACATCCCAGGTACAGGAGTCTTGGCTTTAAACAGTAAAAGAAAAAAAAAAAACACCTTATCAAGGCATAATTTACTTATCATAGACCTCATCTAGTATTAGGGTATTCTCTCACGGAGTTGTGCAACTGTCATTACAGATTTCAGGACACTTTTATCATTTCTAATAACCATTCTAACATCCAGATCTATGTCCTGTCTCCATAAGTCTCCAGGATTTTTTTTTTTTCAGTACTGGGAACTTAACTCAGGACCTTGCTCTTCCATGGCAGGTGCTTACCCCACTGAGCTGCCTCCCCAGCCCTCCATAAGTTGTTAAAACTGTTCTTTATAATTTCCCACAAGTTTATCCTTTCTATTTATTTTATCTATTTATTTATTTTTATGTATTTGGCACAGGGTCTCACTAGGCAGCTTGGACTCTTAGTGATCCTCCTGTTTTTGGCCTCCCCAGTGCTGAGGTTACAGGTGTGTTATACCATGCCTGGACTCGGTGGCTGGCTTAGCATGCCTCAGGGCAGGGCCCACCTGGCATGTGGCGCAGGGGATGAACCCTACTTGCCTAAGCAAATACGTAGTCCTCTGAGCTATCTCGCTGGCCCAAATTTACTTTTTCTAACTCTCTTTGTTTTGTTTCTGTGGATTTGGATCACTCTGGTGTCTTTGTTTTCAAACTCAAAAACTTCCTTTCTCTTATAAAGCAGGTCTCCCAGGAGTGGTCTTGCAGAGCTGGGAATGTCCAAATTTTGCTTTCATTTTTGAAAGATCATTTTTCTGGATGTAAAATTCTTGACTGTTTTTATTCTTTGAGCACCTTATGTCATCCCACCACATCTTGGCCACTGTTGTCAGTCTTATTTGGGTTCCCATGTATGTGATACGTCTTTTTTTCCTCTTTCCAGATTTTCTTTTTTTAAAGATATTTTGATTATGATGTGACTCCTCTTACATTTTTTGCCTGAAGTTTGTATGTCATCATTAGAATTTATTCATGTTAATATTTCTTTGGCAATGTAGGCAAATTCTCAAGCCATGTTTCACTGAGTACTCTTTTCTGCATGTTTGTCTTCTGTCTGTGCTTCCCTTATTGTGGCTATTTTTTTTTTTTTTTTGGCAGAACCAGGGATTGAACTCAGGCCCTTGCACTTGCCAGGGAAGTGCTTATTCCACTGAGCCATCTCCCCGGCTGTGCTTCCCTTATAACTGCTTATGTCAGCGTGCTCAGTGGGCCTTGCATTGCCCTTGAGCTCGCTGTTCATTCACACTTTTTCTCTTTAGATGGCATAATTTTAATTCGCTTTAAGTTTTCTAATTCTTTAGCCAGCTGAGATCTAATTTTCAATGTCTCTAGTGTGTATTTTCACGTATGATATTATACTTTTTGACTTTAGAAATAAAACCTTTACTTCTTAAAAATACTTTCTCTTTGCTGATTTTCTCTGATATGATGTTGTCCTCATACCTTCTTTTAACTTTGTACAGGTGACTTTTTGTGTTAGTTTTTTCATTACTATAATGAAATACTGAGGCAGGCTGCTTTATAAGGAAACAAGGTCTATTTAGCTCACAGATTTTGAGGCTAGGTACAGGCTCTGGTCTTTCAAAGTTCAGAACAAAATTTTATGGGAATAATAATAATCAGTACCCTATAGTGCTTACCAAGTCCTGGGCACTTTTTAAAAGCCTTCTAGATGTTAAGCAAGTGAACTTGCATGGCAGCCCTGGGGGTGGATGCTGTTACTGGGGTGTAAAGCCGCAGGTGCAGAGTTGTCTAGAATAGCTCACATCTGAAGAGACAGTGAACTGGATCTGCTTCCCTTCCTGCCCCACACACCATTGTGACAGCAGGTACTTGGAGAGGGCCACTGTGACTCGGGTCCACAGACCACGTGCTGTCTTGCAGCTCTGGGGCCTGGCAAGTCTCAGGTCCAAGTATCAGTAGGGTGGACTCCTCCTGTGCAGCGTGAGGGAGAGTCTGTTAGCAGCCTGTCCCCTTGCTCCTTGCAACTGCTGGCCATCTTTTCTGCCCCTTTAGCTGTAGTAGCATCACCTGACCCCCGCCTCCATCTCTCTGTGGCAGTCTTCCTGTGTGTGAGAGAGTGTCTAAATTTCTCTTATTTCATAAAGACTGTGGCCTTATACAATTAGGGACCAGCTACTGCAGTATGACCTCATCTTGGCTTTTATCTACAGTGATGCTGTTTCTAAATAACTTTTTAGGTTCTGAGGATGAGAGCATTAGCATGTGAGGGTATTTTTTGGAGGGAGGCATGGTTCAGCTCATAACAGAGTGTTTCTGTGAACCCAAGAAAGCTAGTCAGGGGAGGGGAGATATCTTAACAGTGTAAGTGCTTGTCTGACAAGTGTATGGTCCTGAGTTTGATCCCTGGTTAAACACACACACACACACACACACACACACACACACACACACACACAGAAACAAAGAAAAGAAAAGAAAGCAGGAAAGCTGTTCTGAGTTTAACCTATTATAAGCGCCCATGGTTCTGCACTTTACATTGTATGGACTGACCTCCAATCCAGTATATGCTCACTTCTCTGATATATGCCCAGTTCTTTGCTCCAACTCAGATATGCCCAGAGGCCAAGTGGCCAGCAGAATCAAGGACATGAGTGGACACATGTGTCAGAGAAGATGGAGTGGTGGGGCTCGTGAAGAGCCAGAGTGTCACACCCTTTCCACATGGAGCAGCTCATGCCAGCTCCAGCTAGATGCTGCTGAGGAAAGTGGATTCAGAACTGGTAAATCCCCCAGTTTCCCATGACTAGGAGAAAATCCAGAATGAATGTCAAGAGCTAATTAAAATTTCTTATGGACCAAACAACTCTGCAGACCAAACAACAAGCAAAATAGAATGGGCCTGGAACTGCCAAACTCCATTGTAAGGCCTCTGCGATGACATAGACCCATGCTTAACCAATCTGTGGAAACAGGTAAATTTCACTTCAGAGTCACAATTTATCTCCAAGGGAAATGACTCACAGGCCTCCCCAAGTTCTAAGGAGCCAAAGTCAAGCCCAGAGATTCCTCCTCTTGCTCATCTGGAAAGTTCAGGCAGGCCCTTTCTCTGGAAGAACAAGGAACAGTAGTTACTCAGGGCAGCAGTCAGCCCTTCTGCTTACTTCCTGAGGACACATTCGAGTCTGGGCCTGAAGTAACCTGTGGGACAGCTCTATAGGATGCTTAGACCCGGTTTTGGACAATGTCAGTGCTTTGGGAGCACACGGTTTTGTAGTACGCTGTTTTGACTTCAAGTCAAGGCTATTTTATTCAATTTTAATTCAAAGGAATCTAGCTCATTCCCTGCCAAGCCTGTATGTGAAGATGAGCGTACAGCTCAGGCCTTGCCTGTGTGTCTTTCTCCTGCTTTATTCTGGACAACTGAAAACCTTACATGGTTGCAAGCACAGCAAGCAAGTATATATATCGTCACCTATGTGCACCGAGTGTCCAAGTCCCATCACATTTGTTTCTCTCTCTCTCTTTCCCTTGACTTTTACCCCTAGACAATTTGCAAGTTAGTAGGAGAACTTAGGGCTCTTCACCCTGACTACCGCTGTCTGCACAGCATAAGCACAGGGCTTTTTTCCCCCAGAACACTAACACAACGGACAATCAGGAAATTTCACATCCCCGCGACATCATATGGTGTGTATTCACATTTTCTCAATTTCCCTAATAATGTCCATTAGAGCTGCTTTCTCCCCAAACCTGTACTGCCTCTGGCCAGCAGGTCTATATCTCTTTCAAGGGCCAATGACGCTGATCTGTTTTGTCCTTTCTGATTTAAACATGTTTAAGGGTTCAGTCCATATCTGCAAGATACCCCTCTACTTGAATTAGTCTGAATTTTTCCATTATGGTTTGATAAATGTTTTTGGCAGGATGTAGGTAGGGTGACAGGTGCTGACTCATGATTAATAATGGGACTGATACTCTGGTTAAGGTGACATCAACTGGGTTTTCCTAATGCAAAGGTACCCCTTTGTCTTTATGATTAATATATAATC